>NC_136275.1:2745592-3184950 GCF_964198595.1 Lampetra fluviatilis
TTGATATCTCAAAAACCTGATGTGATAGACAAAATCTGATGCCAGATTTGGAATCAGCACCCCAAAATTACCTTAAAACCGTTGAATACCTTATGCCAGAAAAGTGTGTTGACCGGTGTTATTGCCGAGTTGTGATGCAGAGTACCCACGGACGCGTGCACCCGCAGTGCCACGTGTAACGAAATTCAAGGCAGAGTGCCGTCCATGCAACTTGACGGTGGAAATTGACGGTGGAAATTGACGGTGGAAATTGACGGTGAAAATTGACGTTGAAAATTGACGTTGGAAATTGACGGTGGAAATTGACGGCATAAAAATGCTCGTCTCATTTTGGCGGCTCTTGTTTTTTGCGGCGTGACGATTCCACATTCCTAATGGCGTCTGTCGTCTAAATGTATCACAACAACAACAACAAACCTGAGACAACAAAGCAGAAGAACCCGCAGCCATTCCACCGTGAGCGAGAGACGCCTTTCCGCACGGACAAACAAAACACCTACACCATTGGTACCTCATTTACCAGTAAAAATTATGATAATTGTTTTTTTACCATTTTATCTGGCAACAAAACTGACACCTTTTTTTTCGAGGAGTCATGTTTGCATAGACCACAATACCTGCAGTCATAATGGTCCAACCCATGTGAGACTAGGCTCTAAAGAAAGCTGTCTCGGGTGTGGACCAATCAACTTCAAGGACATTGCATACATTATCAGAGTTATGTTTTTTGTTTGCATTATGACTGCAGGTATTGTGGTCTATGCAAACATGACTCCTCGTAAAAAAGGTGTCAGTTTTGTTGCCAGATAAAAGGGTAAAAAAAACAATTATCAAACAAAACACCGTGGGTACAAATGCTCGCCTGCCCTTCATTACGACAGGGAGGGGGGTTGGGGGGGGAGTGTAATCCAATCAGAGGGGACGTGAGGCTCTGTGTTTAAGCCCCGCAGGCCTCCTACCCGTGGCACCTCGCTAGCTGAGAGCTCCACGAGACCGTAGCTGCCCCCCCCCCCCCCACTGACTCAGCGTAACTCGGCCTCATCTGAAGTTTGCATGTGACCTCCCCGTGTGTTGTTAATATTCTTGTTTTTTTTCGGTAAAGTCACGTAGGTAAAAAATTAAAATTAAGGCAACACAAGACGGAAGCTTGTGTTGCCTCCGAAACGTCGTGATTTTTATTACATTTTTTATTTTATTTTACTTTTATTAATTTAAATTTTTTACCTACGTGACTTCACCGAAAAAACCCAATAATATGAATCCTTGCATTCACGAAAGCTTCAAATCTAGAATCGTGTGTTGTTTGTCTATGTTTGTCCGAGTAGTGTGCTCTTGCCATGTGGGGGATTTCTGAGTAATCCTTGGAAGGATTATTTTCTTTTCTGATTAATGAACTCGCCCGCTGTGTTTTATTTTTTTGCAACGCGGGCAAATGCCCATGCAGAGTGCGCAAAGTTCCGTGTGGATGCGGACAATTCCTAGACCCCGGTTGTGATTACCGATGTGCGCGTCTCTCTGAAAATAATTGCGTTATCCAGTTTGTAGTGCCCCGATGAATTGTGGGTATTTCGTAATTCATCAGGGCAGCTGCCGTTGGCGTTATCGGCCGGCTCACCGGACTGATCCACCTCTGTCCTCAGCAGTACGACTCAAGCGGTGAGCTAAAGCGCGGATAGTCCCACCTTTACCAAAATTGTTCTTCCACCATGGAAGAGTCGGGCCACAACACCATCCAGAGGGGCCTTTCTAGAACTCCCCTTCGAGCCCTTCCGTTACCAGGGGCCTGAGCACAGCGCTTGCAGGGCTGCGACTTTCCCAGGGCAGCTCTTGTCGTCGCAGAGTGAAGCGGAAAAACCGGGGGTCCAGGTTCGTTGCCTTGGTTTCAACAAACGCCACCCAGGATGCATCGATTTGGTCGGGTCTCTCTTCAATTTGATGCGTCAATCGTCTTTTATGATGACAGCTGTTCCTTGTTTGCGCTGTCCTGCCACGGACGCGCACTCCAGACTCGCACCGCACGGCGAGGGCACGGAATGTCTCCATGCCGATTATGGTACATTGCTGTGAAGATTTTTACGTACAATCATATGGCAGGGGGTGGAGAGGGGGGGGCAGCTGAGATAGATTTAGAATCCACTCCCCAATGTTTCAGTATTGGAATGAGCCCAATGAATGTCTTGAATAATAAAAAATGAAAGTGTGGATTTCTTTTTCCCTCCCCCGTTTTGCAAAGTTAGAAGACTCTCATTATTAAGTGTCCTTTTCAAACGATCGATAGAATGCCGACATGTGTCAAGTGAAGGGAAACCGGCGCAATGTGCTATTGGCTGATTGGCTGTCAGACGAAGTAAATGGGGGGGGGGGGATGGGGGAGCAACAGCCGTGACACACGAACAGAACAGACAGAAAAGAGACGGGGAGCAGCAAAATTATGAGATGATGAGGATGAATGATACAACAAGAAAAGTATTCGTGCCGAGGCAACGGTGCTTTGTGAAATTCCCATCCCAATTCGCCAATTGGCAAGTAGATTGCACGGTTTGTTATTGAAGGGGTTTCTGCTATGAAATCAAATAAAAACAAATCACGGTGACAGGAGTGTCTTTTTTTTCTTCTAGTATTATTGTTATGATGTTACTGAATCTACCGCTGGGTAAGGGCCCTATAATTTCCGCGCCAGTCATGGCAGTTGTTTTTGCCATACTTCGCCACGCTGGTCAACGCGCGTGGCCAGGCATTTAAAAATTAGATCGAATGGCTCGTGGCTCCGGTGTATGAAACACTGGGCCACCGCTACCACAATGTACAATCGATGCACTAATCAGTTATTCACCATCACGCGGCAGTTTAAAAAGTATAACCCGTAAATACAAAGTTTTTCACTATAAATCCTTTATATGCGTGGCGGCTAGAGTCCTCTCGTCCTCTGGCTTGAGATGGTTGCCACCTATGGGTCAGATGATTGCATTGCACCATTAAGCAATTGGTAATTAAATATAATATTTTTGTCCTAAAAGGTGTACAATTTTGGAAAAAAAAAATTTCACGAACATTAATTGTCACGCACAACGAGTCTGTGCGGAAAATGTCAGCTCGATTGGATCACGGGAAGTGGGTTAAAAAACGACCGAAAGATTTGCACGGTCGTATGCAAGCAAGAGAACTTAATATAAAGGATTAAAAAAAAACACAATGAACTTCCCGCACTTCCTTCTGGCACGGTTGGCTACGTACGCTGCCAAAGAAGTGAATACATACAACATACTACATACATACATCGTACGTAAACAGAGCGCTCATCTGTATTGGCAGCCGTGAGCTAGCCGTGAACATGTCACATTGCCACGGTAAGCTGCAGCCAATCCACAGGATGATCAAGCTTGGCTTACTCCTAAATTCATTAGTTTCGTTTTGTCATCAACCTCGAAGGAGGCGCGCCGCAAAACCTGAATTTGGACTCTGCCTTCCCATCGTGAGCCGATCACTCGGTCCTCGGGTTCGCCAAGTATAGGTAGCGATGTGTTGGTTAATGTATACACAAGCTGAATATAGTGGGGGGAAAAACAGCCAAGGGGGATAAATCTAGAAAATTTTTATTAAATTCAGCGATCAAGTAAATAAACTTTGCCCCCCCCCCCCCCCCCGGAGGTTGTCTGTCTGAAACGAATGTTACTGGGATGCCTCGACCGAGGTAGTCAATTGTTCAGTGGATTAAATCTAATTGCTTTCCGGTGATTAAACAACACCCGCACCTGTCACCCTTTTATTTATTTAATTTCTTCCAGAAGTTTGCGTCGTCGCCTCTATTTGTGGCGCTGGTTCCTTGATCGATACGAGGGCGTCGAATCCTGATCGATGCGGGGAGGTCAGCTGGCGTGTGATGCGAGCATTGGTTAGCCAGGTCCGCTGCCATGGTGGCCCCCTCCATCGAGTGCCTCTGGAGGGCCGCCAAGTCACCCCGAGCTCGAAACCGACGCAGCATCGGTGTCTAAGCGTGCACACTCGCACACGGACAGATAGAGAGAGGGCCTGGCACTACAGAGACGGGCCCGGCACCGATGGACACGCCAAAGCAAAAGGCAACCGTGGAGATCCGCGCTTTTGATTTTTTGTTCACTTAACGGGACTCGGACACGCAGCAGCACTTTCGAAAGACAACCATCGATTTTTTTCTTCGTTTGTTGTCCAGAGTCTGCCGACTTTGCCGGAGGGGTCGTGGTCGTGGTGCCGTAGAAAGACCTCGGATCCCGGCCACTTTTTTTTCTCTCTCGTGGTTATTATTGTTGTTGTACGCCACCAACCCCGAGCTCGTGAGGTCGTATCGTGCGAGGATGGATTCCACGCGGGTGTACGTGTCGCTGGGCATGACGGACTCCTACGAGCCGAGGAGCAGGAGGAGGCTGATGAGCCGCCGGAACACGCGACGCACCTTCTACCTCCTGGCCCTGCTGGGTACGGGGATGGTGCTCTGGCTCGTGTGCGGTCTCGGCTCGCCGTCGGGGCTGTACGCCCGCCTCGGCACTGCGTGGAGATTCGGCAAAGACGTCGAGAGAGGCTCTGCCCGAGCAGCAGACGACGGCTCCGATGTCGCGCATGCCGGGAATAGTCGGAAGGAGATCAGAGGAGGCGGCGGCGGCGGCGGACTCGAGCAAGTCTCTGATGAGGATGATGGCATTGGAAGTCTGCAGACGGATGACGCGGAGGAGCAACGGGAGACGAGCAAACGCGGCGATGGCAGAGAAAGGCGCGGCGTGGTCAAAAGCAGCCCCGTGTCGAGAAGCCCGCAAATTGGTGACCGAGACGTTCTGAAAAAATCCAATCAAGCTGCTCGGCTGGCCCAGCACGCTTCGGCGCAGGCGCAGAGCAAAGATTCGTCGGCGGAAGCGGATCGCGCGGCCAGAGACGGTGGCAGAAAGAGGATCAAAGCGCCCCCCCTGCTCGAAGGTGTGGAGCTAATTGACGCGAACAAAAACGTCGACCACGGGAAATCGACGACGCCCGTCAAAGAGTCTGCCGCGAAGCCGTTCGAATACGGCGGCGAGAAGATTGGCGTTCGCTTCAAAGTGCCGGGAGGAAAACGGAAAGAGGCGAAGGAATACGTCGTGAACACCGATCATGGGACGGATGCGCGAAAAGCCAACCCCGCGCGGAAGGCCGACGGACGAGCCGAAGCGATCCCCGCTCAGGCCCAGGGCTCCAAGGAGCGCGCCGTGTCTAAGGAACTTCTCAAGGAGCAGCTGCAAAGGTTGAAGACGGACTTGAAGAAGGCCCTGACCCAGAAGCAGCAGGACAAGGAGAAGAAGGCCAAGTCCAAGAGAAGACGGAGCAAGAGCAACGAGCACCCAGTGCCGATCGTCTACGTGCCGCAAAAGGGCGAGGACCCGTACCGCGACCTCTCAGAGGACCTGGCCAAGCTGGTGGCGTCCGTGCAGCAAAGGCGCGAGCAGGAGACCCTGCCACGACCCCGCAGGCACCACAGCTACCTGTAGGCCCCCCACCCACCCACACACGGCTCCCAGTGTCCTCCAGCTGCACGCCTTGCTGGGAACCGTGGGAAACGTGGTGGGAAGGGATGGTAGTCGGGGCGGGTTTGTGGAGGGGTGGGGGGGGATTGGCTGCCAGGAATTGGCTAAAATGTTTTAAACGTTACTAAAATTTCTGAAAAGAGAGCCAGCGATGCTTTGCTGCAGTCACGCACGCAATTTACTTTTAGTCTACATTCAACGCAACAGTGCTGTTTGTGCCATGAGCTGTGAGTTGTACTGGACATCTGATGAAAAAGAGCTTCATAAGCTCATCGTATTGCTCCAGTGTGAATAAATAGTCTGCTTCTGATTAGCTGGCTCTGGCTGCATGCGTTTCTATATCAAGGGTGAGGGTGCAGCCCTGAAATCTATTGCCCACGTCACTGCTGCTGAAATGCCTCCCCAATAGAGGGAGCTTTTTTTTTAGAGAGCCCCTTTTTAAAAGTGTATGTTTGGCCTACTCTTCCACGCTCGCCAGACCTCTTGGAAGGAGTGGGAGTATTCGCACTTATATCTAACAAATTATTCCGCATGTTGTCATTGACAAAATCGCTCGCACCATTTAGGTAGGAGTGTGGAATTTCCACAATTTTAGCTCTGAGCCACCGTCAGAGACGTAATAAACGCCGCCTCCCACTTGATTGGAACATAGAAGGAGGCGGTTTTCCATTTGCCCTCGATCAGGCCTCTTAATTGTTTTTACGGCAACCGACACTGATGAAGGGACCTTTTAAAAACCACGTTTCACTATGAGATCTCTTTTACCAGTGCAAAACTGTCAGTTTGTACCAGTTAAAAGGGTAAAAACCTACCATAACCACGTTTCAGTTAAGAACCATCCGTGTTTTGCCGGTGTCAACCTCGCAGGCGGAACGGCAGCCTGCTCGCGAATTTATTCCCCCCACGACCAACTGGGGACATCCGTTTGCCACCTGTAACTAGAGATCATTGATTTGCATTGCCCATTCGTGCGAGAGCCGTTACTGTTGCTGCTTCGTGCTCGCAATGTCGTGATTTGGAGTCTGTCCCTTGGTACCGACAAACGCCGGGTTGACGGGAAAAGGGTTTCATGAACCAGTTACAGGTTGTTCTGATGGTACAATTTCAGCAGCCTGTGTGGAGTTGATCTGTTTTGGCGTGCGATACGTTTTAATGATTTTATCGGATGTGTGAAATAACACCGTGTAAAACAAGAATTATGCAAACGCGTGCTGTTCTTCGCAACTGTGTCGTTAGATTTTAATTTTAAAACGTACATAGTTTGTTGTTTTCTTAACTTGGTGTTCACAGCAAGTGTGCACCACATGAAGAGCTGTTTTATTTTATGACGTTGCCATCTCTTACATCGTCAAAACCTGGCATGAATTGTTAACAATTTGACCTCCGTAAGTTCGTTTCACCACCTGTAATTTGAGACAATTGTTATGCATTTCCCACGGCGAAGCTGTGTGGCTGCTTTGACCTCTTAATTGCTACTTTCTTTATATATATAAAAAAAAATGTGAACGACGACGCATTTCTTTTTACATTTTGGTATTTGTTCCATGGCGCAGGGCTGTACCACAAAGGCAGTTGGGCGCAATGTCACTCGTGTGCAATCCCGGGCAATGTTTCAAATGTGAACCATGACGCCAACACACAATGGTAGAACTCCTTTCGAATGACAACCAAGGGGGGAGGGATCTTTCACGTTAAGGAGCATCAACCACCATCCTCGGCGGTGGTCACCGCATCGCACGGCGCTTTCAGGCGCGCTCCTGCGGCCTCCTGGAACGCTCTTCCTTCCCGCATTATCAAGCCACTGGAGCTACGCACTTTTGAAATCCAGATTAAAAACTAATTTCTTTTAAAACTGCTTTTTGTGTTTAGTTTGTGCCCCCCCCCACCAACCACCCCTCCGGTACCTCCGATTTATCGCGGTTGGCTACGTACAACGTGGCAGAATGTCTACACACGTGCACGCACACGTCCACCGCCATGCAGACGGCGCATATGTGTACGGTTGAAACCGCAGTCGTAACCCAGGGGTGGGCTGCTGCTGCTGCTGCCTGATTCGAACCGCGAACCTCGGCAGCAAGCGGCGAACGCCCTTGCCCCAGGGGACCCGTCGCCACCGCCCGTTTCCGTGCCCCCGGCGTCGTGCGAACTGCGTCGAGTGGAAATCCATTCCCCCGTTCTCTGCTAGTTTATTTAAAGGGGCATCGAATCGGTTATGCTTTGGCATTCTCCGTCGATATTTTTTTTCTTTTTTCCAGAATGTTTCGTTGCCTTAGCGACGACTGGACACAGGGGGAGGGGGGATTTGGGGGAGGTTTGGAGGGGGGGTGGTTGGGGAGGGGGGCGGCATCTCCACCAGCCCCCGCCCACACCCCCACAGAGAGATTATGCCAGCCTCGAGTAGCCCAATCGCATTCGAAATGTACGCCTTGCAGTTCCCGGTCAACCTTTACTCTGGAAAATGTGCCGGTCGGACAGAGACCTGCGCTTCGTGACCCACATCGGAGTGAAGCCACTTTTTTGGTTTTTTTTTGTCAATTCAATATGGATTGGCGGTGCGCACAGTGTTGAGCGCACCACGATCAAGCCGGCCCCATCTCGGTTTGATTCCCAGACACAGGATAAAACGTCAGCGGTGAGCGATGTCACTAAACTGGTGCTAGACACGGGGCTCCCTCCGCACCAAAGCTCTTTGCAAACCGGCATTGGCAAGCATCGTGAATAATTGTCGATCACCCCCTCCCCCTCTCCTCCGCTCCATGAAAAAAACTCTCATCCAACGGTGGATTGATAAAGAGGCTGCAAATGATGAAATTATAACGTGGTGATAATTTATTCCGTTTGTTATCGGCATCTCACAGTCGCTGACACCTGCACACGCTCTCACACGGTGACCTTTGACCTGGCGACCCACCGCGGTTTTTAATTCATTTTACTTTGTCACGTGACTCGGGCTCGCAAAGACCTGACGTAAAAAATAGAAATCAATTCCATTTTAGATGACACCATTCTGCATGCCGTTCATTATCTTTCGTTAATATGATTTCTGAATGCCATATTCGGTTAAAACGCTAGTATTTGCAGCCAATTGTAATGATTCCATGTCATGTCTTTTTTTTTTACATGTACTTGCACTGTTCATACATAGCACATTTGCAAGATGAATATGTTTAGCTTCCATAAAAAAAAAATGTTCAGAAACGTTTCGTGAAAAGCTTTGTTAACCTTTGGTTTTCCATTTCTGTGGAATATTTTTTGTTAAAAATGCAATTTGCAAAAATGGACCCACGATTCTGGACTGGCAAAAAGGCACTGCCTGAAAATGCATTTTGCTGAAGGAGAATGGTTCTCGCTTGCCAAGCCCAAGAGAGGAATACTCTGCCGCAAAGTCGTGACAGTCTGAGTTGACCTATCAAAGATTAAGCGCACGTAACTAAACCTCAACACATTTTGTCAATAACACTGCCCTAAAAATATACGACGAGGCCATGTTCCTGGCCGTGAAGAAGCCCTCTCTGCTATGATGAAGGGGCCGTGGCTTTGTGCACCACTGCCAATGCAGTCTCACGAAAAAAGTCTTTAATCCCAAAGATCAAGGTTTACGTGGCCACGTATCTGCGGTGTCGGCGGTGTCGGCTGGTGTCATCTGCTGTCGGTGAGCGGCATTCCCAGGCCACTAGAGCTCCCAGATTTTACGAGACGTTCAGTTGTTCCCCTGTGACATCTATCTAAAAAACAAATTGTTAAACCATGCTTTAATTTACGTATCCATAACTGTCGTTAACATGGTTGCCCATTTTTATGATATATTCTCCAAAAAATCTTATCTGTCGCGTTATGTATTTGCTTTGACTTTTCGTGTTGCTATCATATTCGGGACGATGTGTTTTCTAAGCCTTTGTCGGTTACTGGCCAAGAACCGATGTTCTTACGTGTACGATCATCACCAAATATTTCCACGTTTCTATATTTTATGTAACGCTCGTATGTCTATCTTTGACTGCGTGGACTCATTCCTCCTCGCAGCTCTGCAAGCAAGCAACAACAACAACAACTCAAACAAATGTCCTCTCTCCATACGAATTGGCGTTTAACAGCCAGCTGAGAACCCTCCTCCGTTTTATTTCTTTTTTTTTATGTTTTCCTTCCTGCCGGTCTCGGCTCGTACGGCAAGGGAGGGCGACAGTTAACGTCACGTCGTTACCCAGAGCAACCGAGCCGGGATCGGTCTGGGTGTCCACTGGCCACCACCCCACACATACTGCCTTGCTTTTTTTTGCATTGAACTTAATTGTTTTTTTTTTTGCAGAAGCATTTTTACCAAAACAGAAATGTGGCAATTAATTGTATTATTATTAAAAACCACGCTTACTGATTTCTGTAATGGTGCGGTTGCCGGCAGAGCTATTTTGGAAAGTTCCAGAGCTGCTTCTTGCCAAATCCTGCCACTGATTGGTAACGATTCCCGATGCACGTGATTATTAACCGTGTATGGAATAATAACAACTCTGCGAGATTTAAATTAATGGCAATTTTGGAATGCATACATATAAAGTTTTTTTTTTAATCGGGGGTTTCTTTTTCGCCCTTCCACTTTCCACTTGTACAAATGTTAATGTTCCCGTTTTTTTCCCATAACTAGTTATGAAAATGTCAACTGAAATAACGTTATTGGATGAGAAATGCAATTTAAGAAAATTCCGTCGAACGCCCGCTTTGCAAACGGTGCGGTTCAAAGCAATGCAGCAGTGGTGAGGCTCCGTGCTTTTGTTGAGGACGTCACCGCAACCCAAACTAAACCACGTGTCCATGTTCTGGAGCGTTACCATGAACACCAGCCCAGCGGCTGCGGGTTATTTAAACGCACATGCCGCTGGCGGCTGTGTTTCCGGTCCATGCAGTGGCTTCACCTGCAGCTGACCAGGAGACACGCTCGTCAATTCGTCTCAAATTGTACTGCCACGTGCGTTTTTTTTCGTGGTTGTGCTGTGCAGCGTTCTCCCGTGTGTGGGGGGATGATGTTGCACGGCACGTTGCCCTCCGATGTTTTGCACGTGGCGCGCGGAGCAAAACGTCGGGCGTTGTGCCGAAACAGCATCCGGCTGATAAATACTGCATAGAGAAAAATGTGAGGCTCTTTTGAATGCGTGTTTAACTTGCCACTGTGGGGGAAATGTTTACTTTCCACCTCGGACATTAAGCGCCTGGATGGAGCGAATCGCCTGCATGCTCAATAAAGATGTCAATGTTTAGGTTAGAACAAGTGGCTGTCAGGAGTCCATCAATTGAGTAGCAATTTGTTGATAGTGTTTGTAGTCTGGATGTACTGCCCATCCCCGTGCTAATGGGCTCGGGGTTGCCAATGCAGATGCGAAAGGAAATGCTTCGACTTGTAATCTGGTTTGGGGCATTTAGCTGTGGATAAAGCTTGGCTGGACTGGAAGGGAAGCAAGGCGCTCTCATTCTGACGCTGAACCAATATGTGCGTGTGAACTTCTATTGTACGGTGCGAAAGATGTCTACTCAATGCGCATCGCTCACGGAAAACGGAAGATTTAGAGACGTTACCTTGCAAATGCGCTGTTTCGTTCCGGCATCCGAATGTTTTCTCGCGCTTGGTTGTAGCTGCATTTGTTCCATAATTTATTGGGAGATGCATGTCCGCTCACTCGTGCAATTAAATGGATTTGCATCTGGAATAGGCGAATCTCACGTAGCATGTATTACTATAATAGATTTCAATTCGTATACGTGAACGAACGTTGCTTTTTTTTTTTATAAATAACAAGAAATACACTTAAGCACCAAACGTTGTTTCACAGTTTCGTCACTTGCAACGAGACGCGATTTTTTTTTGTTTCAACACAAGGAAGTGGAATTTCAACCCCCCCCCCCGCTCCCCCTTGTTTAGATTGCTGCTGTAAGCTGTCATTCGGATGGCCCTTGCGTTATGAATTTCACCGCAGCGTGGGTAGCTGATGAGGGTGGCTGATTTTAATTTCCCTCGGAGAGCAGTCGGCACGGATATCTATACACGCAGAGGCGCAGGACTAGACATAGACAAAGACAAAGATCCCCCGTGTAGCCTCAACAGACTGTTGGGGCAAGTGCTGAGCGGGCGGCACGGATATCTGTACACGCAGCACAAGACAAAGACAAAGATCCCCCGTGTAGCCTCAACAGACTGTTGGGGCAAGTGCTGTTAGCGACCATCTCATGAAGGCCGACACTGTGCACGAGGGGGGGGGGGGTGTGATCAGCCCCACGCCTGGCCGCCTTTGTCTTCCGAGTGGAGATGTTTTCACACCGCACCAAGTCCTCATTTGAGTCGACCAGAGGGCAGGCCCAGATCCGGTTCGGATAATCATCACTGATGTTGGCCGTGAGCGGGAATCGAACTCGGGTCGCCAGATAAGTAGCGAGTGTTGGGGGCACGTGCTGTTAGCGAGCACCAATCCACACACACAATCAATCATCGCTCTTCCGCGGGTATCGTTGCACAGGAGGCGTTGCTCTAGATCTGCAGATGCCGAGCGGAAATCGGCGGCAGTGTTGTGCCTCGTTGTTCGTTTCTGTGCGGTTGTGAATTCATCGTAGGCAAATGGAATTAATCCAATATGCCGTATGCTCCAAATTAAAATCAACGTCTCGCGCATCATGCGTTCCACCTATGAGCATGCTTTTTTTTTTTAATATACACGGCACTTAAACATTACATTCGCAAATGCAATTTGGAAATCTTTCGGTTGCCAGGTTGGTTAAACATTTTAAGGTGAAATCCACTTAAATTTAATTCATTATTGCATCATCACGCTTAGTAGGTGTACGTGTGAACATGTATCATTTAAAAACCTGTTTTAAATTTGTGATGTAAATTTTCACATGCCATGAACGTCTAATGTGATTGAATTTATGCATCTTGACAAGTCGAGAATTGAACACAATATTATTCAATGACGTCTTCTAATTTCCAGTACCCTAATAGTAACGCCCACGTAATCAATTGGATTTAAAGTTATGATATTGTGTTTTGAGGCATTATCACCATCGGCAGCTGTGCTCTTTACTGCTGGATGAATGCCTTCTCAAGTCACTGTCCCTCCAAAGAATCGCGATCGAACCATGCAACCAGATCGTGCACATCAGCTGATCGCATCGTTCCTTGTCACCGTGGTCGCACATGCTCTGTGAAGTGTTGTGCCCCCCTTTTGGAGCTGCCATCCTGCCCTCGCTCGCCGCTTTTATAACCGGGCCTTGGTTCTCAGTGAGCCATTGGGATGAGGGCTTCAATTTGCCCACAGAGTCAAATGCCTTCTTTGGTAGCCTTCAAAAGGTCGGGATAATTGCACTTAATATGCAGTTCCCGGATTTCAGAACCTGATGGTCTATGCTTGGTCAGTGGCAGCTTTGAGCCATCCGAAATCTGACTCGCTGGCATGGTCGGTTGGCCTCAACTTTTCATTATTACGTTCTGAATAATATTGATGAAGAGTGTATGTATGGTGCGATAGGATGGCTAATATGGGAGTGCAATTTTCCGTGTTCGTTTTGACTCTCCTTTGAATTGAAGGATTACTGGGTCGTCATTCCATGGTTGAGATTATTCATTTGTGTTTTGATATTTTGTAAATAGGTCTGCTTGTTTTGCTACAGCAGTTTGTGAGTTTGTCCAATCGAAAAATAAGTGGAACAAGCTTAAGAGACAGCTAGTCACTTCCAATTTTTTGTTATTCGATTACACTTTAAACAAAATTAAGGAAGGGATTGAAATGTATACATATCCAACTCGCAAATAGGACGCGACTTTATACTTCCTCTTAATTTCCTAGACTAAAAAAACATTTTAGAACGCAGTGGATGAGTTTTCATTTGATCAATTATCTGCACGTGGTTACATTCTGTACAAACTATTTTTCATCAGGGCGTCCGCTGTTAAACAAACCACGAGGGCTCAAAGCACAGCACGTGACACACCCGGTCGTGACGGTGAAGAATAAAAAAAATACATGTGGAATAATTCCTCTTTTTTATATATATAACGACGACTTTTCTCGACTTGTCCGAAATATTGACGGTCCAGAACAAAAAATAAAACACAACCGTCTGCCCTTTTATCTCCCACTTCCTTTTTTTGTTTGTTAAATGGTCACCCAAGTTTCGTGCCACTATCAATGTCGTTTGCTCATTACGGGGTCACAGCAGCTGGGGGCGGTGGCAGATGTTCGCGTGTGAGAATAACCGCGTGCCTCCGCTCCCACGCAGAGTCTGCGCGCGTGACCGGCGCGGCTCTCCTCTCTCCGCCTGTGCGCGCCCGCGTGCCATCTCCGCACGAGAATGTTGACGGGCCCTGCGACTGCTTCGGCTTCTGTTTCCGCATCGCCGAATGCGCAACCGGAGCGCTGCCTTTTGCGTGACCCGATTCGTTCGGCGTCTTCATCCGCTGCGGGTCCACGCTCACTGTCCACCTCCCTTTTGGTGCCTCTCCTTGAAATGTGCCACCGAAGGAGGATTAGTCCAAGGAGCTGTTCTCGAGATAATTATTGGCCTTGCCCCGCACCTCCGATTAGCAGGGGTGGATACGTACGGTGCGCAAAAAAATGATGCATAGATATGCATGTGCTCACGGCGATTAATTTGCAATGTTCTCAACGTTTTGAATACGTTTTCAGAATTAATTTGTCACATTTGTGCATTCCTGCTGCTTGGTTAATCGTCTAAACGTGTAATGTGCCTGTGTGCAATGGTTGTTGAGCTTGACAACTCTATGCTGCAGATAAGACAAAGATCCCCCGTATAGCCTGAACAGACTGTTGGGGCAAGTGCTGTTAGGGAGCACCTAATATGAAGGCCGGCACGGCACACGAGGGGGTGGGTTGGCCAGCACCACGCCTGACCGCCTTTGTCTCCCCAGTGGCGATGTTTACACACACACACACCGCACCAGGTACTCATTTGAAGCTGAGTCGATCTAGGGGAGGCCCAAGACGAGTTCAGATATTCGTCACTGGTGTTGGCCGTGAGTGGGAATCGAACCCGGGTCGTCGAGTTCGTAGCGTGACGTTCTAACCGCTACACACATCTGCTCACCAGACAGCATGCATTTATTTACCTATAATCATTAAAAATACTTTGAATTGAAGGTCCCATCAAAACCTCCGTTTATAACGTTGATATGTAAGCTTGCGCAGATTAAATTTTTCATTTTATTATTAATTTTACAATTCTAGGCTGTGAATTCTTTTTTTATAATAATCCTTTATTTATAATCAAGCGAGCGTCCAATAATGAGATATTTCCTGTGCTGCCAGGGGCATCTTAATATAACCACGAGTGGAACACACGAGTGTGAAGATCAAAATATACAAATGGTGCGAAAACATAATTGACACAATATGACAGGGAGACGTTAAAAAAAAGAATTATCATAAATAGAAGTAGCAATTGTGATATGCGCACGGTTATGGGCTCTGGGCGCATCCGAAGGCGTTATAACTCCCACTGGAATATGTTTGGCTTTGTAGCATCCCAGCAATTAGAGCGATTGGCGTGTGTCCTGGCCAAGCTCTGGGCCGCGAGAGACTGAATTCCACCACCCCCGCCGCCTCTCGTGCCATTGTTGGAATGACACTTAACAACTGTTACTCCCGCATGCATTGAAGGGGCGCGGGGGGGATGGGAATCAACTTGATTATTACCGCATCCCTCTTAAATGCAACGCCCGGTCATATTCTTGGAATGAACGTGTGTGTGTGTGTGTATGTGTGTGTGGGTGGCTGTGTATGTGGGTGTGTGTGTGTGGGGAGCGGAAGTGTAGCGGTTAGCGCGCTGCCCTACGAACTTGGCGACCCGGGTTCGATTCCCGCTCACGGCCAACAACACCGGTGACGAATATCTGAACCGGTCCTGGGCCTCCCCTAGGTGGACTCAGCCTCTAATGAGTACCCGGTGCGAAATGTGTAAACATCGCCACTGGGGGAGACAAAGGCGGTCGGGCGTGGTGCTGGCCACCCACCCCCTCTTGTGCCGTACCGGCCTGTTTCAGTGCTCGCTCTCAGCACTTGCCCCTACAATCTGTTAAAGCTATATGGAGGGGGGACTTTTGCCTTTGTGTGGGTGGCCGCGTGTTCGTCTGCTGATATCGGAAATATTGGGAATCCGCTCCCGTCTACCGGAGGCGAGGCACGGCGACGCAGCGATGCACACACATCGCTCCCGCTGCCCCGCGGGCGGCGAAGCGAAAAACGCATCCTGATCACCCATCCGCGTCGTGTTAGAAATTGGCAGCCACACGCATTGCCCGCTTAGCGACGAACGATAACACACCCTGGATTAGGATTGAAGGCAGAGGAGGTGTCCCTTGTAGCGATGAAGAATTCCTTCCCCCTTATTTTTTTTTACATGCGCATTAACCGGAAACGCTGCCGAAATGTATGGAGTAATGAGAGCCCGCATCTTTTTTTGCCATTCCGCTATTGGATGAAGGCCTTGTTGGCTGGTCGACCATACTTCGCCATGCTGGGACTGTATGGGTTTGTGAAGGCGGCGGTGGTGGTGGTGGGAGAGGTGGGGGAGGATTTAAGAGGCGATTCACAAATCGCCCGTCACTGATGCTAGCCGTGGGGAGAACTCGAACTCAGGTCGCCGGGTTCATAGACCGGTGCATGAACCACTGTTGCATCTCGCAGAGTGCGGATGCTAAATTAACTTTGTTTTTTTTTATCAGTACCTATTTCTGTTCGTACGTGATGTCAACCGACTGTGAATGGACCCGTTTTGTGTGCTGTGGCTCTCCGTTGACTTTTTCCATTTCCATTCGTTGCCTCTTGAATACTGCAGTGAAATCACCGCAGAAGATTAGCAGATAATTTGGCGCAAAATTTGAGGTTTGCAAAATGGAAAGTACCAGAAAAAGATTTAAATTGCATTGGCTTAACATTTATTTTACACCTGATTGTGATTTAAGTAAAAAAAATTGCCGTGATAAAAAAAACAAGGTGCTTCGTTTAAAATGTTTGAGTAAAACGTGCCTCTAGTTTTGTGAAAAGGAATGGTGCAACAATCGATCCACGACGTGGAGAGGCAGGGTTTCATCAAGGGAACGCCAAGTGGCTTGAGCACGCACAAGGGAACCTCGCTAATGTACCACTTCGACTCGTAGCACAACGAACGCGGTGCCGACACACGCCGTGTGGCCGTTAGAAAAAAAATAACCCGTAAAAACAAAGTTTTTCACTATAAATCCTTCATATGCGTGGCGGCTAGAGTCCTCTCGTCCTTTTGCTTGAGATGGCTGCCACCTATGGGTCAGATGATTGCATTGCACCATTAGCAATTGGTAATTAAATATAATATTTTTGTCCTAAAAAGTGTAAAATTTTGGAAAAAAATTTTCACGAAAAGTAATTGTCACGCACAACGAGTCTGTGTGCAAAATGTCAGCTCGATTGGATCACGGGAAGTGGGTTAAAAAACGACCGAAAGATTTGCACGGTCCTAAGCAAGCAAGCGAACATAAAGGATTTAAAAATGACGCCATACCACTGCACGACCTTTGTAGGTGACGCTCGCTGTAACAGCACCTGCCCCAACAGCCTGTTAAAGAATATGTGTTACTGCAGTCGCGAAAGCTTTAAGTCAAGATTTAGCCTGTTAAGGCTATACGGAGTGAGGAGGGGCTGGGGATTATTTGTCTTTGTAGTGGTAGAGCGTGGTGGTGGTGGTGGTGGTAGGAGTGATGGACTTATGGTAGAAGCGGTGTAATGTGGTGGTGATTAATTTGTATGTTGATGGTGGTAGGGCTGGTGGTGGTTTGGTGGCGGGGTAAATGGTGGTTGAACAATGATGCTGGAGTGGTGGTGAAGGTTTATCGCGTTTGGTGATGGGTGGCGAGGAGGTGGTTAACGCCGTGCGGTATGAGGCAGTGTGATGGCAGTTTGCACGAGGGCCGTGGGCTGGCAGTGTGACGTAGTGGGAGCACGTGGGTTGGCAGTGTGACGTAGTGGGAGCACGTGGGTTGGCAGTGTGACGTAGTGGGAGCACGTGGGTTGGCAGTGCGGCGTAGTGGGAGCGAGGTGGTGTGGTGGTTGTGGTGCGGTTAAGGAGAGCGGCGGTGATGCCGCTGCGTGAATGAGAGGTGGTCAGACATTGTGATTTGAGATGGTGGGTTGATGTATATTGATAGGCAGTGGTGCTGATATGCTTCAACGTGTATTAAATATCGATTTAAAACTTGTTGTTTTCGAACTTTTGTCTTCCCCCCGCACCGCCGATTAGCACGGTTGGCTATGTATGGTGCGAAAGAAGTTCAACATACTGTACATACAGTACGACATCCACCTTTTGTTAAGCTCATTCAATAGCACTAAAGTACATTTACATTTGAGAAAATTGCATCTCAAATTGTGCCAGTGTTTAACCAAAAAGAGTATGATACATGGATGATATTTATAAATACGTAACATTAATTTCTCGCGTGGCGTTACGATAATGGTTTTGTTGTTTAATATTGATGCGCTTTTGTTCTGGTGACAGGAATTAATGTTTTAAAGTAACACACGATTTCAGGTCGGAGGGTACTGTGACATATTATTTTCAGTATCACGTGTTTGGTTATTATTACAGTTCATATTCTTGGTTCTTTCGGTAAAGTCACGTAGAAGGGAAATAATAAAAATAAAACAATAAAATTATCACGACGTTTCGATTGCAACACAAGCAATCATCATCAGGTGTGAAAACCACAGGAAGAAAATTTTACACTTTTCTTGCAATCGAAACGTCGTGAGAATTTAATTGTTAAATTTGTATTATTTTATTATTTCCCTTTTACGTGACTTTACCGAAAGAACCAAGAATATGAATCCCTGCAGTCACGAAAGCCTTAAATCGAAAAATATTACATTTATCATATATTGTATTCCTGTACACTGAAAACTATGCCCATTCACCACCGATTCGACAAATGTTCCATTTTAGTTACCGTTTAGCAACGTCCCCGTGTGTAAACACATGCAAACATTATCGCGTGGACAGAAGCCAGGGATAGTATAGGCGTGCATCGGTGCCCGCTGTTAATTGTGATGCACGGTGTTCAGCATGCGTGTTCCATGCAATCATCCACCTCGTTCCTTATAATTAGAGCATGCCGATAACATGCATCTCTTCATTACAAAATGTGCCATTTTTTTACATTTCAAATGTTAACTCGTTTCCATTTTGAAAATATCCCCAATTATAGATTTAAACCTAATCATGGTGATGATGGTGATGGTGGTAATCTCTGCAACGATGTTCATCCTCCTACTTTGCTCACTTCCTAACGCCAAACGTAAAACCGCCGTTAGCTATTCTCACTGATTGCTAAAACAAAACAAAATAAAACTCCGTGGCAAACACCTCGCGCGCTGCTCTCTCTTTGTTTTTTTTTTACGATCAGATGGAAACAAGAAGATGCTCGGTGTAACGCGCCACATCCGCCAACGCTCACCAACTCTCGAATCCTCCGAGCGCTTCATCGCTCGCTGCTGGCAGGGGGAGAGGAGGAGGAGGAGGGGGGGTGCTATCAATAGAAAATGGGTTCGAAATTTAACCCAAAAAAAATGGGAAAAAACATGAATCTGTGCAGATGGTACGAGCGCGTGTGCGTGTGTGGCACGGAGAGAGGTGCGGAGTGGAGTGGGTGGGGGGGGGGGGTGACAATTGCGGTTCGTGTCCCCGGAGCCGGCGGCCGGACAGATTGGACTCACGGATGGGGTGGAGGGGCCTGGGGGGAGGGTGGTCGGGTAGGTGGTTTGGAGGGATACGGCTCCAGTCATCTCACGTGTGTGGGGGGGGGGAGGGGGGGGGCTAATCCTGACGCCGATGCGCTCGGCTACCGTGCGTAGCAGGAGCCGACCCCGCGCCAGCATCGCCGGTGCAACTCGGCACGTTCGGCCGAAGATGAGAGGCGCCCGCACGGCCGCGTTTTGCCGCCGGGCGCGACGGCAGTCGATGGGTAAACGCACGTAAATAGAAAACTAGAAATCTATTTTTTTTGTAAAATCTAAATAATAAAATAAATTGCAATGACAAATAAAAATAATACATGTAAAATAAACATAACAAATTGAAAATAATAAAAGCAAACAACCCACAAAAAAATTGTAAAAAAAATATATATATATATTTGGTTTTCTATTTACGTGACTTTACCGAAATAACCAAGAATAAATATGAAATATGCTAAAAGTGCCAGTCGTCGTCAGCGGCGGCAGCAGCAGCAGTCGTAGATGTAGTAGGAGCAAACATGATCTATCCACTGCTGGACGATAAAGGCCTCATCCCCCCCCACCCCCCACCAAATCATCGCCGTTCTCAAGAAATTAGTTTTCCATCTTGATATGAAAGTGCATAGCCCCCATTGGCTTCATCTGGCGAAAGGAAGAGCGTTCCAGACGGCCGCAGAAGCGCATCCGAAAGCGGCGCGATGCGGTGACCGCCGTCTTTGTCCGATGGTTCGCCAAAAGCCGCTGCCAATGCTGCTGCGAGGATGACCGTGGGAGTTCGCGTGATGATGGTTTAGGGGCCGTCCATAAATGACGTCACGCACCTAAGGGTGGGGGGGGGGTCAGACATTTGTGACGATGTGTGACGAGGGGGGGGGGGGTTCACATCAAAATGCGCAACTTTAAATAAATATAGACAACACGTTCTACTTAATTAAATAACGTTTTAATACATCTTTACTCCTACAATATCAGAGTGCAGCGCCACATTAAATACGCACTACAATGACAATAGTTTAAAGCGATTTGAAGCATGTTTTATTTTTGGGGGGGGGGGCAGAGCTTGTGACGTCATATTTGAGGGGGGGTCTGACTTTTTGTGACGCCGTGTGACGGGGGGGGGGGGTAAAAAATCGTCCAAAATTGCGTGACGTCATTTACGGACGGCCCCTTATGCGTCTGGACGAGATCGGCAAGCTATTGCGATTCGTTTGTGGCGAGCACTCTGTGTGTGTGTGATGAGTCCGGGGATTGGGGTGGTGTGAGGTGAACCGAGACGGCCTTCTTCAGGAATCGGGGGTGGCCGTGGGTAGGGGTGGGTGTAGGGAGGCAGAGTCTCGCGGCCAGGATCCGTTCCTTACTCCCCCCCCCCCCACCACCATCTTCAGCAGCGGAATTCTCGTTTCAATGCGGCGGAGTGGAAGAGAAACAGACGGCCCCGAGAGGAGAAATTCTGGCGCCAGGAGTTGTGGTTTGATGTCGGGGACATGTGGGATACGCGCTCAAACACGCCAGTGTCAATGGGCCTGAACAACACGTCCCATTTTAATTAGGCGGCTCCAAACCTGGGACGTGTTCGTTGTGGATTTTTCTTGCCAGGGCTGTCTTTCGATTTCAAGTCAAAATTGTTGCACACAGCGTTGGTGTACGGTGTGTTTTCTGCAATATTTTGCTGTCTTTTCTTGGATTTTCTGTTTGCACTTAGTCACATAGTCACTTTAAGATGTTTTCTTGTTTATGTTTTTGTTTTTTGTTTGTTGCGGTTGCACCCGATTCAAGAGCCGAATGGCTCACAGGGCTATACCTAATAAATGAACTTGAATAAATGAACTTGAACACAGAGACCCCCCCCCACCCCTTGACTTATATTGTACGTTGAAAAACATATACATATACGCTGTCACGTAATTTACATGGTAATCTTATAATAGGCTGGCAATCGCAAGGGTCTCGAGTTCAAATCCAGCTGAGACTAACAGTCAGCCATCGCCTCGAGCTTCTGGCGAGGACGACTTTCTCCAGCAGGGAAAGAGAACCAGGAAATTTCATCATCACGTACCCGGTACTGAATAAAACTACAAAAATGTTTTTTTTTTAAAGCTTTCGTGACTGCAGGGATTCATATTCTTGGTTCTTTCGGTAAATTCACGTAGAAGGGAAATAATACAATAACGAAAATATATAACAAGAAATAATAAAATAATTTTAATTATACAATTATAGAAATACAGAAATAAATAATAAAATAAGTAACAACAATTATACTAACCATTTTAAACAATAAATATTAAAATAAGAAAAATATAAAACAATCTTTTTTTTATATATATTTTATTTTATTATTTCCCTTCTACGTGACTTTACCGACAGAACCAAGAATACCAAAAACTAGTTTTACTTTACCAGGTGAAGCCCACTGAGCTATATAGCTCTTGTTCAGAATCAAACTGGCCACACACGATAGCGCAACGAAGTGGCCTATCGTGTGGAAATGTATAGCAGCCAAATCGTCTAAACACGTGACGTTGATTCTAAATGTGCAGGGAGGCAACGGTGGGACGTGGAGAAAAATCCACGCGACCACGGGGAGAAAATGAAAACTCCAAATATACAGCAGCAGGCCTCGGGGTCGGACTCACGCCCTCCTGCATACCAGGCGAGGTCGTTAACATCTCCTAGCCACCGTGATGATGATGAGAGAGAGAGACACGCAAACTCTAAAATATGCAACAGGCGTCGGGGTCGGGATCGAACCCACGACCTCCTGCATACCAGGCGAGGTCATTAACACTTCCTAGCCACCGTGATGATGATGAGAGAGAGAGACACGCAAACTCTAAAATATGCAAGAGGCGTCGGGGTCGGGATCGAACCCACGACCTCCTGCATACCAGGCGAGGTCATTAACATCTCCTAGCCACCGTGATGATGATGAGAGAGAGAGACACGCAAACTCGAAATATGCAACAGGCGTCGGAGTCGGGATCGAACCCACGACGTCCTGTATACCAGGCGAGGTAATTAACATCTCCTAGCCACCGTGATGATGATGAGAGAGAGAGACACGCAAACTCGAAATATACAACAGGCGTCAGGGTCGGGATCGAACCCACGACCTCCTGCATACCAGGCGAGGTCGTTAACATATCCTAGCCACCGTGATGATGATGAGAGAGAGAGACACGCAAACTCGAAATATACAACAGGCGTCGGGGTCGGGATCGAACCCACGACGTCCTGCATACCAGGCACCCCCCCCTAAATATGACTATGTGCGACGCACATCGAGGAGAAGACATCAGCTTTCGATAAATACGAGGTCCCCACTTTGGTGGACGGTTACCGGTTTTGGTCGACCCGGCCTCCGCCATAGCAACGTGAAATATTCACTCGAGGCTAATAAGCATCGCCAAACAACTGCGATAGCACGCGGGCGGGAGAGGGGAGGGGTGGTGCTTTGACTACGCTCGCTCCGTACGAATTGTCTGAGTGACAGGGAGGGCCTGTTCTCGTTTGACGGAATGTCGCATGAGTAAGGACCTCGTTGTTGGCAGCCGAAGAGTCGTTATTCTGACTCGTGCTCACAGGGCTCGCTCCCGCACGCAGAGAGCGGTGTTCGTGAGTTCGGTCCGCGCAGGATTTGCTGCTTGAATCTGTAACGTTCAGTGCTCTGCACATTGTGCACAGGTGTGCCGGTTCACTTTTTAAAATATTTTTTTATCGGTCAACAATAAAATAATACCCACACCTAATGCTAATAACTGGTCAACTGCTGAGCAGATTACACAAAGAGGCTCAAATTGACGATCAATGCAATGTCATGGGACCTCCTTTGCCAGTACGAAAATATGAGAATAGGTTTTCCCCTTTTTTCTGGCAACAAAACAGCTGTGTTAAGATGTCAAAACACCAAACTGAAACCTTTTACAAGGAATCATGTCTGCATTAACCACAATACTTGTGGTCAGAATGTAAATAAAAAACACACTCTGATAATTGTCTTTGAAACGGATTGGTCCACACCAGAGACAGCTTTCTGTCTCTGGTGTGGACCAATCAGTTTTTCAATCAGAGTATGTTTTTTGTTTGCATTCTGAGCACAAGTATTGTGGTTAATACATTCCTTGTAAAAGGTTTCAGTTTGGTGTTTTAACATCTTAACACCTGTTTTGTTGCCAGAAAAAAAGGGAAAATCTATTATCAGATCAACTCAATGCTTTATTGAGTTGAACTTGTGCCTTATTTTAAAATGCCTCATTTCGAGTCTGTTTTGATCTCAGACGTTGTTATAAACGTCCCTGGTTTCTGATTATTTAAAAAGTGTTTCTTCGATTCTAAGAACCTCAATTCTAAACGTGGTCGTCACAGTAGGTGGCAGAGAGAGAGAATGACACCGTGTGTTAGTTTTTTTTATTGTGTCCAGTGGACTGCTCGCTGGCATGGCACACTGAGCCCGTTGGGTCGTCAAGAGCGTCACTGTCGCTGTGGCATCGCCTGCAATGCAGTGTGTGTGGTGTGTGTGTGTTGTACAAAAGTTGCATTCATTGATTTTGAATTTGTGTTCAGGGCAGATTACAGCGAACGAGCGCAGGGGAGGACAATTTTAACTGAGTTGTGTCCACCGCTGTGGCGAGGAGATGCTATCTCCCTCCCCTGGCACGTCAGTGGGCGTGGGTTCGATCCCAGACCCTGACCGATGCATGTTCTCTCTCCCCGTGGTGGTGGCGTGGATTTTTTTTCTCTCCGAGTCCTCCAGTCTTTTGCCCTCCTCATTTAGAAACATCCGCTCAGATTATTTGGCTACTTTAAATTCTCACGTGTAACATCAGCCAATTCGATTAGCTATCACAGGTGCCTGCGGGCATGTGGCCTGTTGTGAACTGCTGAAAGGTCAATGAGCTCAATTACCGTTTTTAGTCGATCGTCAACTGTTCTCATTCTGTGTAGAGACTGGCTCCCATCGCGGGCAATGTGGAATGTCCAACGTCCGTCAGCTCGGCACCAGCAACGAGAGATGCCCGCTGCACCCAATTGCTAGTTTGACTAAAAGTGAAGTGGAATGTGGAATGGCTGCAAAAGGCAGCTTGCCGTGACCCCATGCGCCACGTGTGTATTTTGCAGGTCTGACCAACACTTCCCGAGTCGCAATGGTGCTGCATAACACGAATCCTGTGCATAAGCATGGATTGATTTGCAGTGCGCATGCTTTTTAAGTAGCCGCTGTATATAACGTCTGGCAATGCTCATTCTCACCCACACCAGCCCACATTGTGGTTTATATTTATTTATTCCTTACTTGGCTCTGTGGAATATAAAAAAAAACATTTTGACGCTTGCGCACATTCTAACAGGTTTTTTCCCCTCTATTCTATTTTAGGTTTATTTTTTTATTTTGCACGCATGCACGCACACCGACAATTTTGCTATCACCGTGTAGTAGAATACGGAGTGAGAATGCATTTCGCAGCTTTTTGCTCGCCGTAAATGCAAATGTGTAATCTGGACCAACGTGCTTTTTTCTCACGTTTCCTTTTTTTCTTCTCTTCGTGTGAAGCATCGGCCGTCGCGAGTGACAGGCAGATTTAAATACTCGCCGCCGCTTAATGGCGTTGCTGTATTAATTTAGACCGAGACTGACGGGCTTTGGTTTTTTTTTTTCCACCGGCTGCTCCCTTCATGCTCCCACGAGCTCACCCCCCACACCGTCCCCTCCATCTCTGGTCCATGTGCCGCTAATGGGACCAGACGGCCGCAGCTGGGAGGGCCCCTTCCTCTTCTTCTTCCTTAAAAAAAAATCCACTCCGCGCCGCCGCTCATTGTAGTGTCAATTTTTGTCGGTCCCAAGCTGCCCGCCTCGCACGGGCACGTGCGCTGTGCGGTCCGTAACTAAAAAGAATAATAGTGAAGAAGTAATACAAATGAACCACGATGCCTTGCTGATGTCGTCAAGGAGCGTAAACCATCATCCCGTGAACTCTCACGGTCATCCTGGCAACAGCAGCAGCAGAGGCGGCTTTTGGCGAACCATCGAACAAAGACGGCGCTCACCGCATCGCGAGCTTTCAGATGCGCTTAATTGGGCCGTCTGGAACGCTCTTCACTCCGATATTAGGAAACCACTGGAGCTATGCACTTTTAAATTTAAATTGAAAACTCGATTTCTTTAAAACCGATTTTGTGTTCAGTTTGTTTGTCCTTCCAACGCAACTCCGATTAGCACTGTTGGCTACGTGAGGTGCGAAAGAAGTTCTGCACACGTACAACTCACACCTCGACGCTATTCTCATTTGGCGGTCCGAAGGCTGTCAAGGAAATTCCACATTCCCTGTTGAGGAGTCGTGTAGCAAGCTCCGTACGACAATCCTTGTGGATTTCTCACAATGTTTTTTTTAATGTCGACCAGGAAATAACGTCTTATTTTCAATTGCCCCAATGGACCGCCTGGTTCAATGTCCCTCCATAACAGGTGTTTCAAGGGTGCCAAATCGTGCAGGCTGACACTATCAATGTCGCCAGGCCACATCAGAGCTGAGCGTGGCCCGGGTAAGCCAACAGATGGCTCGGCTCCCTCTCCATGTCACGTCGCAGCAAACCGTGGCACAAAACGCGCGCGCCTTCTTTCGTTTTCGGGGTTTCAGTATTTAAATGAAGGTGGCACGACGTTAATTGATGGGGCATGCTCTACAGGGCAACAGATGGTCGAGGAGGGGGGGTTGGGGGTTGGGGGTAAGTGCATATTTGGCAGGGTTTTACGGGAAAGCGACGGAATTTCGTTTTTCTTTTTTACCTGCAAGGCAAAAAGAAAAAAACAAATCCCAAATGCAAATTCGCGAAATTTCATCGACGGTGCCCGGGCAGCCGGCGGGCCTGGGCGGCGCTACTCCGGCACTGCAGACTAATTGCGTTTCATGGGCATCGACCGTCGCCAAGTTCGTTTCAGAACTGCGTTGGATGAGGATGGGAGCTTGCTTCTAGATTTGAAGCTTTCGTGACTGCAAGTATTCATATTCTTAGGTTTTTTCGGTAAAGTCACGTAGGTAAAAAATTTAAATTAATAAAAATAAAATAAAAATAAAATAAAAAATAAAAATCACGACGTTTCGGAGGCAACACAAGCTTCCGTCTTCAGGTGGAACCGTCACAGCACGCTTGCTGTATCAAGTAAATGAGAGATTCCAAGAGATACTACATTTACTTGATACAGCTATCGTGCTGTGACGATTCCACCTGAAGACGGAAGCTTGTGTTGCCTCCGAAACGTCGTGATTTTTATTTTATTTTTATTTTACTTTTATTAATTTTAATTTTTTACCTACGTGACTTTACCGAAAAAACCTTAGAATAGGGGAGCTTGCTGTTCGTGCGGTCCGATGGGCGATGCCCATTCCGTCCCCGTGTCTACCCCATCCCAGCCCCAGACCCAGCCTTGGTCAAGGGACCGTGGCGCAGTCCTCGTCTCTGTTGGAGATCCCCGGCGCGTGGATGGAAATTCGACATTCCTATGGGCAGGGCCGGACTCTGCATAGGAGCGAGAGTCAAAACGCACAAAGCGCTGCACCGTTCGGCGTGGTCCCTTGACGTCACACGGATTTTTATTTTAACCCAGTTTATGTTTAATGGTGAGTGATGTCAAGGGCAAGCCGGGAGTGCTCTGTGATCCATTTCAAATCTCCTGTTAAGAGTTCTTGTATAAAATTAGACTAGGTTAAATGTTTCTAATGGAGGCAAAACTGAAATTTCACACTCGATCGCCTATTCTTTGAGACTCGTGATAAGTATACTGAGTGCGTCTCTTTTGAAAGTGGAACGATTTCCTTCCTCGGGTGCATTATGTAAATAATCCGCGCGTGTTTCATTTTCGGGGTGCGCGGTAGTGCAGCGGTTAGCGCGCCGTGCTTCAAGCCCCGGCGACCAGAGTTTGATTCCCGCTCACGGCCAACATCGGTGACTATTAATCTGAACCGGTCCTGTGCCTCTCCTAGGTCGACTCAGCCTCAAATGAGTACTTGATGCGATGCGTGGAAGCACCGCCGAAGAGGAGACAAAGGCGGCCGGGCGGTGTGCTGGCCACTCACCCCCTCGTGTGTCGTACCGGCCTTCATAGGTGCTCGCTATCAGCACTTGCCCCAACGAGTCTGTTAAGGCTATACGGGGGATCTTTGTCTTTGTCGTGAGCTGGTAAAGATAACTGAAGCTGAGAACCCAGCCTTTATGATTACCACAATGAGGGCTGCCAGCGTGGTGTGATGATTAGCGCACTGGACTTGCATTACAAAGGTCGCCAGGTCAATATTCCGAAGTGGCATTTGAAATAATGGGGA
This sequence comes from Lampetra fluviatilis, assembly GCF_964198595.1. NCBI lineage: Eukaryota > Metazoa > Chordata > Hyperoartia > Petromyzontiformes > Petromyzontidae > Lampetra > Lampetra fluviatilis. The sequence goes on from NC_136275.1 coordinate 2,773,199, forward strand.
CAAGTGGTTGTATTATTCATACCCCCCCCAACCCCCGCCTCTGTCTGCCCAGCAGTCTGAATGCGTTCTCCGCAGTCGACAAAATGCATTGATGGGCCTGAGCATCTCTGCTACTTTCTCTTGTGTGGTGCAGGCCCCTTGTGAGGCTGTGAAATGTTTACGATAACGATGACATTCCTCATTTTTTATTTCTTCCTGGCAGTGTGCATTATTTTCACTTCTGGTTGCTGTGTTTCTGGGGATATTTTCATGCGAGCTGCCCAAGCGCTTGGCGTTCAGCTGACGTGTAACCTTCTGAAATGTAACTGTGGATTTCTTCAAACTGTCTCTCGCATTAGTCAACAATTCCGATTGAAGTTTTGTCAAAATGTAGAAGCCCATTTTACGTCACGTTTTCTTTTTTTTGGCCAGGGAAATGTTTTCTCTCACAAATACGTTCCGCATGCACGTGGTGTCAAGACCAAGTAAAATAACGACGCTATTGTGATATTTACGACTGTGAAACACTGAGGTTTATTAAAAACATGTTTCCGGACGTGGATAAATAAAAAAAATTATGATCAAATTTCACGAGGTCATGATGCCCAACTCTATGAATGCCACGACACTTTACCATCACTCCCTTCCTCTTGGCACCGTTAACACGATGAGCATTACAATTTGATACCTTCTCGCAAATTGGGGGCCAGGATTTGATTCAAGAACTAATTATGTTCGGCTGTTTTTACCGTCTCGTTCTTATGTTTTCTTAATTTCCCCCCTTTAACCTAAATGTAGCATTATCGTTGCGTGTGCACGTTATTTGCACAAGGAAATAAAAAAATATATATTGCACCCACAATTCGATGCATTTCTAGTGAGCCTTAAAATGTCTATTTTAAGCAACATCTCGGGTGCAATCTTGCAGCCCCTGCCGACGCACGCGACTTCTACTCGTGGCATTAAAGCTTCAGCACAATAGCCTCGTGTACCATTCGCTATTCATTTTCGCCACGTGTGCCTGTGCCTTGGCTCCCTTTGGACATTCGACGTGACTAGTTGAGTGTGTAAGTGGCCGTACGGTTGCACCCTCTGCTCGTCGCATGCTACAAAAAAAAAGCGCGTGTGCAGCCAGGGGGCAGTTGTAGGTTGAGAACTGGGGCAATGTGAGAAGATCCACCTCTGTTAATCTCGGCAGATGAACGGGGACGTTTCACGCGCTGGTGGAGACACGGCACTCTGCATGGCTCAAATGCGGTTATATTTTTTTGTTCTTTCTGAATAAGCACAGCACTATACATATATATACTCATTGCCCGTAACAAATGCCCTGCAGTGTGACCACCGTAAAAATACTGTACCCTTTTTTTAAATAGGGAGATGCGCTGGTGTAGCGGTTTGCACACAGGGCTGTTTGCGCACCCACCTACATGAGAGTTGAGTCTTGGCCATTGCTGACATCACAGGAGAGTTTTCGGTAAAGTCACGTAGGTAAAATCTCTCATTTACTTGACACAGCTGTCGTGGCTGTGACGGTTCCACCTGAAGACGGAAGCTTGTGTTGCCTCCGAAACGTCGTGATTTTTATTTTATTTGTTATTTTATTTTTATTAAATTTTTTACCTACGTGACTTTACCGAAAAAACCTAAGAATATGAATCCTTTCAGTCACGAAAGCTTCAAATCTAGAATCACAGGAGAGAACGATCCAAACTTGCCGTGGGTACGGCCACTTTCACCAGCCCGTACTGGCCAGAGTGGTGAGGTATAGGTTAAACAACCATGGTAACTGACGCTGCATGGGGAGGCCATCAATCCAGTGGTGGGTTGACAAAGGGCTGTATCGGCGATCCCGCGGGCCACTTCCAACGGCTCTCCCCGGCGGTTGTGCGAGCCACGGATTGGGGAGCACTGCACGAGGCCACGGATTAATCTTCTTGGTTCTTTCGGTAAAGTCACGTAGAAGGGAAATAATAAAATAATAAAAATAAAACATAATAAAATACAAATATTTTTATTTTATTATTTCCCTTCTACGTGACTTTACCGAAAGAACCAAGAAGATGAATCCCTGCAGTCACGAAAGCTTTAAATCGAAATTTGAGGCCACAGATGTTTGTGAGGATTGGGGCGAGTCTGTGATGTTGTGGAGACTTTTTTTTTTTACACCGGGACCAGGCTTTACACACACAAAAAACACGGATGCAATTTTTTTTTGCATTATTATTATGATTCAGCTTTTCAGGAGGTTCCTGCCAAAAATGTTACTTTCCCGGTGATGCGCGTTGCTGCTGTGTGTAATCTCAATTGATTGATCTGCGGGCAAATTTTTAGCATCGGGATATTTGGCCAGTGCCATTTTACACCGTGAGTGGGTTTTTTTGGTTTTACCTATGGGAGGAAACCGAGAAACCCAGAGGAACGCCGACTAGAGGGAGAACTTACAATACTCTTAGGTTTTTTCGGTAAAGTCACGTAGGTAAAAAATAAATAAAAAAGATATTTAAAAAAATGTATTATTAAAAAATTTAAATATTTTACTTGATACAGCAAGCGTGCTGTGACGGTTCCACCTGAAGACGGAAGCTTGTGTTGCCTCCGAAACGTCGTGATTTTAATTTACTTTTTATTAATTTAAATTTATTTATTTTTTTTTTACCTACGTGACTTTACCAAAAAAACCTAAGAGTATGAATCCTTGCAGTCACGAAAGCTTCAAATCTAGAACTTACAATCTCCACGCAAAAAAAGCACCCGAGTTTGGAATCAAACCCAGGCGCTTCTTGTTGTGAGACACTGATGTCATTTGCGCCACCCTGCCACCCGATGTTAAAGTGGATTGGTACTGCTCTTTTACAGGCTTTTTTTCGTATCACACACTGGTTGAATTTTGGAAGGAGATTTTATTACCCTTTTGGTAAGGCGCTTTTGGGCAGGGGAAGCTGCAAAAACCACACGCAGTGTCTGCAAGCTGCATTAGATTCAATACAGCACGGTGGAATTTCAACTCCTGGGTAATTGAGGCCAGGCAATACTGCAACTGGAGGCAGCTTTAATAGTGGAGAGAGATTGGGCGCTTCTACGTTTTTTTTTTCTTTCTCCACGCTATGCTCTGAAGTAAGGCTAAAAGTGCAGCATGGCACTGTTTCAAGCAAATCAGATCTTCTTGTTTTGATGGCCAGAAAAGAAGCCGCTATCGAAAGGTTGGGCAATTCCGAAACGAGAGCTGTCTCGCGTGGGGGCAGCAGCTGTCACATCATCTGCATGTTGAGGAGTGCCACCCAGGCTCCTGGATGCTGAGAAAGTGGGATTTGAAGCCGCAAGGTAAATGGGCACAAATTGCAAATGTTAAGGGATTATTTTTTTTGTACGGAATTGGAGCCCTGAGAAAAATGGTTGAAGCTGATTGTATAGCTCTGAGAGCTTGGCAGGAGAGCAGCTCCCTGTGCTACCAAGTCTCACAGTCACCTCTTAGGGCACATTTGTCCTTTTTGAGTGATTGGGTTTTGCTCACCCCCTCCTCCCCGAGCTAAGTGGTGCCTTCCTAAGGGGGGCAATCTGAGTGGTACGGTCTCGGATCGTTCCACTTAGGAATTAGGAGAGTGTTGCCACGCCGTTCCTGTCTGCTGTTTAAATCGCAATGCTTTGAATTTTCAAAGGATACACTGTGGTCTCGAAATCACCGTGTGTATTGTTTTTATTCAATAATTCTTCATGCAAGTTTGCTTTTGCAGCACAGCTGCAACACCCATTGTTAGTGCAATCCCAGCCAATTACAGTTCTCAAACTCTCTCCGCAAACAAAACCGCATCTCCTTGTCAGCGACCCTGCGAGCATTATCAAACAACCTCCACGAACAGCGCGGCGTGGCCCTCATCCAGCAGCGGATTGACGGCAGGGCTCGCGCGGCGCAACGCGCAGACGGCGTCGACGCTTCTGTGGTATCGGATTGCGCCGTTGGGTACAGGGGGCGCGATGCACACTCTGTGCCGGAGACGGGGCCGTTATTAGGCACGTCAAACCTGTCCTGTGAGCGCAATTAACTGCGCCATTAGTACGACTCGGGGAGAGAGACAGAACGAGAACGTGTTCAAGTTGTAATTAGGTTTGGGGCAGCATGTGTGTGGGCTGGTACTGTGCAGAAGCGGGGAGGACACGCAGCACGAGGCCGAGACGATGGGGGGATGTTGCCGAATGGCGTGGTCGCAGGACTGCCACCTTTTCATTTGTTTTCCCAGCATCCTCTTCTCTTTTCGGTTGGCGCTGTCCTCGGAAATTTGTAGACGCTTGGCAGGAAGGTGACAATCCAGTGTTTGTTTGTCGGATGCCTAATAATAACAATGCACCACCCAAAGCCAATGCATTTCCATGAAGTTATCTCCTCCTGTGCTTTTAAAAGGTTCACTTAAAAAGGGGGAGGTTTATCGTCATTATCGGTCATGATCGATCCACTGCTGGATGAAGATTTCGCCATCTCCTGGCGGTTCTGCAATGGAACAATCCACCTCGCCCCTCCGCGTATCTGTGAAACCCGCGGGACGAAAGGCGTGTCACTTTTTGTACATTGACGGCACGGTACATTGATCATCGTCGTCCTATCCCTTTGTCATCCGTGGCGCGAGACATCACGGGGAGCGTTACATCGCAACTGCCGTGGGCAGCATTATTCTCCCAGCGTGGAGTATCGTTTGTATCTCGTGATCTGACGTGGAACTTTACAGGTCCTCGGTTAACGGTGTCAACCCTGTAGCACGTGTTCACTGCCCGTTGCCGTCTGACGGATCGTCATGATGATTAGGGCTGGCAGATAGGGCGCCTGTCATAACAGCTCCAGTCACGTCATGAGTTAACATGGGAGAGATTCCTTCCGAAAGAGAAATACTTTAATTTGGCGATTCTGGCAACAACCCACAGGGACCAATTTTACCCGGATTTTCATTCAAAGCACAGTCAGTTTCATTTGCCAAAACGTGTAGTTATTGCAGACGTACGCGTGTGCGTGTGTGTGTGTATTGGTACAGTAGGGGGCACAGGTGGTGCATCAGCCAGTCATCTCGGTCATCTCGGTCAGTCGACCCGTGGCACCTGGGTCTGCCCCGTGACCTCCTGCCAGCGGGCGTTCGACACTTCACGTGGCCTCAAGGTGCACATGGCCTGGCACAAGCGTCGTGGTGACGTCACCGCCACTTAGTGGCGAATGGCGGTTGTTGTTGTTGTTGTTGAACTTCTGTCGCACCGTACGTAGCCAACCGCGCTGATTGGAGGTGCGGGGGAAGGCAAACGATCTGAACGCAAACATCAGTTTTAAAAGAAGTGAGCTTTCAATCTTGACGATATAGACGTGCATAGTTACAGTGGCTTCCCACGCGCAGGAGAAGACCAGATGACGCATGAAAACCTGCCTGGAAATATCCAACCTGGTCGGGCACCCCGTCCTCCTACTCCCTTCAAGCAATTTGCCGCGGTGGTGAAGTATGGTTGCTATTGTGATTATTATTATTATGACCCTGGCTATTGTTGCGGATGCTAATGAAGATAATTGAAATTATAGATTTGAAACTTTCGTGACTGCAAGGATTCATACTCTTAGGTTTTTTCGGTAAAGTCACGTCGGAAGAAAATATAATAATAATAATAAATGAAAATAACTACATTTAAATCACATATTCTTAGGTTTTTTCGGTAAAGTCACGTAGGTAAAAAATAATAATAATAAAATAATAATAATAATCAATGAAAATAACTAAATTAAATGACTTTAGTTATTCAGTTATTTTCATTTATTAGGATTTTATTTTATTATTATTATTTTTACTACGTGACTTTACCGAAAAAATCTAAGAGTATCGGTGAAATTGGCATCAAAAGCCAATCGGAAGGCCCCTTTCAGCAGGCGCCTTGAGGACACAGCAAGTTCTCTGCAGGCCATTGCGAAAGGCCACAAAGGAGAAGCGTCTCGGACATCATCGAGCTGGGATGAATCGGATTTTTAAATCCTTTATATTAAGTTCGCGTGCTTGCTTGCTTGCTTGCGTGCTTGCGTGCTTGCGTGCTTGCTTGCTTGCTTACGACCGTGCAAATCTTTCGGTCGTTTTTTAACCCACTTCCCGTGATCCAATCGAGCTGACATTTTCCACACAGACTCGTTGTGCGTGACAATTAATTTTCGTGAAAATTTTTTCCAAAATTTTACACTGTTTAGGGAAAATGTTTTCAAGATTTATTTACCAATTGCTTAATGCTGGCAGACAATCATCTGACCCATAGGTGGCAGCCATCTCAAGCCAGAGGACGAGAGGACTCTAGCCGCCACGCATATAAAGGATTTAGAGTGAAAAACTTTGTTTTTACGGGTTAATTTTTTGTTTGGTTTAAATCACGGAAATGAGAGCGATGGACGAGGCGGAGGACGCACAAATAACGGAGCTGCGAAGATCGCCAACAAGTCGAGGAGCGCAAACGCACGACGCGTAGCCTCGTAGCCTCGTCGCCCAGCGCTGTTACACGCACACGCCACCATCTCGGAGGCAAATGATCTCCACCTATTTTTTTTTATCAAACGATCAATCAAATCTTTATTTCTATAGCACCATTTCGTGCGAAAGATGCCATTGAAAGTGCTGTACAGGTAAAAGAAAACATTGTTAAAAGACGAAATCGCAATAGCAATCAAAGCAATTTCCATACAAAACAAAACCGCATTATAACGAATTGCTAGCGAAGGCATCTTAAAAAAAGAAAAAAAAACTAGAAAAGCATCTTAAGCAAAAACAAGTTATAAAAAGTAAGTCTTAAGATATATTCTTAGGTGTTTTGGTAAAGTCACGTAGGTAAAAAATTAAAATTAATAAAAGTAAAATAAAAAATAAAATAAAAATCACGACGTTTCGAAACGTGGATAAAAAATAAAATAAAAATCACGACGTTTCGAAACGTCGTGATTTTTATTTTACCTTTATTAATTTAAATTTTTTACCTACGTGACTTTACCGAAAAAACCTAAGAATATGAATCCTTGCAGTCACGAAAGCTTCAAATCTAGAATTACGTCTTAAGATTCAACTTAAAATTGCTTAATGATTGCGAAGCCCTCAGATCACCCAGCAGGCTGCTCCACAGGCGAGGACCATGCACACTGAAGGCCGCCTTCTCCGTGACCTTTGGTCCTGGCCCTTGATACGACTAAAATAACTGATCCGGAGGATCTGCGGAATCTTGTTGGTTAATATCTACAAAGCATAGAGGACATGTATGCTAGTGCCAAACCATTAAACGATTTCAGCAGTTTTTTTTTTCTTGCAGTGGTTCTCCCACCTGATGACGATTGCTTGTGTTGCGATCGAAACGTCGTGATCTATTATTTTTCTACCTACGTGACTTTACCGAAAGAACCAAATGGTAATACAAAATATATTCTACGAGTGACTGGGAGCCAGTGCAAGGAACACGTAAACCATGGTCACGCAAACTCCGATCATCCAGCTTTTGGCTGGCCATCGAACAAAGACGTTCGCTGCGTCGCGCGCTTTCGGATGTGCATCTGCGGCCGTCTGGAACGCTTTTCCTTCCGATATTAGGAAGCCACTGGAGCTGTGCACTTTTAGATTGAAAGCTCATTCCCTTTAAAACTTATTTTTGTATTTAGCTGTACTTCCTTCCCCCAACTCCGATTAGCGTGGTTGGCTACGTACGGTGCGACAGAAGTTCAACACGCACACACACGCGTACGTTTGCAAAAACTACACGTTTTGGCAAATGAGATTGTGTTTTGAATGAAAATACGGGTAAATTGGCCCTATGGGCTATTGCCAGAATCTCCAAATTAAAGCATGCTGTGTCAGACCCCCCCCCCCTCCTCCTCCGCCTGCCACGTGGCCACCCAGAGACACGGAGACACTGTCCTGTTATTAAATGGCCATTGGCGCGCGACAATAAAAAGCACATCTGTTTTTTTTTTTAACTCATTGCATTGCTGCCTCCGACGCAGAAAGCCACCGTAGCGACACTGACCCCCAACCTTGCAAATGTATACGGAGATAATGTGCGCGGAGATACATTTCCTAGGCGGGAGCCTGGACGACTTTGTTAGCGCTGGGAAGCTGCCCTGCCCCAGAGGCTATTGTGTAAGCGGGCGGCCAACATTGACATATCTGAGCATTGATTTTCCAATTCATAATCCCGTCAAATTATTGCCGTGGTGGGTTGGGTGCTGCCGCAGTGTAATGGTCAACACGCTGGACTGGCAATACCAGAGGTCGCCGAGTTCGACCTCCCGGCTCGGCAGTTGGAAACAATAGGAACATTTTGTAGCATCCCCACCAGCCAGCAGTATAAATGGGAACACCACAGTGAGTCGATGGGCAAGTCTCCTGTCGTGCCATAAGGTGTGGGAACTTACACCTCTTCTAGGAATCTATGTACGTTGAACTTCTTTCGCACCGTACGTAGCCAACCGTGCTAATCATAGGTGCAGGGGAAGGACTACAAATTAAACACCAAAAGGCAGTTTTCAATAAAATTAATTTTCAATCTAGATTCAAAAGTGCGTCCAAGATCGCATCAGTGGAGAAGTACGGTGAAACAACCCACATTGCCGGAACGGCATGGGGGGGGGGGGGGCTTCATATGCCCGGTGTGGAAGAGTAGGCCGAAATCGATTCTCGAGCTGCTATTTAAGAACGCATGCTATAGTGGAGACCCTTCCAATTGCAGGGGCGTGTGCCAGCAATAGCAGGGCTGCACCTTTATCTCACCGTCGTGAAAAAAACAGGCTTCCGTGGCAATTTTGCTTCGCGGAAAAACCGGCGCTTGCCATTGGAGCGTCCAATTTCAACAATGGATTTCGCTCCATTAACATAGATGCGAGTTGCCCAATGCTCGTTTGGATGGAGAGACAAGGTTTTCCTTGAAGAAACTGCGATAATATCTCAAATATATGCTGCTGTTATCTCGATCTAGGAATGGGTTTTGTTGTCCTGGTTTCCACGGTATGCGTGCCGGGGATAATTTTCTCCATCGCGGTGCCAATTTGTGCGATGCAAATGAATTAAATAAATAGCCACTCTCATCTGTCTCGTTTTTTTTGTGTTCGAGGCGCAGGCAAACCACAGCGCGAATTTTGAGATGGTGTCACACTCGTTATCACAGTGCACGAAGCGTTCTGGGCGTTCTGCCAAAGGCGGCGGCGACGGCTGATCGTCCTCCTCCTCTTCTTCCTGCTCGTCGTTGTGCAGTCACGACGTTTTAAATCGCAGCGTTTCTCCGACAATGGGAAGTTAATTGCTCCCCCCACCCCCTCCCCCTCCCTCGCCCCCGCATTTTTTTATTTGGTCACGTGCACAATTGTGATCCGTAGTGCGGCCGCGATCCCTGACCCGGTCCCCCGTGTTGCATTTCTCCCCGTCGTCTTTTTTATTTTATTTAAACGCTCCCGATGTTTAAAGTTCACGAAATAAAGGGCGCCGTTAGACATTGCCTCCACGTGCGTGTGTGTGTACGTGTGTATGTGCGTGTGCGTGCGCGCGCGCGTTTTATTCCGCCGAATAAATAAAATAGCGGAGCTTCAACGCGTAAGCTTTTTGGGTCTGATCGTGTATAAACGAAGATGTGTGTTGTACACCATCCCTCCACCCGACACTGCCAATGATCAAAACAAATGTCACGTGATGAACAAACGTGCCAGTGGTTCATTGATTCAGCACCACTGGTGTGCCGGAGAGCGACCTCGCGACATTTCACGATCGGGAGCGATGTTGCTGCTGGCAGTTACAACCGGCGCCACGCGGCAGTTTCCAGGATTGCGAGAATATAATTTCCAGTATTGTGGGCCTTGCATAGATAGTGTGATGTCATCAATGTCCTTGTTGCTGCCTTTTGCCAATTTTCATCAATGAACTGACTTTAATACAGTGGCCTAATGTGTACAACGGATGTGTTTGTTTTATGTTTTTAAAGTAACAACAACAAAAATAGGAGCTGCCATCATTTAATGGTGAGCACACTGGACTAGCACGGTAATTAGAGAGAGACCCAAGCCGCAACAAACTATTGGGAGCCATTGCATTGTCCAAGTCTACCTCGGTGGAGTAACGGTGAGCACACTGGACGCGCGATCTCCCGGCATGAACATTGAAGCATCGGGGATCAGTTTATATCTAAATCCACCCGTGTAACACAGTCCTTTCAAGCACACCCCCCCCACCCCCGCCCATCTAAGTGCAGGCTAATATAATACTGTTATTGGTTCTTCGGTAAAGTCACGTAGAAGGGAAATAATAAAATAACATTTATTGTTTTATTTGTATTACTTTATTATTTCCCTTCTACGTGACTTTACCGAAAGAACCAAGAATATGAATCCCTGCAGTCACGAAAGCTTTAAACCGAAATGTAATATTACACTGTCGCTCAAGTAGCTCTCCGATGTACTTTCGAGTCATTGCCGCGTCTTTTTTTTCTCGTTCACGATGTTCGACGGTGTTTTTTGTTTGTTTTGCCTCCGCATTCCGGGGAGCTACCTCGGAAACCATTCGGTGGTACCTATTCAGTTCCCGACCAGAACATCCATCGAACACGCCGTACAAGCCGCGCGGCGCAACTGCGCAAACCCGACAGCGGCAGTGGCGTGTTGCAGCATCGCGCTTTCTGCCGCAGCCGGACGCCGCCGCGTGGACGTCTGACAGCTCCTCACGATGATGGGACAATGAGGCCACAAACATTTGTATTTTTATTTTTTTTCAAAAGTGGCTCCCAGTAGCAGTCGCAACGCGGGCACAATGGCGGTTGTCCCGCCGCTTTTGGCAGTCAAAATGCCAAATGTAACACACACATACAAAAAGCACCGCGTGAAGGATGACAAAGGGGCATTGACTGTATCTGTTTACTGCCACGCGCTGATTAGGAAGGAAGGGGGGGGGATACGCGAGGGAGGTGGAATTTGCGAGGGTCGGGAGGGACCCGTTGTTGGTGAAGAGCGTGCGAGTAGGTACGTGGGGATTCTCACCTGTGCTTGATGAGGCATCGTCTCCCAGAGCCAGGGTGGACCTGCAGCCCGGACAGATGCCCTTTTGCTTGACACGAAGACAGAATGCATTTTAAAATGTCATGTTTATATATAAATAATACGTGAAAGACGCAGACAAAACAGTGTGACCTTTCAGGGGGAAAAAAAAAGTTTCCTCTCGCTTTTTGAATCCGGAATAATGCTCGTAAAGGTTTGTGAATGATCTTAGTTTGTTTGTTTTTTTTCGCGCAAACATTTACCCCTGAAATGCCTGACCCATGTTCTTTCATCCGTTGATTAATTAAGCGCGATGGCTAGAAATGTTATGGATGAAACCGACATTGGCATTACTTTGTCATTAACATAAGTCTAGAAGGCCTATGGCCTGATAGGTCAAGAAACCTCTAAAGTCGGTGTTCTCCCGTTGCTTGGGTGTGAAGTGGATTATTACGTTACTTGCCCACTCCAGCTGGTCCCAAAAACCTCAAGAACCCATTTTTTTACGAGTTACAAAAATGGTTAGCACGTAACGTTGAAACAATGGAGCGCGCTTCTTAAATGAGCCTCTGCCTCACCCAGCAGTTAGTTCGTAGCAGATCGCGTACGGTGGGGTACATTGCGGGTAGTTCCGCTTCTTAGCATGAATGTCAAGTCAGTGTGGATAGGCACGCATGTTGAACTTCTTTCGCACCGTACGCAGTCAATCGTACTGATTGGAAGCGATGGGGGAAGGACAACGGGCCAATGTTAATTGAAACAGGCCAAAGAGAGGCTCCATTCTAGATTTGAAGCTTTCGTGACTGCAAGGATTCATACTCTTAGTTCTTTCGGTAAAGTCACGTAGGTCACAGCCAGATTTGCTGCATCAAGTGCATGCTGCAGCAAATCTGGCTGTGACGGTCCCACCTGATGACGGAGACTTGTGTTGCCTCCGAAACGTCGTGATTTTATTATTTTATTTTTTATTAATTTTAATTTCATTTTTTTTACCTACGTGACTTTACCGAAAGAACTAAGAGTACAAAGAGAGGCTGTTTCGATATTCATCCTAGATTAGGTTCTTTTGCCAGCAGTGTCGTGAGCAACAACACTGCAGGGTTGCGCCTTTATCTCCTGCTACACTCAACTGAGTTGTGGGTTTTCATTTATTTGATAACCTCGCATGCTCCATGAGAATATTGTTAATGAGTTGTTATAGATTACTCGTGCACTTATGCTGCAAAACACAGACACACGTAGCCGGGAAAGCATGCATATTGATGCACTTGTGCGATAGGAGTGTGTAATTTGCATGTTATATTAAACCTAATTTGCGTAATTCCCCATAAACTCATTGTTGTTTTAAGCATGATTTTAAAATGTGACTTTTTTTTTTTACAAACCGAAGCCCCTGGGAATCTGTTCAGGGATTTAATAAGCAGTTCCAAATGCAGGAATTAAGAAACGCATCCATTACAATTAAATCATTCATTCAAACCAAATTATAAATTATTGTGATGAGGTAAATGTAAAAAAGAAAAAGTACAGTTTTAATATTTATATAAAATGTCGTGAATGGGTCAGTGACGTGGCCGAGCGGTAGCGTGCTCGCCGATTGCTTGCAGAGGTTCGCGGTTCGACTCCAGTGGCAGCCCTGGTTAGCGGTGCCACAGTGACTCGGAGATGTTAACTACCTCGCCTGGTATGCAGGAGTTCGTGGGTTCGATCCTGACCCTGACACCAGCTGTATACAGGGTGCTTCAAAAAGATGGACCCAATTTCAAAGCAGTATAAATCACGATGGTAACACGTTACAATTACACAAAAAGTTACAAACGGTTTAATGAGTTATCAAGTTTTACTAACCATTTTGAAGTTTGCGTGTCTCTCTCCCCGTGGTCGCGTGGATTTTTTTCATGGTCGTCCGGGTTTTCCCTCCACATTTTACAATGAATAATCACGCATTTAAGAATATTCGGCCACTTTGTTGTGATCGCCAGGTTGCTTCTGAAAAAAAGAGCTATATCGTTCAGTGGACCTTCCCTGGTTTAAACATTTGTTATATTATTCTTATTACATTTTAGTTTAATGCTGGAGAAAGAAACGTACGTATCGGGGCTGAGGTGCACGTGAAAGATCCATTGACGTCATTTGAAAAAGACAATTACCTGGATTCTGCAACGTTGCGCAAACTGCTACGGACTAATCGTCTGTGAAACGGCAACGCGCTGGCGAAGGCCATGCACTATAGGAATTGAGCGAAGAGCAAATGTCCTCGTGATTTAATGCATCCGTATTTCGATTTGATGCGTAATATTTAACATTTTATTTCATATTTCGATTTAAAGCTTTCGTGACTGCAGGGATTCATCTTCTTGGTTCTTTCGGTAAAGTCACGTAGAAGGGAAGTAATAAAATAATAAATAAATAAACATAATAAAATAATTCTCACGACGTTTCGGTCACAACGCAAGCAGCCGTCCATTTTTCACCTGAGGACGGCTGCGTGCGTTGTGGCCGAAACGTCGTGAGAATTATTTTATTATGTTTTATTTTTATTATTTCATTACTTCCCTTCTACGTGACTTTACCGAAAGAACCAAGAAGATCTTATTTCATAGTCACGTAAACACACACGCACACAACTCCATGCAAGGAGATGCACAATCTCTCTCTCTCTCACACGCATGAATACAAACACCCGACCATTTAGCATTGCAACACGTCTAATACGCTCTTAGCGAGCACCTATTAAGGCTGGCCAGGCACTCGTGAGAGCGGTGTGATCAAAATCTCTTGCAGGCCACCCGCGTATGTCTATTTGCGGATGTTGACACACTGCATCGTGCGCTTATTTAAGGATACATTGATCTCAGGTAGGTCCCGGGGCAAGTTCACATACCAATTACCAGCGGTGTAGTTTCCTGGGCCCGGAATTGATCTGACGAGCGGGCATGGGAGCAGCCTGTGAGAACAACAGCCTCGTCCGATCCCTCTCCCCACCACCACCCCCACACACGCGCGCGCACACTATCGGTGAAAAATTGCAAAATTCATCTGAAATTCTGAAATCCCCGTATGCATTCCCGTTCAATGTCACAAGGATGGGCGCTCAGGGCGCACACTTGTTGTGCGCGAGCAACGCTGATCCAGCAGTCATTGCTGTTTCGGAGCTAACAAGCCCAAATGCTTTGCATTAATTTGGGACGCTATTATTAAATCCTTTATATTAAGTTCGCTTGCTTGCTTAGGACCGTGCAAATCTTTCGGTCGTTTTTTAACCCACTTCCCGTGATCCAATCGAGTTGACATTTTCCACACAGACTCGTTGTGCGTGACAATTAATGTTCGTGAAAAAAAATGTCCAAATTTTTACACTTTTTAGGACGAAAATATTATATTTAATTAGCAATTGCTTAATGTTGCAATGCAATCATCTGACCCATAGGTGGCAGCCATCTCAAGCCAGAGGACGAGATGACTCTAGCCGCCACGCATATAAAGGATTTATAGTGAAAAACTTTGTTTTTACGGGTTAATTTTTTTTTTGTCTCTCTTCTCCTCCAGTTGCCTGGAAACAGACAGGGCCCAGGGTTTCGCTTCTCCGTCCCCGATTCACACGGCGGCGACCGCGTGCGGGTTGTGAGGGCAGCAGTCAAGAATCGCGTGTCGCGCACAATGAAGCGAGAAACTTCGTTATCTCCGGCCTATTAATGGTGGGTACTGCCCCCTGTGTTTCCCTCCACATTTCACCAATATCACAGCGGAGCTTTTAATTAGTAACGGACTTATTGCATTCCCCTCGGAACAATTGGGGATTAAAAAAAAATTCGTCAATAGTTAAATATTGAGAGTGTTTACGCCTACAGCATTTGTACGACGTTATCTTTGGCAGTTGGTGTGAATTTTCTTCTTAACGATTTTTGCTAATTTGCCAAACGACGCATTATTTATCTATAAGTGGGGAACCTTGGGGAAAGGAAGGTGGTGCCTTGTGGCTCACTCGGCGTTCCGCATTAAGCGATATGCAATGTTGGTTTTAATGAAATGAGTCATTGTGCAGGCTGATACAAAGACCTCATTACACCAACCCACAATTGCATTTGGGTGGAGAAGTGGTACAGTGATTCGCGCACTGCGCTACCAATGAAGTGACCTGAGTTCGATTCCTGCTCAAGGCCAACTTCGGCTACTAAAGATCTAAAAGGGTCTTGGACCTCCCCTAGATAGACTCAGCCTTCAATGAGTACCGGATGCAGTGTGCAGCCAGACGTGGTGCCGGCCACCCGCCCCCTCGTGTGCCTCGCAAGCCTTGATAGGTGCAAGCTGTCGCCACTTGCCCCCACAATGTGGTAAAGGCTATACGGGTTTATTTTTTTTTATTCGTTTGTGAATGTGGCGGGGAGCGCGGTGATTCGTGCACTGCGCCGCGAAACCTTCTCGCTTCATTTTTTGATTAGCGTCCACCGCGCACATTCAGCGGCGTGCGGATTTTCTCGACCCGTCCCGAGCCCTCGCCTATCGGGTGACTTCAGCCTCCAACGCATGGCACGCCGCGGTGTGCGCACGACAGCCGCGATCCATCACACTGGAGGGCGAGGTGGATCGTGTTGAGATTTATGGAAGTCACAAATCCGCTGGGCGCTGCGAGATGGCCAGGAGGCGAAGAGAGTAAAAAAGTAATGGGCCCTTGAATCCATCTGCGTAAATCTCCGAGCATTATCCCCATCAGAGGGTCGCGCCTGGACATGCCAGTTTCCTCCCACGTTTCAAACACTGTGAACAACGAGTTATTGGTACGTACGCAGTGGAGGCTTCCAGAGAAAGCTACCGCTTTTGCATTTCCTTCTTCTACATCAACATTGTCCTCAGCAGCAGATGCAACATGAGCAACGACTACGGTCACGGTAAAACAAATACCATTATCTTCTACAGCATCGGCATCAATTTATCTTCTTCTTTCGCACGGCTGATGTAGATGCAGAGCGACAGACTACAATGTCACATTCAGGTGGCCAAGCCCAGATAACCGCATCAGGAGGAGCAGCGAAGTAGTGTTTCGTCAATCTTAATTTTGGAGCTTTCGTGACTGCAGGAATTATTATTTGGTTCTTTCGGTTAAGTCACGTCTAAAGATAAAATAATAAATAAAATAATAGCATATTACGACGTTTCGATTGCAACACAAGCAATCATCATCAGGCATAAAAGAAATAGCAACAAAAATCTAACTAGAAAACTATAGACAGACATACAAGCGGACAGACATCACAAGGACACACAGAGAGAGGACACATATCGGCACAAAGAGAGAGGTCGTTTCTGTGACGATGTCTCCATCGTATATGTGGATCGGGCATTGCGTCGTTATACGTTGTACGATCTGTTCTGGACGGCAGAGTTTCTTATTTTACATTTGTGCTTCAAGTTATCCGCATCTGCCATGGTGTGTGCAGCGGATGCGCTTCTGGGTGGGACGTGAGCTTCGTGGAAGGTCAAAGCCAGGGATCTCCTGCGTCGAGTCTTTCACAGGCAGTGTTTGTTTGTGACTTCTTCTGAACTCCATTTCAGCTCTCCAAGCTTCATCGGGGGTTGAAGGTTTAAGCGCGTGGGGTCCATAAGGGCCCTTGCGCAACTTGCGCCACCTGAGATAGCAACACTTTAACCGCACCGATGTAGTTACGTTTGCCGAAGGGTCGTCGCATAATTCACAGTTGTTTGTGGCTAACGCACAACAAGACGTTGGGAGCCGCCTTTTGGGCTCATGGACTAACGCGATGCTTCTGGTTTCCAAGTCGACGGTCATTTCCATGCAGTGGCGGAATGACGACCAAAATAACCACGTGGCCCAAATAACCGTGTGCGCTACACTGACAGAGATGGCAAGCCGCTAAGTTTGCGAGCCACAGTTAAAAATATACTTCTTTTTTTTAACCACGCGACCGCTCACGAATGCTCATTAGCACAGCAGAAGGCTAATTAGATGGAATGTATAATTCCGATTTTTTTTTTCCGCAGTCCTGGTCTCAGCTGTGATTTCTTGAAGCCGTGAGCAGTAATAATGGTTAATAAGCCCTGCAGGATGTGTCGATGCCACGGCATCTCGTGACAAACTTCTGCAATTATTTTCACCTTTAATTCATGAAGCATTACCCACGTGTCATTTCTCACCGAATGCATAGTCGTGAGTCGTGGATTATCAGTGTTTTGCACGGGAACGTGCATACTTTGTCTCGCTAGTTTACAGGATACAACATTAGCAAGGTAAAATAAGAGAGAGTCGGCATTTAAGTACCTCGCTCGGATTAAACAGGAGATAATTGAATCACATTATCTCGAGTAACAGAAATGTTTAGTAATGCACGTGTCTTTGAAGCTCTGCGTCTCGTAATTTGGGAAATGTCTGTTTCATGCGGACTACCGTTTAGTTTCGTTTTTAGTTTCCTGATCTGGCTCTGTAACTTCACGACATCGCCTCTCCAAGTGCTTCCGTGTCGTTTGGCCAGGAGCGAGTTGATGTGTGCCCAGGCAAGGACCCCGTGACGAGAAGGATCGATTGCCGATGGGAAAGACTTGAGATGGAATGGCAGCCAGAGGGTAGAGAATGCACCAGACATGGAGCATGGCAGTGCAAGACCATGAAAGCATGGGGGGAGGGGGGGGGGCTTCATCCAGCAGTGGATAGACAACGGCTAACGATGGTTATGGTAACGACTGTTTAACATGTGACGCGTGCCAGGTGGCGGTGGCTACGCACGTGACCTGTACTCCAGCACTGTGGAGGCGGCAGCGAGGGTTGTTGGATCACCGCACACAAACGTTGCGAAACTCACTTCACGTGGACCGCGAGGAGGTGTCGTTCCCTAGCTTGCCAGCAGAAGGCGGTCCAGCACTAAATGCCCACTGATGCCATCTGTTCCTTCTGTACGGGATGAGGTGCTGCCCCCCCCCACCCCCCCCCTTTGCCCACGTGAGTTTTCTCCCGGTGCTCCAGTTTCCTCCCATGGCTGGCGAGCGCCACACACACAGACAGATGTACACATTCATGGGTTGAAAACATCTGAATATGCAGAGGACTGCAGAGCTTTGGCAAATGTTGGTAGCACTGGCTCACTGCCTCGCCGCTGCCTTCCAGCTCTGACGTTCTTAAGCAACTGTGAGATGCAACTTGTACGAATGACGACACAATATATACAACGAAACATCATCATTATAATCGTTATATAATTTGCGTGGGTTAATAATGTGAACGCGGTCATGGTTAATTCGCGACTGTCTCTACCCGTGACGGCTTGTGATGGCCGAGAATATCTATACCCCGTGTGAGGTTGTCCTCTCATCCTCATTTGCATGCTCCTCGAAGGAGGACTCAGCACTCCATGCATGAGCCAGAAACATTTGCTTTGTTGTTTTGCATTAACATTTGACTGATGTATTTCTGAAAGCAAGTTCGAAATTAAAGTGTGTTCGTGGATATAGTGGCGCTGTTCCACGGGCGTGCTTTGCTTGATTGTTATTATATTGATAATGGGATTTTGCCCCACAACCTGTTTTGTTGGCAGAAAAAAAGGGGAATAACCTATCATCATATTTTGGTACTGGCAAAGGAGGTCCCATGATGTTATTATATTGTTTGATTGTTATAATATTATTTGCACCGGAGCTCCGAATTGCAATGAGCGTCTCTATCGGTACGAGTCGCGTGAATTTTCTGCAACCCAGCTGCAGCGTTATAGCCAAATATTACGCGATGCGCACGCTGGGTAAATAATTGGGACATATAGTAGTAGGTTTTTACCCTTTTAAACTGGTACAAAACTGACACCTTTATTCAAGGCATCATGTTTGCAATAACCACAACACAAGTAGTCAAAAAAGCAAACAAAAAGAAGCAACTCTGATAATGATAATAATATGCACTGTCCTTCAAGTTGATTATCATTATCAGAGTTGCTTCTTTTGTTTGCTTTTTTGACTACTTGTGTTGTGGCTATTGCAAACATGATGCCTTGAATAAAGGTGTCAGTTTTGTACCAGCTTAAAAGGGTAAAAACCTACTACTATATTTTGCCACTGGTAAAAGAGATCTCATAGTGTAATTGGGACATAGTGAAATATTAAACCTCTTTCGTTTCCACCCCCCCCCCCACCATTGCGTCCCAGGTCTTAACTGGGATGAAGATGAACAGGTGCTTGACTCACTGGGCTTGACGCCACAGATCTCCCCCTATATAAATATTCCTTTCCGTTGGCTTAGGCTGATGTCTTATCTGCCTGTCAGCGGCTCGGCACGCGCGGCTGATGTGATGAACATCGGCAGGAGCCATATCGCCGCGGTTTGTCCGCAGACGTTGTCGCGATGACTCGTGGCATGTCTGGCGAGCGCCACACACACATATGTATATACAGTAATCCCTCTCCACTACGTGGTTCAAGTTTCGCGGCCTCAGTGCATCGCGGATTTTTCGAACTGATTTAAAGGCCTCATTATACCTGTGCAGTAACACCATCATCATCATCATTCATCATCACATTCCTCGAACTGCACAGGTCTGTCATCGTCGTTATTGTCATCGTCATTGTCATCGTCGTCGTCGTCATTACTGGAGTCAAGTCTCAAGATACTACTGTCATTGATGAGTGTAGAACACCATGATACGTATCGTATGAGAGAGAGAGAGAGTGAATGTATAATATTAAGGTTTTATAATTAAATAGATTTAAGTAAAATATATATATAAAGTATAAATATACATATTTTAAACATTCTGGTAGCCACACACACATATACGGAAATTCCTAGGGGGCCAATCCTACTTCGCGGATTTTCACCTATCGCGACGGGGTTCCGGTCCCCATTAACCGCGATAAACGAGGGATCACTGTATTTTGTTTGGGTCTTTCGGTAAAGTCACGGATAGATGATTCAAAGAAAATAACCGCAGACGTGACTTTACCGATATACCCCTAAAAATATGAATTCCTGCAGTCACGAAAGCTTTCAGTCATCACACATAAATATATATATAATTGTACTTCAGTGAACCGCTAATAAAAGCCGTCAAAGCAAAGCAATGCGTAACAACAGTGTCAACTTAAGGGCCGTCTACAAATGACGTCACGCGATTTTGGACGATTTTTGACCCCCCCCCCCTCGTCGCACGGCGTCACAAAAAGTCAGATCCCCTCTCAAATATGACGTCACAAAGCTCTGCCACCCCCCCCCCCCAAAACCATATTTCCATTTTGAAAATAAAACATGCTTCAAATCGCTTAAAGCTATTGTCATTATAGTGCGTATTTAATGTGGCGCGGCACTCTGATGTTGTAGGAGAAAATATTTATTAACAAGTCTATTTAATTAATTAGAACGTGTTGTCTACATTTATTTAAAGTTGCGCATTTTTACGTGACGTCACATTTCTCAACTCAAACCCCACCCCCCCTCGTCACGCATCGTCACAAATGTCTGACCCCCACCCCTCCCCCCCTATGTGCGTGACGTCATTTATGGACGGCCCTTATAACGTGCCACATGGCAGGGATGGTGCGACTCATCGAGGCACGAGGGGCCACAGGCAAGCGAGCAAGGCAGCCGCGCTATATGACAGTTGCCCAAGCTCTGCTGACCTCTATTTTATCAATGTGTTATCGGCCAATTAAATGAGTGTTTACACGTGGAAGGATACCCGAGCACCTCCAGGAAACCCACGCGTGCGAGGGGGATGCACTGTATCCCCATACAGACGGAACAGGTGGATTCATAATAAAGGTTGTTGGGTTCGATCGCGTTATTATGAATGTGTCGCAACCCTCCACCACCCGACACGGCCAATCAGTAAAAAATGTGTCACGTTAATAAAAACGCCAAATAGTTACTTCTTAAGCCCACCGGTGTGTTTGAAGAGTGAATCCACGACATTTAGAATTTGAGTACGACGTTTCGCTGGTAATTACATCCAGAATTTATGGGCGATTTGTCGGAATAGTGAAGCCTGCTTCCGGTCTTAAATAGTGCCGGATGACGTCATTATTGTGGAGTCCACGTTTTTTTTCTCTCCGTGCTGATTGGTAATTCTTTATTCAACTGGCGAAGCGTAAAATAAAGGGTGCTTCAAAAAAATGTTAACACTGCCGAGAATTTGCAACAACATCACGAGAAAGGTTCCTCCGGGCTCTGGAGACCACCTGGGGAAGATTCCAGACGTGTGTTGACAACGATGGCGAACAAGTGGGAGAGATACTTTTTTGTTTTTTTCGGTAAAGCCACGTAGGTGAAAACTAAATAAAATTTAAATAAAACAACTAAATTAAATCTCGACGTTTCGGAAGCATCACAAGCATCCGTCATCAGGTGTGACTGCTCCAGCAAAATTACTAAGTGGGAGAGACTATTTGACTTTTTGAAGCTATTAACATTCATTTGTTATCATGTTACAGTGTTTATCCGTTATTTTTTCGTTAAAAACGATAGTCCCATATAAGTGTTAATTTTTTTCGAAGCACCCTGTATACGAACACAAGTATCCCCAATTTTAAACAAGATCATAATGCGCCGTGGCTTCGACGATTTTAATACGAACACATGTTGTCGACCGTGCATCTATAAGCGTCGGCTTCAATGCACGGCTCGGTTCAAGCACAGCGCAACATTAGGCCAAGATTTCGTTTCAAAGCGTACAATAATGTGGCATTCGTTTAGACGTGCAGACGCAGTGGTGGGGTTCTGCTGCTAACGCCTGCGTTCAAGTGCTGTACCAGTGGCGATGTGCTGGCATGCTCATGGCCGAGGCCACGATTGCCCGTCTGTTCGCGTTCGTTTCCGTCGCAAGAAAGCCGCGGGGACGCGTGGCTAACACGGGGGTTCGCGTGGCTCAAGAGTGGGGCCAAATCAATTGACCCTGCCACCCAACGGCGCGAGACGGCGTGGCAAGGGGGAGGGGGAAAGTTGAGTTCCCAAACAAGAACCGCACCGGACACGCGGAAAAGGGACAGCGCGCGGGTTCCTCTCTGCTACCCCGACGACCACGAGGGCAGCTCCCAGCGGTGTCACAACAACCGCAGCAGGTGGTGGGAAGAAGGTTTCGGGACATTCCCAGCGCAAATGCGCTTACGTATTTCTAGATTTGAAGCTTTCGTGACTGCAAGGATTCATATTCTTAGGTTTTTTCGGTAAAGTCACGTAGGTAAAAAATTAAAATGTATAAAAGTAAAATTAAAATAAAATAAAAATCACGACGTTTCGGAGGCAACACAAGCTTCAGTCTTCAGGTGGAACCGTCACAGCACGCTTGCTGTATCAAGTAAATGTAGTATCTCTTGGATCACGGGAAGTGGGTTAAAAAACGACCGAAAGATTTGCACGGTCGTAAGCGCGCAAGCAAGTGAACTTAATATAAAGGATTTAAAAAAGACTCCACCGGTACAAGCCACCGGGCGCACATGTTGTCACCGATGACTTGCCCAAACACAGCACGCGAAGTGTGGTGGATGACGAGTCGACTTACGCTCTGCTGCTACAACGGTTTGCCGTGGAATGCCTACACACACACACTAAAAATGAAAAACCAATTGTAACAGCCTACTTGCTGGCTGGCTGCGTTTATCAAACGCCGTACGCACAAAGGAGAATTTATTTCAACAGCCACCGCCAGTGCCGTCCTGGGTGGGTGGAAGGGTGGGTGGGTGGGGTTGGTGGGTGGGTGGGTGGGTGGAGAGGTGGGTGGGTGTGTGGGTGGGTGTGTGGGTGGAGGGGTGGGTGGAGGGGTGGGTGGGTGTGTGGGTGGAGGGTGAAACCACCCGAGCGTGCTGTCTGCCGCAAAGTGGACATTAAAGACCCCGGTGACATCATTGCCGTGAATAGGTCGTTCCGTGGCTCGTGTCAAACCTCGAATCGGAAAATCTAAACGTTACAGTAATTGCGCATAAATAGCCACCGACTCCTTCACAGCTGCAGCAGTCGTCCACGTTTCACCCGACCCCGCCGCCGCTCCCACAAAGTGCTCCCTGCACCCATGGGCGTCGTGGGGCATGAAATGAGCTTCCGTTGTGGCTTCAGAGAGATTTACGGGCCAGCTAAGTGTCGATTATGAGCAAACGCTATTATTGTCTCGCTTTAGCAACAACATCAACAACAACAACAAAAACACTCGCATTACATTTCCCTTCCGACGTTGTCACAACATTGGCATGGGCAGATTGTGTCATCCACTTCTACGTATTGATCACGGCTGCAGCTGATGTTGACGAGACTGTGTGTTGTGTCACGATAACGTAGCGAGTTGTAGGAGCAAAGCTGCCGACGGTTTTTTCTTCTCTTCTTTAATAAAAGCCATGCCGATGGCAATTGCTATTTTCGTACGGGCGCACCTGAAGCACGCGTGGTTAATGGACTCGCCTTTCCTTAATAGCTCCGAGGGTAATGCGATTTGCATTAATGGTTCGCCGTTCGCATCGCTCAGATGTAAACAAATTAACATACGGAAATCTGTTGTTGCGGGGATAATTCGGAGAATTCGGAGAAATGTAAACGCATTTTGGCACAACATCATTAATAGGCAACATCTTTGCAATCTAATTTGCCCGTTCCTTTGGGGGGGGGGGGGCGGGTAGGGAGGGCGTTTGACTTTAAATTATTTACAACGAGAAATTCATCCCCGCCGTGGACTCGACGACGCTGCCTGCGCTGGGCCACGTTCACCTTCTGACGCCGCCGCCGCCGCCGCCGCCGCCGCCGCACAGATGCTCTTCGTGAATATTTAACGAGCCGGTTTCTCGCACCAAACTATAGCGCTCATTGATCACATTTTAGAGCGATATCAAAGCTTGTTGTGATGTAAAACTGGTATTGATCGGGGGAGCGGGGGGGGGGGGTTAAGTGGATAAATTGTTTTTTTGTATTGTTGTCGATGATTTTCAAGTGTTATTCGAGGTTTGTACGTTGAACTTCTTGCGCACCGTACGTAACCAAGCGTGCTAATCGGAGGTGCGGGAGAAGGACAACAACACTAAACACAACAAGCCGTTCTCAAGAAATTCGTTTTCAATCTAGATTATTTAAAAGCGCATAGCTCCAGTGGCTTCCTCATATCGGAACTGAGAGCGTTCCAGACGGTCCCAGAAGCGCGCCTGAAAGCGCCGCGCGATACGGTGACCGCCGCCTTTGTTCGATGGGCAGCCCAAAGCCGCTGCTGCTGCTGCTGTTGCTGTTGCTGCGAGGATAACGACGGGAGTTTGCGTGATGATGGGTTATGCTCCTGGTGTATGCTGTGAAGAAGCGGCCAGTCCCACGTTACTCGCGATAGGATTGACTCCACATTGTGTTTCATTGCTTCTGTGGCTTCATTTTGGTGATTTCGAAAACGTTTTTTTTGGTTTGGCCATGTTTGTTTGTTGTGGTACGGAGTTAGACTGATGGCCTTAATCTAAGTTGTCGTGTGGTTATTGTTGTTGTTTGACTTGCATCCCACTGGGACTTTTGCACACGGAGTTGGTGTACGATACTATTTCTGCAATATTTTGCTGTCTTTTCTTTGATTTTTCTGTTTGCGCATAGTCACTTAAAGATGTTTTTCTTGTTCATGTTTTAGTTTTTTGTTTGTTGCGGTTGCACCCGATTCAAGAGCCGAATGGCTCACGGGGCTATACCTAATAAATGAACTTGAAAAACTTGAAACTTGTGTTTCTGCATATGGCGAGGTCTGCGCGTCACGACGACAGGACTGGAGGAGACAGTTCGTGCAGTGTTGCTGTTCCTCGTCTGTCGAAGGCGTGCGGACCTCAGTGTGTTCACCACGGAGGAGATGTGGGCATCGGCCTGTCGATGTTCGGATGCTGTTGATGGTTAGCACAAGTGTCCTCGAGGAATGCCAAAGCAAGCAGTTGCGATGTTTGGGTGTCATATTAGGTTGCTTATTATGAACCTCCGTTCAAGATTACAACTATCAATCGAGAATAAGACTGCTCAACTCTGTCTTTAGAGTATAGAGCCCGCACGTCACTGCTGCAGTGGCCTTTTCGCGTTGTGCCACGTTGCTGCTCGACACGACGTCTGGCGAGACAGGACTCGGCACGTGCAGCGAAACGTCGGGCCGGACAACACGCGGCACTAGCCGAACTCGCATCGGAGAGCGGCGATGGGTATCGCTGACTCATCGGAGACGCGACAATGCGCCTCGAACAATAGACCCGCTGATGGTGAACAGGACCCCTTGATTGCAATTCGGCAGCCGGTCGCTCGATCTCCGGCCCAAAGAGTCCACATTTGTGGAACACAAAGGGGCGCTAATGGAGCGTTTATCGAACGTGTGTTGCTGCGCTGGCACCTGGGTTGCCAACCTGTCACCTGTAGGGTCAGCGGCATTATGGCTCAACAAGTAAATTAAGTCGGCAAAGCGCAAGCTTAGCGCGCATTACGCGATTAAGCAGAAGCTACAGACCCGAGGCTGCTGTAAATTAATTGTGCGACTGGGAAAGCCTTGCGTCTGTGTTGTGCGGTTTGTTTTTAAAGCGGCTCAGTGGATAATACAAACTACGAGATATATTTGTGTTTGTAGAGAGCACAGACGATGCAATCGTTGTGTCTCCGATTTACAGAGCTGCATTCATCATCACCGATTCCTGCGCGGAGAGGCGAGCCCCGTGGGTAGGGAGCCGATGTCGAGCGGTTGTTAGCGCACTGCGCTACGACCCCAGCAACACCCGAGTTCGATTCCCGATCACGATCAACACCGGCGACGATTGTCTGAAGAGGTCCTGGGCCGGCCTCCTCTGGGTCGACTCGATACCTAAACATGTCCATTCGGGAGACAAAGGCGGCCGGGCGTGGTGCTGGGTATCTACTCCTTCGTGTGCCAAGTCGGTTTTCATAGGTGCTCGCTAACAGCACTTGCCCTCAACACTCTGTTAAAGGCTATACGGGGGATCTTTGTCTTTGTATCGGTAGATAATGCTGCACCGAGCGGCAATCTCGCGTGGTTATTCCAGTAATATTGCCTTTTGGATGAACTACCCCTGTCGACACTGCTCATGCGTCATTACACAGAATATTGCACTGTTCGTGATGTCAACATTAAATCCGCGGACGCGGAATTGCTCTAACACTTGCACGTGTCACAGCCAGTCGACGTTCCCCCTTACTCGAAGGAGCGTCCTGCAGTGCTCATCTCCGTCGTGGGAATTCCACATTCCTCTGGCAGGCACCAGCCTCTCACGAGGATGACATTGCTGATGGTTCACCAAGTCGTACTCATTTTATTGACATCGAATGGTTGTTGATGATGACGATGATGTCCGCTGTTTAATTTGATCGGGAGCAGTTCAGAACGCTGTTGAAGGAATCATTTTGGTACGCCGCATCCATCTCAGTATTTCAACCTCAGCTTCTTCACAGGTTTATAAACATATAGCGTCAAATAATATCTAGTATTACAATTATTACCTTCCAAATGCGATTATTGTACTCTATTGGTAGTGCTTTGCGCTGGATAATTTCTACTCCAAGCCAACCTCGGAGTGTCCCGTGCCATATCGAGTGAGAAATTCAGCCCTAATGATGATGACGACCATGATGATGCTAAGGTAGGGCCAGCGCCTAAAACCTGAAATTGGATTTGTGACCTCCCGATTGTGAGCGAGAGGCGAGCGCCTTGTTGCTGTGCGCGTGCGTGTGTCGCGCGCATAAATGGACACCGCGCGCGCTGCATTGCACTGCTGTCGAGATGGTGCCCCCGTCAGGGTTAACCAGGGCCGCCTTTGTACCTGTGCACCCAATTCGGCACGGTTCAGCCTTGTCGCGAGGCTGGTCGCGAGCGTGACGCAAGTGTCATATCTCATGGTGGAGACCTACAATACATCACGTTGCCCAAATGCCAATGTCAGGCCACGCCACGCACCCCGCACCCCCGCCCCCTCCCTAGAAAAGAAGCCAACTAGATGTTATTTGACGTGACAGCAAGAATAATGTAAAGCCCTTCGTAGATCCACTGCTGAATGAAGTGCCTCGCTCAAGGCTGTGTCGGTCACCGGGCTTGTTTGACCACACGGCGCCACGATGGTCGGAGCGCCTCGGTTGCTGGACAGAGGCTGGGCATCGGCAGGACATGATGGGTTCAAATGTCACTCGTACTCTTAGTTCTTTCGGTAAAGTCACGTAGGTAAAAAATGAAATAAAAATTAATAAAAATAAAACAATTAATTTTTATTTCATTTTTTACCTACGTGACTTTACCGACAGAACTAAGAGTATGAATCCTTGCAGTCACGACAGCTTCAAATCTAGAATCAAATGTCACTCGCCACTGACAATCAAGCGTGCTACGCATGTGTCAGTCACACAGTGAGTGGCCTGTAAAGGATATATATATATATATATTGTAGGCGACGTTTTGGGCAATTACCCTTCTAGACGTGGCCGGGAATTAAACTCAGGTCGGCCGTGTTCATTTCGATATTTAAAAAAAGAAACGGCCCTACCGCTCCGCCAACGGTAAATGAACCACCACTTCATTGTAACGCGAATTTGGGGGATTACATCGGAAGCCACCGAGGGTTGTGACGTTGACGGTCGGATGATGAAAGGTTGACGTTTCTAGATGAATGTATATCCTCCGGGGAATGAAGCCGCTAATGGTTCAGCATGATACCCGTTGAACACGTGTCTAGCTATTGTGATATATACTGCCATGTAGCACATGTGCACGAGTATGCGGGAGTGGAGCGGTGGTGTCGAGTAAATTGACCCGGAAACCTGAGTTCGAATCTCGACCAGGGCTAACGTGGCAGAGGACAATGTTACATGAACACGTCCATGCGGGCGCCAGCCAGCCAACCCTCCACAAGCCCACATCGAGACCGGCGTGGTGAAGTACGGCGAAACAGAGGGAGGCGTTCATCCGGCAGTGGAGTGACAGATTCCAAGAACACAGGATGAGATGTTACTATCCTTTGTGCAAGCACTTCCAAGAGTTCATGAACAGTGAGCCTGGTGAAATTTGGGGAGCGCATCGTCAGTAGTGTGCCTTTGGTTCCTAGGATGTTTCGGCCTTTCACACTATACACCCTCCCCAAAGGCGGCCAGCGACAGGGTGATCAATCCTACGCTTGCGTCCCATTCCCAGTTAGTCATAGGAGTTGCCTTGTTGATAGCCAACATCCCATGGGACTATGCATGGCAGGGACGTCCTCCTCCCTGAGTCAAGCATTGTTGACAATGATTGTATTTCCCGTATTGTGAAGTATAGCAAACTTGGATCATTTCACCCCCTACGGTAAGTATAGAACCAGCGACTCACAGACATCATTATTCACGTGTGTGTGTGTCCATCACGTGTGTGTGTCCATCACGTGTGTGTGTGTCCATCACGTGTGTGTGTGTGTCCATCACGTGTGTGTGTCCATCACGTGTGTGTGTCCATCACGTGTGTGTGTGTCCATCACGTGTGTGTGTGTCCATCACGTGTGTGTGTGTCCATCACGTGTGTGTGTGTGTCCATCACGTGTGTGTGTCCATCACGTGTGTGTGTGTCCATCACGTGTGTGTGTGTGTCCATCACGTGTGTGTGTCCATCACGTGTGTGTGTGTCCATCACGTGTGTGTGTCCATCACGTGTGTGTGTCCATCACGTGTGTGTGTGTCCATCACGTGTGTGTGTGTGTCCATCACGTGTGTGTGTCCATCACGTGTGTGTGTGTCCATCACGTGTGTGTGTCCATCACGTGTGTGTGTCCATCACGTGTGTGTGTGTCCATCACGTGTGTGTGTGTGTCCATCACGTGTGTGTGTCCATCACGTGTGTGTGTGTCCATCACGTGTGTGTGTGTCCATCACGTGTGTGTGTCCATCACGTGTGTGTGTGTCCATCACGTGTGTGTGTGTGTCCATCACGTGTGTGTGTCCATCACGTGTGTGTGTGTCCATCACGCACGTGTGTCCATCACGTGTGTGTGTCCATCACGTGTGTGTGTGTCCATCACGTGTGTGTGTGTCCATCACGTGTGTGTGTCCATCACGTGTGTGTGTGTCCATCACGTGTGTGTGTGTGTCCATCACGTGTGTGTGTCCATCACGTGTGTGTGTGTCCATCACGTGTGTGTGTCCATCACGTGTGTGTGTGTCCATC
The DNA here is from genome assembly GCF_964198595.1 of Lampetra fluviatilis. Taxonomy (NCBI): domain Eukaryota; kingdom Metazoa; phylum Chordata; class Hyperoartia; order Petromyzontiformes; family Petromyzontidae; genus Lampetra; species Lampetra fluviatilis. The sequence continues at coordinate 2,802,278 of NC_136275.1, forward strand.
ACGTGTGTGTGTACATCACGTGTGTGTGTCCATCACGTGTGTGTGTCCATCACGTGTGTGTGTGTCCATCACGTGTGTGTGTCCATCACGTGTGTGTGTGTCCATCACGTGTGTGTGTCCATCACGCACGTGCGTGTGTGTGTGCGTGTTATAGTGAGCGCGCGAATAAAGATTCCGCGCGTTTAATCGAGTGCAGCACCATAACCCAGGCGCACGTTCTCAATTCACGTGAAATAAATTAACAAAACCACTCATTACGAGCTGGTTTTCATCATCTCCGGTAAGTTAGTAGCACAAATCAGTTTCGTCTGAAATAAATGCCAATGCTTTCAAAAAAACATTTAACTTGATTTTAATGGCAAGATTCTTTTTCGTTTCATCATAATATCGATAATAACAACCATGCAAAAATATAAGTGTATATAATGTACCTTCCATGCAACCGATGTGAAAATCGAAGCTCCAGGCATTTTTTGTGTTGTTGTTGACAGACTTCGGTAAACACGTCATTGGAAAAGCACATACAGAGTAAACATTGTAAGCATGCGCTATCAATTGATTCAGGACAAATCCATCTTTCGTGAAGCATGCTTTCTCATTGATGGAGGTGGTGGTGGTGGTGGTGGTTGACACACGACTGCGAGAAAGCATTAAGCGCGGAATCACCGCATCTTTACAAAACGTAGCGCGAAACGTGCAAAACGCGTCCAATTAAACAAAGTAGTTTTTCAAATTAATTAATTATTTCTGTTTGTTGTTGTTACAAAATGTACGCACATTTCCATTCATTGCACGGGAAAGCCGAGAGTACAAAAAGCGAATTTCTTCTGATTCAGAAAACGTTTTTGTGCAAAATACAGTGTTTTGTTCACATTGTATAAACCGTCACCAGAGCAATTAAGAAAGAAAACCAGTCACAGCGAACCACGAACGGCTAACATCGCCCCATGCCGGACATCATCAACACGACTCGAGTAATATTCGCGAAACACACCACCCACAAAATCCCGTGCGCCCACTTCCCCAAATGTAAGCGGCATTAGGTCAGCAGCTGAAACAACCACCCCACGACAACCATTACAAACACGCACGAAACTACCGCTCCACTCGGATTTGGACGATATCCACAGTAATGGCTTAAACGACACGCGTCTCTCGATTGCACGCTCCCATTGGGAGCGTGCAATCGGCGCAGCGCGACTCGCCCTGCAGCCGGCAACATCTTCGTACACCCTGGGATGGCAGCAGGAGACACGTGGAGGACATTTCCCCTTGGTGAGCGACCAAGAAGGTTGCGTGAAGACGACATCCCCGTCAAGATGACGGTGCGTCTTGGGAACAATCGAGCTCGACGGAGCCAGCAGACCACGGACAGTCGTTGAGCCCCCACGTCCGGCACAGAAGCCTCGAACGAGCTCGGGAAATTGGGCACGGCACGGCTCTCTCTCTACCGCGTGGTACGCGCGCCGTCAGTAGGTCCTGATGATGACAGCCTCCACCTCTCTGGATGGCCTCCGCTCCTTCACCAGAAAGTTGATCATGCTCTCCGACTTGATGAGCAGATTGCAGCCGAGGAAGAAGACTCCGAAGACGACGGTGAGCGAGAGCACGCACATGACGGCGATCTGCACCACGCGGAATATGTACAGGTTCCTGGGGTCGGCCAGCGGCGCCTGGAAGCCGGCTCCTCCTCCTCCGTCCGCCACCGCCGGTGCCGAGAGGTTACAGCACGAGCCAAGCGCGGAGCCATTTACCGCCCCAGCGTGGCCCAGCAGCGTCGCGTTGAACGCGCCCAGGGAGTCGTTCAGGGCGAGCAGGGAGGCGTTCAAGTTGAGCAGGGAAGAGGCGTTCATGGCGCAGAGACGCCGCGCGGTGCTGACGGGCGCGGGATGGAGGAGGGCGCAGAGCGCATCGGGGTGCGCCAGTGGCGGTGCTGCTGCTCCTGCTGCGCAGAGGGACTCCCCAGCGCAGAGCGACTCCCCTGGAAGAGCAGCGCAAGGGGCGACTCTCGTACAGAGTCACACAGGGCTGACTCTTGGATCGAGAGCGCAGGGGTGACTGCTGTTGGAAGAGGAGGGCACGGGTGATTCTTGGAAGCCCGGGTGCAGAGCGAGCGATTTCCCGAAGGAGCAGAGCACGGGGTGACTCCCTGGAAGCCGATGGCGACTTTTAGGTGAGCAACTCAGCAGGGGGTGAGTTCTGGAAGCCCAGCGACTACGAGAACGACGAGGACGAGGACGACGACGACTCTTTGAACACGAGCGCAGGGTGACAACTGCACGTGCACGCGGCTCGGGGCTGACTCCTTGCAAACGGCGCACGGCGGGTGACTGAAGCGCAGCGCTCAGCGACGCGTGCTCGCAGCGCGAGGGAGATCGATTTGTGAGACGCAGCGTCGAGAAGTGGCGAGGAATGACTCCTGCGAGCGGCGCGCGGGGGGGGTGCGGGGGTGGGTGACTTGAGTCGTAGGGGTGCGGGGGGTGGGTGACTTGAGTCGTAGCGGGTGACTCGGGAGCGCCACGCTAAGGACGACTCACGGAGACCACGTACAGAGTGTCGCTGTCTCTTTGAAGCGTAACGCAAGGGGTGTCAGATTCTTCGAAGCGCTGCTCATGGGAGAGAGGGGAGGGGGGGACTGGGGGATTAATAGATGGCGAGCGGGGGGGGGGGTCCTGGTTATGGGAGGTCCTGGTTTTGGGGGTCCTGGTTTTGGGGGTCCTGCTTGCTGTGGTGTTTCGGCTCGGCAAGGGGTGTCACCACCCGAAGGAGCGCAGCACGGATACGGGGCCAGAGACGGCACCTCCCCCGACTCCTCTGCCTTTATAGACAGAGGGGGAGCGACCATCGGAGAGCAGCGATGGGGGGGGGGGGGGGGGGTGTGGTGCCGTGATGCACGAGCGCGCGTTACAAAGCACGGGGACTTTGTCGTACTGTTGTAAATTCCACTGTTGTTGTTGTTGTTGACACGAGTTGCATCGATATGCAAAGCAGTGGTTGGGTGCGAGAGGCGAGGTTATTCGGGTAGATGGACGGAAACACAAAGACTCAAATTCCGCAGAATATTTATTTGGGGGCAGGGTAAGGGGCTGTGGCTAAATGCGGCGCAATCTTCTAAAATATGTGGGCGAGTTTATTTTTATTTTACCAGCAAGATAATTTTTTTGAAATGCCAACGAATGCGACCCCCCCCCCCCGCCCTGGATTTTGAATGCGTGCCGGTGGGGTGATTGATACAGCGGTGCGCTAATCGCATCGGTTCAGGTAGGCTGAGTCATTATGTTTCAACCAAAATAATTAGAAACAAACGCTGATGATGATAGTTCGGCAACGTTGATTGGCGGAAAGGGTTCTTTGTCTTGATGCGCGCCGTGCTGCCTGCGTTCTACTGAGGCACAGATGGAAAAAAAAAATATATCATCTAAATATACACTTGAATTCTCAACGTCGAATCAAGGTGAGGTCGTTTAAGGCCATCCATAAATGACGTCACGCGATTTTGGACGATTTATGACCCCCCCCCCCTCCCCTAGTCACACGGCGTCATAAAAAGTCAGACCCCCCCTCAAATATGACGTCACAAAGCTCTGCCCCACCCCCCCCCCAAAACCATATTTCCATTTTGAAAATAAAACACGCTTCAAATCGCTTTAAACTATTGTCATTGTAGTGCGTTTTTAATGTGGCGCTGCACTCTGATGTTGTAGGAGTGTTGTTATAACAATTCTATATTTATTCAAAGTTGCGCATTTTGATGTGACGTCACGTTTCTCAAACCCCCCCCCCCCCCTCGTCACACATCGTCACAAATGTCTGACCCCCCACCCCCCACCCAGGTGCGTGACGTCATTTATGCACGGCGCCTTTCTCAATTTCGAAAATGTGCACTTGCTTCCATGCGGTGGCTTCCTCTCGCTGACGCTGCGACGGAGAACTCGCCGACACAGCCGAAGCGACACCCGGCACGCGACCATCGCGAACAGCGGTGCGCAGGCGGTGCAACTGCACAGGAGCCGCGGGGGAGCATGGTGCCGGGCAACAAATAATGGTGAAGGTTCGGGGGTGGTGGGGGGGGGGGCACTTGAATAAGAAGAGACCCCATGGCAATCCCTGCAGCAAGGATCAGGCCAAATACGCTCCGGCCCGCTGACCCGAAGATGTCCATTAAATTGGACTTACAGCTCACAGCCTGCCCGGCACAACACAACCACGGAGCTGACCAGGACACACACAGCCTGTAAACAACAACAACAACACGTGCTGACCAGGACACACACAGCCTGTAAACAACAACAACAACAACACGTGCTGACCAGGACACACACCACCCTGTAAACAACAACACCACCACGTGCTGACCAGGACACACACAGCCTGTAAACAACAACAACAACAACAACACGTGCTGACCAGGACACACACCACCCTGTAAACAACAACACCACCACTTGCTGACCAGGACACACACAGCCTGTAAACAACAACAACAACAACACGTGCTGACCAGGACACACACAGCCTGTAAACAACAACAACAACAACAACAACAACGCGTGCTGACCAGGACACACACCACCCTGTAAACAACAACACCACCACTTGCTGACCAGGACACACACAGCCTGTAAACAACAACAACAACACCACCACGTGCTGACCAGGACACACACCACCCTGTAAACAACAACAACAACAACAACACGTGCTGACCAGGACACACACCACCCTGTAAACAACAACAACAACACCACCACGTGCTGACCAGGACACACACAGCCTGTAAACAACAACAACAACAACACGTGCTGACCAGGACACACACCACCCTGTAAACAACAACAACGCGTGCTGACCAGGACACACACCACCCTGTAAACAACAACAACAACACCACGTGATGACCAGGGTACACACCAGCCTGTAAACGCATCACCCCCCGAGTCTTTAGCTCCCTGTGCTGTGTGAATGGCACACTGGCACGGGAGTGGCACACTGATGGCACGGGAGTGGCACACTGTGACACGTGCTCTGACGAGTGTCTGTCTCGCCGTCTCAGTCAACCTCAAGACCAGAGCGGCTTCGCTCCCCGTCCAGTCTCACAGCGACCCCTCCTGGCAGATACGGAGCACCGCGTTTACAGATCACTCCGGGTTTCCTTCCGCTCAGAATGACAAATTTTAAAAAATTAACCCGTAAAAACAAAGTTTTCACTATAAATCCTTTATATGCGTGGCGGCTAGAGTCCTCTCGTCCTCTGGCTTGAGATGGCTGCCACCTATGGGTCAGATTATTGCATGGCACCATTAAGCAATTGGTAATTAAATATAATATTTTTGTCCTAAAAAGTGTAAAATTTTGGAAAGAAATTTTCACGAACATTAATTGTCACGCACAACGAGCCTGTGTGGAAAATGTCAGCTCGATTGGATCACGGGAAGTGGGTTAAAAAACGACCGAAAGATTTGCACGGTCGTAAGCAAGCAAGCAAGTGCGCAAGTGAACTTAATATAAAGGATTTCAAAATGAATTTGTCGTCTATCAATGGTCTCAATAATCTCTCTAGAGGTCCCTCTAGTGAACGCCCTTCCGCCTCCAATGGCGTGAAGCGAGCTATTGCAGGGCTCCGCCTTTATCACATCCCAAGGCCGTAATTATAATATATATTGGGACACACACCCCCCCCCCCCCCCCCCCAATATTAAAATATGCTCAAAATGTCCCCCCCCCCCCCCCCCCAATATATTGCTATAAAAATATTTCTGTTTATATCATTGTGGTTATTGTAGTACTTTAGAAATCCCTAATCTCTGCCATTACATATAATGAATCAAGAAAAGATGAATAAGAAAAAGCAGAGCAACGTAATACAATACACTATTAGACATTATTGTAAAAATTAATAAAAAAAAAGCCTATCGTTTGTGTTCGTGATTTTTTTTTATATTTTAGGCAGTAAATTAGTTTTCAAATTTAGATTTTTTTTTTTTTGGGGGGGGGGGGGGGGGGGGTCCCCAGACCCCCTGTAAAATTTGGTCCCCCCCGCAATGTTGACTCCATGGCTACGGCCTTGTCACATCCTCTGTTTAAAGAAAGGCACGAGTGAAACGTGAAACGGCCTAACATCCTCAGTTTGGACACATCAGGAATGACGGTAAAAGGCATTCGCCAATTGGCTGAGAAAAATGTGCTTACAATGCACCCACAATGCACACTAGCTATAACTGCAAGGGCAGATGGAATATGACCATCTTAACGTGTCGCTTGCAAAGGCCTTCTCGAGTGGCTGCCTAGAGTACCAGAACGTTTAAATCCAGAAGCCGTCAGATTTGTGAGCGTGTTGGCGGACGTGCAGTTGTCCGTCCTTACGTACGGATCGCTTTGATGTTTTGATTTAAAGCTTTCGTGACTGCAGGGATTCATATTCTTGGTTCTTTCGGTAAAGTCACGTAGACGGGAAATAATAATAAAAAAACGCCACTTTTTTATTTTCTTGCTGTGGATTTCACACCTGATGACGATTGCTTGTGTTGCAGTCGAAACGTCGTGAGAATTTTTATTGTTTTATATTTTTATTATTTTATTATTTCCCTTTGACGTGACTTTACCCAAAGAACCACTTTGATGTTGTTCTTTTTCTGTGCTGATTGCACCACGAATCTCCCTTGCAAACCTAGCTGGGTAACTGGCTACACGGGATCTTCCCTGTAACAAACAGACATTGCATTTCGATTTAAAGATTTCGTGACTGCAGGGATTCATTTTTCTTGGTTCTTTCGGTAAAGTCACGTAGAAGGGAAATAATAAAATAATAAAAATAAAACATAATAAAATAATTCTCACGACGTTTCGGCCACAACGCAAGCAGCCGTCCTCATTTTGAATGAGATTCAGACGCTGTCTCCCCGACAGACCTGGTCTTCACCTGGGGACGACTGCTTGTGTTGTGGCCGAAACGTCGTGAGAATTGTATTTTATTATGTTTTATTTTTATTATTTTATTACTTCCTTTCTACGTGACTTTACCGAAATAACCAAGAAGAAAGAGACATTGAATTGACAACATGAAGGAAATGGCCAAACATCCCGAGTTGGACAGATCGATACCCACCGTTTTGAGAGGTCAGACTCGGCGAGGCATTTACTGGGATATGTTTGTATGCAATGGATAAAACACAAAGTTCGTAAATTATTCTGAAGATTTGTGCAGACTCATAATGTCTATCTTCCAGATTGGGCACAGATGTTTGTTGTAGTACAGAGTTTGCCTGATAACTTTAATCTACATTGTCTTGTGGTTGTTATTGTTTGACTTGCATCCCACTGGGATTTTTGCACACAGCGTTGAAATGCAGTGTTTTTCCCTGGATTTTTCTGTTGTGCGTAGTCACTTTAAGATGTTTCTTGTTCATGTTTTTGTTTTGTTGCGGTTGCACCCGAGTCAAGAGCCACATGGCTCACAGGGCTATACCTAATAAATGACACAAAAACGGAAACTGAGATATGAGGTAGTTTAAAGGATTTGGTTGCTGTAAATTTCCACATGATAAGCCACTGATATTTTTTTACGAGGGAAAGGCCCTGGATGATTACACTACTTCTCAACGGCAGATGGCAGTAAAAGCAAAGCCAACCTCGGAGCAGCAATGGTAATATATATATGAGCAGACATAATACACCTTCACACATCTGTCGAATTATATATTATAACTAGCTATACTACCCGGCTTCGCCCGGGACTTGGATCCACCACGCCCGGCCGCCTTTGTCTTTCCAGTGGCGATGTTCACACACCACAGCAGTTACTCGTTTTGAGGCTGAGTCGACCTAGGGGAGGCCCAGGACCGGTTCAAATAATCGTCACCGGTGATGGCCGTGAGCGGGAATCGAACTCGGGTCGCCGGGTTCGTAGCGCAGCGCGCTAACCACTACACGACAATGCGTTACGCCTCCACGTGCGCGGGTCACATGACAGACGTGACGTCACAGCTCACTTGCCGTGCAAAAAATATATGCATTATTGAGCTCCCCCCCAAAAAAAATTAAAAATAAAGTGTATTTTCATAATTTTTGCATGGTGTACAGTCTGTAAAATACCCACATGGCAAATTTCAAGTTTGTTGCATGTCGGGAAATACGCTAAACATTTTGAACAGACACACATAATTACAACTTTTCCTTTTATATATGTGGAGATAAGTTTAAAAATGTACCCGTTCATGAGACATACTGCCTTCTGGGAGTGCATCATTTCAGCAGCATTAGTTCAACGACAAATTACAAACCCTCTAGAGTGGTTTCGACGTTCAGCATCTGCTGAGCAGAGACCAGGCTTCGAGTCAACCAATGGTGGTGAACTGCCAGATGCCCATAGGCTAAGGTCCGTCTCTGTTCGATCGGGCTCCGGGCAGAGAGGAACGAATATCCCTGTTGGAACCTGGTCCCTGATCATGTACCTCAAGAGTCACAATTCGTAAGTGGACAGCCATATTGATAATAAACACATTCCTGCGGAGGGAGCTGGTAGGAACGTTGGGTTTCTCGGTCAATGGCCAGGGTCAACGGCGGCGTGGTGTATTCCGCAAATATGCCCGACTGTGAGGGCGGGCACAAGCCGGCGTGAGTAGGTTAAACGTTGAGTTTTATAAGGGCACCACGGGGTGACCAGCCCCTCCCCACCCAGCCCCACCCCTCCCATCCCCCACCCAACCCCACCCTCCCCACCCAGCCCCACCCCTCCCATTCCCCACCCAACCCGACCCTCCCCACCCCCCACGCAGCCGCTCCCCACCCTTCCCTCCCCACCCAGCCCCTCCCCACCCTCATCTCCCCACCCAGCCCCTCCATCTTCACCCAGCCCCTCCCTGCACGACGGACGGACACAATAATCCCCTGTGGGCTGGTGTAACCAAGAGGTTCCTACCAGTATAAGGGCACTTAAAGTCACGTAGGTATAAAATAAAATAAATCACGACGTTTCGGGCGCAAACACAAGCGCCCGAAACGTCGTGATTTATTTTATTTTCTACCCACGTGACTTTACCGAAAGAACCAAAGAGTATGGAGAATTCCTTCAGTCACGAAAGCTTCAGATCTAGAGGGCACTTAAAGTTATTCGGCCTAAATGTACGTATTTATTTATGTATGTTGAACTTCTTTCGCACCGCACGTAGCCAACCGTGCTAGTCGGACGCGCCAACCGTGGAGAATTCTCACGGATTTCCACGCAAATGCATGCAAAATTACCGTAATTAAGTTTTATACAAACATACCGATTAAAACAATTAGATTAGAACGTTTTTTTTACTCCATTATTGCTATTATCATTCTGTTTGTTTATCCAGGAACGCCTGAGTCAGAAGACTGTTTTTTATCAGGAGGGTCGTGCCAAATTTGCAAAGTTCGAGGACAACGATGTTGCTTTGTGATCTCAATTTAGTCATTTGCAGGGGTTTGCATGGAGATATATTTTCTTCCGCACAAATGGCATAATTTCGGAAAACTGGTGATTGGCATCGGCTTGAATGTGGGTTTTTTTTGTTTGTTTGGTTAACTTGCTATTCATGAGCGTTGCCCCATTTCACGTGCCCGGCAGATGATGAAATCATTCCAATTGTAGGTGAGAAAATGAACAAATGAGAAGAAAATAACAGCAATGTGACTATAAATCCCGTTATATTGAAGAAAACCACCTTCCTGCCAACCACCCAAACTAGGCTCCAAAATCTCACAATTACCCGACTTTATTTTGACATCACGCGCTGACATCATATTCCGCGGGGCCAGTATTTTTCCATCACCGTGCAGACTCGTGCATTGGCAACATTTTGCTGGGCTGTTCTAATAAGCTCCGTCCAGTGAGTTGGTGGAAATTGGCATCGCGTGCACCGTCATTCCGTGGGATACCATGAAGTTGGCACGTGGTGACCGAACGGTGTGCCATTATTTCTAGCAAGTGGCGCAGAGGTCGTCGCATAGGTGACCTACTTGGAGAGGGTGCTGTGGCTTTCGTGACATATGTATAGCTTGGCAAGTGGCACTAAAGCCAGCATGCCTTGGAAAACAGACCTTTTACGACAGTATTCTGTGGGCTGAATAATTGACTGAATTGACTGAAAAAAAAGTTTTTTTATCTAGATTTAAAAAAATTCTTAACAGACTGTTGGGGCAAGTGCTGTTAGCTGCCACCAGTGAAAGCCGGAACGGTACACAAAGGGGTTGGGTGGCCAGCACCACGCCCTGCCGCCTTTGTCTCGCAAGTGTTGATGAGTACACACCGCACCAAGTACTCATTTGAGGCTAAGTCGACCTAGGGGAGGTCCAGGACCAGTTTAGATAATCGTCACTGGTGTTCGCTGTGAGCCGGAATTGAACTGGGTCGCTAGCGAAGCACGCTAACCACTACACTACCACTCCACCTTCCCGTTACCAGCCTATTCAGCAGCATCTAACTGGAGAAGACATTAAACCATCAAACTAGAGAAGAGGCTCAAGCCTGAAATCTGTGTTTAGCGAGTGTCACCAGGTTATGGTTTTTTTACCTAACATATTTCTCATAAATTCTGAGAATTTACTAAAAATGCTAACAAGATGTAAACAGACCAGGAACGTAATGATTGTTGGTGAAGATTTGTATCTATTCGTTATTTACGTAGTGTTTACATATACATGGGAATTAACTACGCCTTATTGTCCGAGCTGTACGGATAACCAATTGAAGAATATTAACAGTCATACTGATGGGGTCTATCTGTTTACACAAAATAGCGTTTTTGTAATTTTACTAATGTGCGGAGAAATTGCAAAAGGCCGTGTTTGACGAAATAATGTTTTTTTTTTTAAGCCCTTGGGCAACGTACAGTGCAGTATATATATAGCCACTAACTGCTTTTCAGCCCATCGTCGCCTTGAAGCTTGGAGAGCTGAATGGAGTTCGAAAGAACTCACAAACACACACCTTGTGAAAGACCCACCGCAAAATATTCCTGGGGTTAGAACTTCCACGAAGCTCACGCGGTCCACCACAAACCACATCCACTGCACAACCCATGGCAGCAGCAGCAGCAGATACCGGATGAATGGGAAATAAAAACATCTCCAGTAGCAGTGTGCGACTGCGCTCATCCAGAACAGAGACCGCACAACGTGGAATGTGCCCCGATCCACAAAAAACGAAGTAGACTTCACAGCGACGACGATGATGATGATGACGATGATGATGATGATGACGATGATGACGATGATGATGACGATTATGATGATGACGATTATGACGATGATGACGTTTATGATGATGACGATGATGATGATGACGATGATGATGACGATGATGACGATGATGATGATGATGACGATGATGACGATGATGATGACGATTATGATGATGACGATTATGACGATGATGACGTTTATGATGATGACGATGATGATGATGACGATACTACACCGCTTGCAGTTGTCTGGCTTGACCACCTGAATGTGACTTTGTAGTTGTCGCTTTGCATCTACACCAGCAGCCATACGGAAGAAGAATCGCCCCTCTGGCTTTAGTGGAATGAGCAGCACCGAATTGGTTTAGAGAGATGGGCCACTGCCACAGGACAGCGGAGTTTCCACCACTGACTCAGGACCCACCCTCAGACGGAAGCTCCACACCGAGGTTCGTTTTTGAAAACTGGGACTACCTATTTTTTGGCGAAAGTTGAAGTTATCGTCCCTTCACGGCCACCCATCGAAACGTTTTTTTTTCAGAGGAGTCTGAACAGAATTCACGACGACGTTGGCAAGACAGAGTGGTGGCGGTTCTTGTGAGAGTGGTATGGATATCTCCCCCCCCCCCCGCCGAGGGAGGTCAGGTTTTACAGGATACCGACTCAGCTGAAATGACAGCAACGACCCATTCTTGTGAAGGAGGATGGTGGAGGAGGGTGATGCACTTTGCCATTGTTCTCCCGCTTCAGTGCCCTAAGCACTGCCATTGTGTGCGTTTGTGTGACGATATTTTTTCGTTGCCGTTAATACGCAACGCAAAATGAATGCAACGAGACGCGCTGCCACTCGGCGCGTTCTTTCCGCCCTGCCAACGCTGCGTCCCATATCGCCTCGTCCGGTGCGGTCCCACAGTAGCCTCTCGCGCGAGGGCGTTGCACGTGGGGGGGGGGGGCTCTGCCGTGCGGATTGTTTTTCCTCTTCTCCTCCTCCTCCTCTTCCTCCTCCTCCTCCTCCCCGGGAGGTTATCGAGACGCGAGGACACGCGCGCCGTTTCATGCGGCGCAGAGGAAAATGCGCGACGCGCTGGCAGGTTTCTGGAATTTAAATGCGCGAGGGAGGGCCGCGTTGAGTAGCTGCGGGCGTTGCAATTCAGAGCACTCGCGGCGGCGGCGGCGCCGGCTGATGTCTCAATGTGACCCGTTCATTTTGTTACGAAACTATCTCAATTGTACATCTCGATGTGACATTATAGCCTGCCCTCCATTTGGGCTGACGCACCCTCCGCAAGTCTCTCCAAAACCTCCACCCACCCCCCACCTCCCACCTCCCACACGGTGGAAATTAAAATCTGATCGATTTCGATAATGCGTTAAGTTACGCGCGCCCGGCAATGTCAAAGCTCTCGCATTGGTTCCATTCGCCGCTTTGTTTCGGCCAACCGACCTTGGTGTTTTTTTTTAACGTGTGTGTCGCACATGCCGTTGGGGGGGGGGGGGGTTTAGGTGGGATGGGGCCGATATTAACCGCGGTGAATACTCATGGAACCCCCCCCCCCACGCCCACACACACAGTCGCTCTTCGTAGAGACAACTGCCCGCGAATAAATGCGGCAGTTTGCTTATTAATAGAAGACGCGCTGAATAATTCAGCGCCACTTTTAGAACAATCACCGCTGACCATGTCGGCGCGACACCGGAGGCTCGACGGCGAATTGGAAGTGATCCTACACGTGCGACGCTTCCTGCCCGTGCCCAATCACTCATCTGAAAGGTATCTTTAATCGTCAAATGCGCCTGCATTGTGCCGTGAAAGCGCGTAGCATCTCCGATTAAATTCTTTGCTTAGCCCACGTACGCTATTATTTTTGTTGCGTGTTTTCAGCGACGGTATATGTTTAATGCGGCATTTTAGCAATAAAAAAAAACAGTCGTAGGGGTGAAGCAGCGATTTAGGTCCCTGCGGGGGTTCTCTGTGCACGCGAAATATTCACCGCAATCACTTAATTTGTAAGCTTCTATCAACGCCTGCATATTACTCAACAACATCTGGCATGCTGGTATGTGGAATGATTGTCTTCTCTTTTTTGATTACTTTCTCAACATTTGTTGTGTCAGCCCTTTGTCAGTACACCGCAAATCGAGGTCCTTCCACGCTGTGTCAGCCATGGGGATGCAATTTAAACCACACTTCACCACGCTCACCGGTCAGTACGGGTTGGTGAAGGTGGTGGAGGCCAGGTCTGGTTCAGATATCATCTGCCAATGATGATATAGCCATCGTCGGGAGTCGAACACGAGTCACGCGGTTTCGAAGCACATTGCGCTGACCACAGTGACACCGCCTCACCCTGCTACAATTTTCGTCCACTTTTCCAGCCAACCAGTTTGGCCATTGTGAAACCCAGGCGGAACTGTATGTTGGATAGATGGTGGACTTCTTTCGCACCGTACGTAACCAACCGTGCTAATCGGAGGTGCGGGGAGAACTAACACTAAACACAAAAAGCAGTTCTGAAAAAAATATATCCAGATAATTTAAAAGTGCATAGCTCCAGTGGCGTCCTAATATCGGATGTCAGAGCGTTCCAGGCGGCCGCAGAATCGCACCTGAATGCGCGATGCTGTGACCTTCTTTGTTCGATGACCAGCCAAAAGCCGCTGCTGCTGCTGCTACTGCTGCTGCGAGGATGACCGGAATTAGCGTGATGATGGTGTGTGCTCATTGACGATATCACCAAGGTAATTGTGGTTCTTTTGTGGCAAGCACTTTGTGTGTGTAAATGAGTGCGACCTCATGATGTGTTCGTTTCGGCAACCGGACGATGTGTCACTCATCGCACACAGCCATAACTACCAACCGTTTCTCACTCCTCTCTCTATATAGATGGCCTGTGTGTGTGTGACAATGCCACCACGTGTTCGTGGCCATTTTTTTGTGATCCCCTGTGCGCTGATCTCTGCCTATGTTGTCCCGTGCCTGAATGTCTTCGCTGGAAGCACCACGCAGCCTCTGCCCGCTGGAGGAGCCCCGCTGACGACAGGCGACAGGCTTGATGGTGCTCAAGCAACGCCTGCTTAGAAAGTTCCCGGCGAACCTTTCCCACCGTCAACTTTTTTTGGTTATGAATAATTGGCAGTGAAGTCATAGCCAACGCTTTTGTGCCGCGAACACAATGTTGCATAGGACTCGCATCGCATTGCGACTGCCCAGGATCACTACATACAAACTCACGGACTGACGCCAGCGTGGGGAGCTGCCACCAAGCGCGTGCGCGCGCGCGCGCGTGCGTGTCTGCACACACACACACAGACATGCGATGTGCATGCTTTTTTATTAGATGCGCGTTGTATTCATTATCTGCGTGCATCCAACACGTCCGCGAAGCGATTGCGATGAGCCTCCGCTCGAGCCGATGGGACGTCCCACGATCGCAAGACACCACGGACGAGCGACGAGAGAGAGAGAGGGAGGCCATCGCAACCGATGGCGTGGGAAAGGCGCCACGCCTCATCATCGCTTCCTTCTTGTCTCACCTTGCAGCTGCTGCATAATTGACACTCGTCCTCCACAAGGCCTGCTCTGATGGCGTCCCACCATCTGGCTTTATTCGGTTCTTCTCCCTGGTCACCAACCTCTGGGTGTCACTCGAATGCCCGTCTTAGTAGCATTGCCCCCCCCCTCCATCCTGCACGTGCCTCACTCAATGTTGCCGCCACCTTATCTTACTAATTATATCTGCAATTCTCTCGTAGCATTGTCTATTACAACTTTCCAATTTGCCTATTCCAGGGTTTCCCAAATTCCAGTCTTCGCGTGCCCCACACCCCCATCGACACCACCACCACCACCACAACGCTCCGACGCGATTCCGCGTTTACCACTTAACTCCTCCCCATTGAAATACCAATTAACTCATATTCTTAGGTTTTTTCGGTAAAGTCACGTAGGTAAAACATTTAAATTAATAAAAGTAAAATAAAACAAAATAAAAAATCACGACGTTTCGGAAGCAACACAAGCCTCCGTCTTCAGGTGGAACCGTCACAGCCACGACAGCTGTACTTGATACAGCTGTCGTGGCTGTGACGGTACTTGATACAGCTGTCGTGGCTGTGACGGTTCCACCTGAAGACGGAGGCTTGTCTTGCTTCCGAAACGTCGTGATTTTTTATTTTGTTTTATTTTACTTTTATTAATTTAAATTTTTTTACCTACGTGACTTTACCGAAAAAACCTAAGAATATGAATCCTTGCAGTCACGAAAGCTTCAAATCTAGAACCAATTAACTCGTTCGACGCTGCACGCGCCCGCTGATCGTTAACACGTCCCACGTGGCGCGCTCAGCAATTAACGCTTCCTGCGTTACGGTCTCACAATCCCCTGCATGATGCACTATTCTCCCCAATAATAACCTTTCTTTAGAGAGCACCTTTCATACCACGATGTTCAATGCCACTTCACGCGAGTAAAGTTAAAACCAACATTAAAAAAGCACATAAAACACTCGTAATAAAAATACACAAAGAGAAGGAAGAATTAATAAGACGGTAAAATACTCACGGCATGCCAGAATCAAATCACACAAATAGGCCTTGAGCCTTCATTTTAAAACTGTCACTGTAAGCATATAGAACCTCTGAGCGCAATCATGCAGAGGTCCACAGTCGCGAGGCATGAAGACAAAATAAAACCACACCGAATCCTCAACTACTCTCTACGGACACCTTCCGAATCTTTATTTAGACTGGAAAAATCCGGGGAGATGTGGAGTTCTTCTTTCACAGATGTCCTGTAGGACTCCCGTGCCAAGCACTCACAACGTACTGTAACACCCGCACCACACTGCCATGAAGTTAAAAATTTCGTCATTTTTTTTTCTGGCTCACGATGTAAAGCCGTCAGAGCCTGCAAACTCCCTGGAATCACAATGGGCAATTTGTCCCCGAGAGACCGAGATAATATGCGCGTGCAAATTCAATAAACACATTGTAAATGCAATGCAGCGTGTTTGGTTTTTTTTTATTGTTTTCATATGTTTACTTTTACGTGTGAATGACATCACTTATGCCAGCAAGGGTGAGTAAAAATAAATGTAATTCGCTTTAAAACGTTTAATCCCATTCACTTGAAAACGTGTAATCCTAAAGGGAACGAGTGGGAATAAAGGTAACGTGAAAAATAAAATAACCAAACGATTCGTGGATCGTAAGCGCAGTAATTTGACTACATTTACCATTCCTATAAGACTAATGCTAATGTAACATGAATAACTTTCAACCTTTTTGTCAATCCACTGCTGGACCAAGGCCTCCCCGTGCCGCGTCAATCACTTCGCGCTCCCTATTCGTGTGCTTTGGTGAAATTCAAGACAACAACACAAACCCGCAGCAAACATCACACGCCACTGACGATAGTCGTGCCCGAGGAATCAAACGCAGGTTTGCCGTCCAGATGCATCGAAGGCTGCGCTTTTTTGTTTGCATTACGACTGCAGGTATTGTGGTCTATGCAGGTGTCAGTTTTGTTGCCGGATAGAAGGGTAAAAAAACAATTATCATATTTTTTACTGGCAAATGAAGTTCCAATGGTGTTTATTGCTTACCCCGAGCTCTCATACTCTGATTGTGCATTGTCTTTGAGTTGTGCTCCTTTTGGCGTCATCTGGTCCAACCCATGTGAGACTAGGCTCTAAGGAAAACTGTATCAGGTGTGGGCCAATCAACTTCAAGGACAGTGCATATATTATCAGAGTTATATTTTTTGTTTGCATTATGGCTGCAGGTATTGTGGTCTATGCAAACATGCCTCCTTGTAAAAAAAGGTGTCAGTTTTGTTGCCAGATAGAAGGGTAAAAAAACAATTATCATATTTTTTACTGGCAAATGAGGTTCCAATGGTGCACTGTAACATAATTAATGGGATTGAAGCCTGTACCTGGCCAGAGACCAACATGCCCGAATGCCCCATCTCCTGTGCTTCCTCTTGACAGGCAAGGCTACAATCTCCCCCCGCCCCCCTGCACCGCACCTCCCTCAACCTCCCCGTCGACATCAACAGCCCAGGCATCGTGATCCGACCCTAATGATGAGCGCGGGCGTGTCCAGGGTGACAGTAGAAATGTTCTTCCTCGGGCCCTTCGGATGCTTCTGAAGCCTCTGTGAATGTAGCGATGCTCTGTTGGTCCGTCCTGCTGATACATTGGAAGAATGAATAAGTATAACCCGTAAAAACAAAAATTTTCACTATAAATCCTTTATATGCGTGGCGGCTAGAGTCCTCTTGTCCTCTGGCTTGAGATGGCTGCCACCTATGGGTCAGATGATTGCATTGCACCATTAAGCAATTGGTAATTAAATATAATTTTTTTGTCCTAAAAAGTGTAAAATTTTGGAAAAAAAATTTCACGAACATTAATTGTCACGCACAACGAGTCTGTGTGGAAAATGTCAGCTCGATTGGATCACGGGAAGTGGGTTAAAAAACGACCGAAAGATTTGCACGGTCCTAAGCAAGCAAACGAACTTAATGTAAGGATTTTAAAAAAAATGGGACAAAGAAAGAGCTTTAACATGCACGTCGGCAGGCTTTCGTGACCAATATCATCCATAAGAGTTTTTTGGGGGGTTAGATCGCGTAAATATATAAACGTGTCGTTAAAACCCGCCACCACCCGACACAACCAATTAGTAAGGGTTGTCACGTGAACAGAACATGATGAAGCTAGTTGTAATTACTGGTGAAACGTCGTACTCAGATTGTAAATGTTGTGGCTTGGCTCTCCAACACACCGGTGCTGCTGTACTAGTGACGAATTGTCAACGTTCTGTTTACGTGACAACCTTTACTAGTTGGCTGTGTCGGGTGGTGGCGGGTTTTAACGACACATTTATATATTTAAGCGATCTAACCCCCCAAACAATCCTCTATTACGCAACAAAGAGCTGGTGGGCGATACTTTAACCATACGTTCCATTTACAAAGTAACATGGTGCATGGCATCCGTTCCGTTTTAATTTCATAATAGCCTAATTGAAATACAATGAAAATCCAACATTTGCATAATTAGCCTATTGCAATACAAATCGTTAATGAATCCCTCTTCAGCGTAGTTGTAATGAGGCGCCGCTGTGATTTATTGTGCTGTAGCGGAACGCGTTCATTCACTCACTCGTTGTAGTCAACAACCCATTTGAAGTCTGACCGTCGTGGTAGGCTGACATTTCTCATTCGTGTTGAGGTGGAGTGGTGGCGGAGTGGTTGGGGCACTGCATTATGAACTTTGCGTGTGCGGATAGAATGAGCGGCAAGTGTGTAGACCTGAGCTGGACCGAGACACCCACACTTTACCAACATGCGGTAATCAGTGCGGTGAAGTATGATCTCACCCCCCCCCCACACACACAACGACTGACACGCCATTGAGAGGCCTTCATCCAGCAGATGATTGAAAAAAGGTTGTAGAATGTAGAGGATGATTCAGATGTCTTGTGACACCCCCCCCCCCCGCCAATTAATTGACTCCTAACATATTTTTGTTCCTTTGCATATTCATTTCTGCTTTCAATAAACCTTACTTTAAAACAATATTATGTTTTAGGGAATGAAATGCGGGTCACACGATATCTGGACCACCCTCTATGTTGTGATACATTTTACATTAGAATAGTAATAAAAATTGTACTTTAAAAAAATAAGAATAGTGAGATCATTGTTTTCCCTCCCATTGCGTTGGCTACAAAATGACCTTTGTTTTAAATTCACGTTATAATTGTCCTCAATGTGTGTTCATTATGGCGTGGGACCTTGGTCTACAAGGACTGTGTGTTGGCTTCATTCAGATGTCGACTGCTGTTTGCACGGCCACAACTCCGTGATAATTTGTGAAGGACATTTGGAGAGTGCACAATAGATAGTATTCTTATTGGCCTCACGCCTGCGCGAACATGCTCAGAGCAAGCCTTGATTTGGTTCGTGTTGTGCACTCGCTTTTACTATTCTTTCACCACGCAGTGTCCTTTAACTACCTTAAATTGTAGAACATAAATGTTTACTACTATAATGAGCCAATAATGTCTGTGTGTCCCGCGCGTGACGTCAATCCACGTCGACCAGCCCCCCTCATTAATAATCATGAACAGATGACGTCCTCCACATGGACCCCCCCCCTCATTAATGATCATGAGCGGGTGACGTCACTCTACATGGAGCACCCGCCCCCCTCATTAATAATCATGAACAGATGACGTCCTCCACACGGACCCCCCCTCATTAATGATCATGAGCGGGTGACGTCACTCTACATGGAGCACCCGCCGCCCTCATTAATAATCATGAGCATGTGCCGTCACTCCACATCGAACAGCGCCCCTCATTAATAATCATGAACAGGTGACGTCCTACAAATGGACACCCCCCCCCCTCCATTAATAATAATTAGCGGGTAACGTCACTCCACATGGGGGGGGGCGAGGCGCCTCCTCCCCCCTCCTCAGCGTCAACTGACAACCATCACTACAAAGGCAGAACCCTCACGTCACGTGATCTCCGTAACGCTGTTGAGACATCGAAGTAAAAAGGACGTCGTGATGAACACGAGATTATAACCTTTAAATGAAATAAGTCTGTGTCACCGCGACCTTACAAATTGCACACGAATTGATGCAATGAATATATCACGTGGCGGTCTGATTTTCGCATGCAAGTTTCAGATTTACTGCAATACACCCGTCCTTGGACGACGAACAGGCTAGTTTATATAACGACGCAGTCTGGCTCTGATTCGTTTTTTTTATTCATTTTGTAGCTCAGGCAACAGCACAACATAACAATCTGCGCAGTGGAGCAGACACCGATGATGCCATAACTGTGTTTTGTCTCTCTCCAAAATGTAGCAATCTTTGGAAGAACGTAATCAACCAGGTGAGGTGTTGACTGTTGTGTTAGCCGAATCTCTGTGTTGTATTGCATTACATTTCTAAATTTGTTTTCTCATTCATTCTTACCCGATGACGGTTGCTTGTGTTGCAATCGAAACGTCGTATTTTATTATTATTTAATTTATTTTCTTTCTACGCGACTTTATCGAAAAAACCCAAAGAGTAATTCCTGCAGTCACGAAAGCTTCACATCAAGTTTTGCTCAGTATAATGGCATGGAATTTGGGAGTAATCGAAAACAGGTGAATGACCATGACAAATGTGTAGTTTTTTTCGCCCCATTCAGCCGTCGGTGACACCTGGATATGAAAGGTGTCGTGGGGTTAATGGCGCACGGCCTCTAATCGCGAGACAAATGAAACGCCCGATTTGGGTCCTGGCAGCGCATTTGTCTCACTAATATCAATCCCTTTATGAAACATGCACCGATGGTGGCTAATTAAAACCCGAGTGTGTGTGTGTCGCTGTTAATGGGCTAAGCCCGCACGTGGCCAGTAATGAGAATACTGCCACTTTCGTCTCGTGGGATTCATCACGGCTGCACGTGTGTGGGGGGGGGGGTCTCTGTGGAGCCGCTCCTGAGAGCAGCGGTGTCTTCCTCCTGGCCCTGCACCCATGCATGGCACGCACGCTCTTCAACACGGCGCTTTGACGAACGTTTGGCTAAAGGGGTTTTTTTTTTTTGCAGAATTTTTAAGCAAACGGGATTTCACAAAATAACTTTTTACTGTTTACGTGCTCGGCAAACGCACATTGTATCCGTTGGTCGAGTGGGCGAGGTGAGACGGAGATGTATGTCCTCTCCGAAGAGACGGATGCGTTTGCACGTTTGACACCCACCAGATGGAAGATAGTGAATCCTGGTTGTCGCGCGTGGGATTAAACTACTCTGCAATGCAAACACGTGTTTTGGTCAACATTGGCTGACGGGCAAATCAAAATGAAATGCCGAGAATGGCAACGAATTTATTGCACTTCATATTGCCCGGTGATGACAGAGGCACGTTTTCGCTCGAGCGACAGATCAGGAGCCGTACGCGACGAGAAGGGAACAAATGACATGCATTCATTCGCGGAGATCACGCGGACAAAGTAATGGGGGGATAAAGACGTGTTCGAGCAGGGCTGCACGACAAAGACACATTTAACGTCACCTTTTCTTTTGTAAATAACTGCTTTTCTCAGCGTGGCTGATGAGTGAGCGTGCCCTTGGAAATGCAGCTGCACTGATCACGTTGTTGTTGTTGTTGCTGTTGTTGTGCTGGAGGGAGCGCTACTGCTCGCAGGGCTCCTCGCGTGAACCTGCCCCTTGCTCGCACCCTCACACGCCTCGGATTCGCACAGCACAATTGCCAGAATTCCAGTACCCAGCCCTCAAGGCCAGCATGCAGAAGGAGCAATGAGCAGACACACACACAAAACGTATTTACGTCGCATGTCATTGCATTTGTATCTACCAGAGGTGGGACAAAGTCATTGTTATGCAAGTCCAAGTCGAGTCGCAAGTCATCAAATTCATGACTCGAGTCTGACTCGAGTCCAAGTCACATGACTCGAGTCCACATCTCATAGGTGGGACAAAGTCATTGTTATGCAAGTCCAAGTCGAGTCGCAAGTCATCAAATTCATGACTCGAGTCTGACTCGAGTCCAAGTCACATGACTCGAGTCCACATCTCATAGGTGGGACAAAGTCATTGTTATGCAAGTCCAAGTCGAGTCGCAAGTCATCAAATTCATGACTCGAGTCTGACTCGAGTCCAAGTCACATGACTCGAGTCCACATCTCATAGGTGGGACAAAGTCATTGTTATGCAAGTCCAAGTCGAGTCGCAAGTCATCAAATTCATGACTCGAGTCTGACTCGAGTCCAAGTCACATGACTCGAGTCCACATCTCATAGGTGGGACAAAGTCATTGTTATGCAAGTCCAAGTCGAGTCGCAAGTCATCAAATTCATGACTCGAGTCTGACTCGAGTCCAAGTCACATGACTCGAGTCCACATCTCATAGGTGGGACAAAGTCATTGTTATGCAAGTCCAAGTCGAGTCGCAAGTCATCAAATTCATGACTCGAGTCTGACTCGAGTCCAAGTCACATGACTCGAGTCCACATCTCATAGGTGGGACAAAGTCATTGTTATGCAAGTCCAAGTCGAGTCGCAAGTCATCAAATTCATGACTCGAGTCTGACTCGAGTCCAAGTCACATGACTCGAGTCCACATCTCATAGGTGGGACAAAGTCATTGTTATGCAAGTCCAAGTCGAGTCGCAAGTCATCAAATTCATGACTCGAGTCTGACTCGAGTCCAAGTCACATGACTCGAGTCCACATCTCATAGGTGGGACAAAGTCATTGTTATGCAAGTCCAAGTCGAGTCGCAAGTCATCAAATTCATGACTCGAGTCTGACTCGAGTCCAAGTCACATGACTCGAGTCCACATCTCAGAGGTGGGACAAAGTCATTGTTATGCAAGTCCAAGTCGAGTCGCAAGTCATCAAATTCATGACTCGAGTCTGACTCGAGTCCAAGTCACATGACTCGAGTCCACACCTCTGGTATCTACTAAATGATCGCTTGCAATTTAGTGATGAACATCGCCGGACACAGGAAGCTATACATTTGCGAAGGAAAAATACATTCCGCCGAACGCATTCCGAATTCACATCAAATGCCGTACCAACAATTGAGTTTGCGTAATAATACATTTGGAGGTTTCAATACTTAAAATCTACTAAAATGTAAATGAGAACGGAACGGTCTTGTTCCTCTCGCTCGAGGTTATATTCCTTGCCATCTGTCATACAGCGATCGTCTCATTGCCGCAAAGTGTTGTTGTTTATAAGCGCTCACAGAGATCCTGCCTCATTATCTGCGAAGCTAGACATGCACAAAGCAGCGTGGCCTCGTGGCGTTTGTTCCTCTTTTCAGACCGGGATGCTTCGTCTGAACGAGCAGTGAACACGCATTAGCACAACAACAACAATGCCACACCGTTTACGGAGCAACCAGTTGTACATTTTCAAAGCACAATGAACCCATGTTCAAATTCAAACAACGAAGCCACCTATGCTGTTTACGCATAGCATTGCCAGCGCATTTGCCAAAATGAAAATCTTCATTCAGAAATCCATTACTGATGGCAGGGCCTGCTATATATATTTCGTCTCGCACTGTGGAACTCTGCAGCGTATATCACCAAACCATTCTGCATACAAATCATATCAATGCATGCATATGCTTCTCGTCATTTTATAGAACACGGTAATTATGATTTCTGCATGGCGCATGCTGTAATATTGTTTAAGCGTGAGGATGCATGAATACTAAATGCTTATTGCACGAATGTTGAGTGATATTTGTGTATTTCACGTACGAAAGAAATTAAATTACAGCATTAGCAGACGACACGACGGTATATTGCGATTACAGGAGAGAATGTAAACTATTTGAGGCTTTTATTGTTGTTGCTATAAGCCGTCTGGCACGAGAAAAAAACCCGACCACAACTATTCATGTCTATGTTAGCTTGTTATATAAAACAATGGACATATCACAATGAAATGAAAAAAAGACATCTCTTTGTGTGTCTCTCTCTCTATATATTCCAGAGCAATCAAAACGTTTTGAAAAGGAGATGCGAAAATACTGCGCTGACCTAATTCCAAAGGTTACGCGTAATGTTCATATTTATATGCTAATCGCCAAGTGAGTGTTATAACGGTTAATATCCTGAAAAAAAATCCAAGAGCAAGTGTGAATCTGAGCAAGATTTTAATATCGCCAGCTTCCTTTCTCAACACATCTTACTGTGTCCCGTGTGTCTCTGTGCATGCAGCACATCATGGTGTTGTCTCTCTGCAGCCCATGATGATGTTTTACTTGCAAGAAAAACAGCCATTCCAGGATGGGGGAGCGGGGGGGGGAAAGCCAGCTCCAGTGGAGGCATGTCATTAATTAAATAGCAATGCTAATCCGCCGATTGGTTTTACACGGTGATGCCGAGGGGCACATATGGCATTGTTGCAATGCAGTGTTTAAAGTTACTTAACTGCGTGCGTTCAATGGGAGAGTCTATGACTGAGGAAGCCAATATAATTGTCCTTTACGCTTTTGTGGAACCATTCTCATTCCATTGAAACCAGATTTGTCAGTGCATTCCTTTATTTCCGTTCGGAGTAAGAGCTCGCACACTTGCAGACACAAAGACAAAGATCCCCCGCCTAGCCGTATGGACAACCAGAGCAAGTGCTGTTCGTGACCACGTATGAAGGCTGGCATGGAGCACCGTGTGCCCGTCTTTGTCCGTCTCCAGATTGCCGATCTTCACTCACACCATGCTGAGTTCAACGTAGGGTGCTTATGCTGGTCATCGTGGTTAGAAATTAGATAAAGGTTTCCTGCATCATAGCGCAATGAAAAATAAGTATAACCCGTAAAAACAAAGTTTTTCACTATAAATCCTTTATATGCGTGGCGGCTAGAGTCCTCTCGTCCTCTGGCTTGAGATGGCTGCCACCTATGGGTCAGATGATTGCATTGCACCATTAAGCAATTGGTAATGAAATAAAATATTTTTGTCCTAAAAAGTGTCAAATTTTGGAACAAAAAATTTCAAGAACATTCATTGTCACGCACAACGAGTCTGTGTGGAAAATGTCAGCTCGATTGGATCACGGGAAGTGGGTTAAAAAACGACCGAAAGATTTGCACGGTCCTAAGCAAGCGAACTTAATATAAAGAATTTAAAAACACTTCAAAGAAAGACCCCCCTCCACTCCCCATTAGACATACAGACTGCTGAGTCAAATGCTGTTAGTGAGCACCTATGAAGGCTGGAATGGCACACGAGGAGGTGGGTGTGATCAGCACCACGCCCGGCCACCTTTGTCTCCCCAGAGGTGGTGTTTTATATACCACACCAGGAACTCATTTGAGGATGAGTTGAAATAGAGGAGGCCCAGGACTGGGATTGGTTTAAATGTTCGTCACTGATGTTGGCCCTGAGTGGGAATTTAACTCAGTTCACCGGGTTCGTAGTGCAATGCACGAACCATTATGCGACTGCTCCTCGCTGCAAACGATTACAATACCGCAGGGAAATGTTCACCCACACATATGTTCTGAACGTATACAATATATATTTTTAATGACAGTTATTGATTATGGTGATGGTGTACAAAGTGGCCCCAATTATAACCATAAACATTTTAGAGTTGATTTTCCTTTGCTCAAAATTACTCTGTCCATCATTGTCACATTTATAACATTTCCCGTTTTCTTTCCGTGTCATTAAGCGAGGACTTGCACTGGTCTAAATGTGTTTACAAGGCAGACACCAAAATCTCACCACCCCAGCTAACACAGTTGCTAATCTCAAAGGCATTCCAAATGTTGTCATGCTACAAAATGTAACACTTAGTGCTTAAAATCGCGCTTTCGTATGTGATGCTGCTGACATTTGGAGTGATGTGTACGGATCACATTTAGCATCTATTTATTTATCCTTCAAGTCTCCGTCATTTTGTCTTCATCGCAATTAGCATATATGACTCGAAATAATTTGTGAGAGCCTGGATGAATGCAAACTTTTCCACTGAGCGATATGATTCTCTATATGCCACAAATACTGGGCATCCTGGAATTTGCTATGACTACATTTTACATGTCATTATGCTCGCAATCATTTTAGTAAAACATTATTTACACGGCATAAGAGGACAATGGGTCGGACATTTTGAAAGTCACTTTTGTCGCTATTTTTTTTATTTATAAAAACGTGAAGCATCATCCATAATTGAAGTACAGCATCTACATTTTCCTGAAAACATTTTGTAAATTGATTCAACTACTTTTATTCTAACTGGTCCTGCTTCTTTGACGATGTCTACAGTTGTAATATCAGTTCCAGGAGCTTACCCTAGTTTAATCCTGCCAATGAGACATGTCTTTACCAAAGTTAATTGCAGTGAAATTGGCAAATGTTTTCTGAAATTGTATTGGAGATATATACCCATGAACATACATGAAAAGGTTGGTCTCCAAATATATATATACGAGCAAATTACAAGTATGGTAAGCAAGTGAATAATATTTGTTGGAGGGATGCAAGCAGATAAAATATCAGACTATTAATTTCACATGCATGTAACCCTATAAATTATGAAGTGAGTGATATGCACATTCGAGTATTTTTGAAACCTTACGGTGATTCCAGTGTGCCTAAAAGAATCGTATTTTCAATCAGCGCACATCACTTCACGTAAGATATGGATGTGAAATATGGGTGCCGATAAAATTAAATTGGACAAACACTTAAAAACATGCAAAGAAGAAGTGGAACATTGCTTTGAATTACACTGCGAGAAATTAAGCTAAATACACAGATTCGAGAACCAACACAAATTGGAGACACAACAATAGGTGGTCTTGCGCAGGACACATCACACAAAAGGACGATTTTCGATGGTCTAGACTTATGACAGAATGACAGCAGAAGGCGTCACCGTAGGAGCTACGAAATCGGCTCACGGGGACAATGAGGAATGGCGACGATTTGGCAGCGGCCTTCATTCAGCAGTGGATAGATCATGGCCGGTAATGACGACGGTGTTCAATGTTTTCGAACGAGCGTGTTCCCTGCTTTGTTTTGCCAACACGTTGCCTGCTTCTCTGCATATATTTAATCCCAGGTCTCTGGAGATTAGACGATTTCCGGTCTCAAAGGGTTGTTTCGCGATCGTAAATAAAGGTCATCTCTGTGTACTCTTTATTAACGAATGCGTGTCTTCTGTACGCAACGGTGATACACAATTCAGGCCCCCCGTGCAGGCAAGCAAGCGCTGGGCGCAAGCAAAAGCCCTGTTGGGAAAAGCCAGGCTGCCTGGGCTGTGACAGCTCCCGATGGACCCGCATACTTCCCCTTCAGCTGCCAGCGGCGGTGCGATTGACTGGCCGCTGTTATCGATTGAACACCTCCAATGCCGGTGGGCCCTGGAAGCCATCCCCCTTGAAAAATTCCGCGACACTGCAAATGCGAGAAGTCCCTTCGCGTGTCATTGTGCATTCAGATGTCTCCGCGAATGCAATTGCCCGTGAAGAAATTTGGCGAAGATTTTGCGAATCGGGAGGGGTCGTCTCGCACATTGGCGAGTGCCTCTCTCGAATACGCCAAAATGCACGTAGAATGGAAATAATAAAATAATAAAAATAAAACATAATAAAATAATTCTCACGACGTTTCGGCCACAACGCATTCGCGGAGACATCTGACTGTCTCCTCGACAGACATGTTCTCCACCTGAGGACGGCTGCTTGCGTTGTGGCCGAAACGTCGTGAGAATTATTTTATTATGTTTTTTTATTTCCATTCTACGTGACTTTACCGAAAGAACCAAGAAGATGAATCCCTGCAGTCACGAAAGCTTTAAATCGAAATTTGACGAGTCCGTTCTTGCCGTGCCCGTTTGATGTCGAAGTGCTGCATTATACGCGCTCTCTGCAAGTGACATGCAGAGCGGGACTTTCGGGTCACAACATTAAACATGGAACGGCAAGATGTGATATACCGCGCATTGTATATCAGTATATATATACAGCTATTCTCTTAAATGCGATACAGCGAACGGAAGCTTTGATGTCGGCGATAACGTTAGGATTTGGTGAACGGCACCGAGTACGCACACACACAAACACACGCTCGCTTCTGATTTGCGTACATCCCTCTCTTTAAATAAGTAACACTCTCATTGAAACTCGATCATCTACAGCCGCAAGAACCTGAAGGTGCATTTCGAGGTAAGTTAAACACAATATGCGCAACGGATACAACGGAGTGACCGCAGCATTCGCAGAACCTCACGGGTGTTGCATTGGGAATACAACAGTTCACTCCTTTAGGTTAATTTATTAGCAATCCTTTTGGCGTTGAGAAATTTCCACAACTAGGCGAGCGACAAGCACAATAAATCAGCGGCAAAACCCGGGTGGGACTCCCCGACGCTTTAGGAGGAGACGAAGCAGCCCCAGGGCAGTACGCCGACTCTCGGTGCGTCTGTGATGTGTGCACTCCTAACGCCTCCGTGTGACTGAAATGCACTTCTCCGTGCGTCTGCCAGGTGTGTGCTCTCGGTGCGTCTGTGATGTGTGCACTCGTAACGCCTCCGTGTGACTGAGATGCACTTCTCCGTGCGTCTGCCAGGTGTGTGCTCTCGGTGCGTCTGTGAGTTGTGCTCCCCTATGCCCCTGTGTCTGTGAGGTCTGTCTGTAAGGATGTGTACTCTTGTGTGATTGTCTATGTGTGTGTTTTTGGATGTGTCTGTGTGCTTGCTAACACGATGTCTCTGTGCTGTGTGCTTGTCTCTGTGTGTTTGTGGATGTGTCTGTGTGCTAGCTAACACGATGTCTCTGTGCTTCTCTGTGTGTCATTGGATGTGTCTGTGTGCCAGCTAACACGCTGTCTCTGTGCTGTTTCTTTGTGTGTGTTTTTGGATGTGTCCGTGTGCTAGCTAACACAATGTCTCTGTGCTGTGTGCTTCTCTGTGTGTGTTTTTAGATGTGTCTGTGTGCCAATTAACACGATGTCTCTGTGCTGTGTGCTTGTCAAGGTGTCTGTCGGGAGGGTGATGGGGGATGGGTCTTGGGGTGTCTTTGAGGTTGTTGTTGTGCTCGCTGTGTACTCACGTCTGTGCGTGAGAGGTGTGCTCTGGGCTTACGTGCACCACGTGATGGACGCGTGAGATGTGCATGGGAACGACACTGTCAATGTTAAACAAACTTTAGACAAATGGTAAAAACACGACACGGAATGAAAAACGATGCGCTTAGCTCTTGTCTGTCGTGCATTCTGTGCCTTCTGCTCCGGCTATCGCACCCGCTGTGTGTATGAGGGGAAGGCTGTGACGCCAATCCATCGCTTCATTGAGCTACATAATCAGAACTCCGTTCCGTCTCCACGCACAACGCCCACATACACACAACGAAAATTACATCCAATCAGCCTATTTGGCACAAATATAATGGAGGCACTTAAGCAAGGCAATGATGCCTCGGTTTCGACCTCCTGGATCTCATCAGCGAGAGGCAGCAAGGCTTTGTTTAACACCGAATCACCAAATGTCATTGGCTCTTCAGTGAGATTTCAGAAAAGTTGGCGAGTAAGACGAAGACGAACACGTTTCTGGAGTTTCGATTTAAAGCTTTCGTGACTGCAGGGATTCATCTTCTTGGTTTTTTCGGTAAAGTCACGTAGAAGGGAAGTAATAAAATAATAAAAATAAAACATAATAAAATAATTCTCACGACGTTTCGGCCACGTCGTGAGAATTATTTTATTATGTTTTATTTTATTATTTTAT
Organism: Lampetra fluviatilis; assembly: GCF_964198595.1. Classification (NCBI taxonomy): domain Eukaryota; kingdom Metazoa; phylum Chordata; class Hyperoartia; order Petromyzontiformes; family Petromyzontidae; genus Lampetra; species Lampetra fluviatilis. The sequence continues at coordinate 2,831,778 of NC_136275.1, forward strand.
TACTTCCCATCTACGTGACATTACCGAAAAAACCAAGAAGACGTTTCTGGAGCTTCAAACCGGGAGGTTTTCTGATGCCCGGAGTGACGGCTCCGTGATGAATGAAGAGTCTAACTGGTTAGCATGCACGCACGCAGGTTTATATACATGCACGCGCGGGTTATTTACAGACACATCTGTCTGCACGTCAGGTACGACTCGTACACGTAGAGGGAGGTGAGGGACGTGCATGGGGGGGGTCATGTCTCTGCCAGCGGGATATGAAATGTCCTCACACGCGCATTGTTTACTGTTCCACAGGCTCCGGTCATTAATATTGAATGGGATTGCTTATGGCCGAGATACAACAGTGGGGACTTTAAAAACGAGGGGGAGGGGGGGATGCGCCTTGCAAGAGATGCCATTTCATGATAAACAGCAAAACGCGTGGGAAAGTTGTCCCTCTTCTTGGTTCTTTCGGTAAAGTCACGTAGAAGGGAAGTAATAAAATAATAAAAATAAAACATAATAAAATAAAACATAATAATTTTATTATGTTTTATTTTTATTATTTTATTATTTCCCTTCTACGTGACTTTACCGAAAGAACCAAGAAGATGAATCCCTGCAGTCACGAAAGCTTTAAATCAAAAGTTGTCCCTGCAAAATCTTGGAATGCCGTGTTTGTTTCGCGTGATTATAATCCGAATGTCGCCTTGCTAACATTATTGCCCCTTATCGGCTCGTGTCTTCTGTTGAATTGCACCGACGGCTCTTTTGTTCGAAAGTTTCTTCCCGTAAAGCCTCTCGTGTTAAAACAGGGGTGATTGTTTCAATTAGGATGAGACATTTTAATCGGTGTTAACTCATCCAGCTATGCGAAGGTCCGATTAAGTTGCACGAATTCGCTTCTGGTTTTGGGTTTCGAGACGCGAGTTACCCCACCGCTATTCACCCCCACCCCCCCTCACAAACCTGGGGATGGAGGAGGCCGCATCTCTGAATCAGAATATTTATTTATTACCGGAGAAATCCGATGAGCTATGAAGCTTTTTTTTTTCACAGATGTCCAGTGGGCAGGGACGGATCACTCGGTGGGGCGTGGGGGGCGTGGGGGGCGTGGGGAGGCGATTGAGAACCAAACCAAGCCCCCCCCCCCCCCCCACTGGAGCTATGAAGTACCTGGTCCCTTGGACTCGAGAACCCGGTCTCCACACATCTCCATCCACCATGCCCCATCACAGCAAACAACAGCAGCAGCAGCAAGGCTAGTCAGTCTGCTTGCAACCACCACCACCACCACCCCCGGCGCTCTGTTAAAAGTCTCGTGGCCGTCAACAGCTGCACGTCCCAGCTGTTGCCCATTGCTCCGGCGGGCGGGCTCCACGGATGAACAATCGCAACCCCTTCAATCGCAACGCTTCGTCGTCATCGCGGGAGCCGCGATTACGACGAAGCGGGGCTCCCACCGCTCCGCAACGGCTCCGCTAACTCCACGCCTGTCGCCAGCGCACGCGCGCGTCTCACGCGCCTAGAACCAACCCCCCCTACTCCCTGCCTCGAGATGGACTCGTCTCATCACGTGACAACACCGCAGCCAATGAACAATGCCGTTTCGCGACTTGGACACGCCCACGCCCCGACGTTGAGGCGAGTGGGGGGGGGGTGCTCGTACTTAGTAGCGTCCACCCGCCTCCACCCCCCGTGGGGCGGTGCGGCTCTTCGCTGCCCGGAGGGGGAGCGCGAGGAGGAGTCGCGGCAGCGGCGGCGTGGAGAGACGCCGGCTCCCCCCTCTCTCTCCCAGGGGCTCCCCCCCCTCCCCTCTCTCCTCTCCCCCTCTCCCCCCAGGGGCTCTCCCTCTCAGCTCTTCCCTCAGTGTGTCTTCTCCTCGCCCGGCTTGTTCGTCTTCCTCTTCCTTCCTCCTACTGCTGCCGAGTCTCGCGCTCTCCTGTCGCTCGCCGCTCGAACGTGTGTGGAGTAGGAGGAGGAGGTCTCTGTAGGAGTTTTGTTGTTGTTCGTCAGCACTCCACCACCAACCACCAACAACAACAACCAACAACAACCAACAACAACGTCGCCTTGGCAGCTGAGTCCGCTCCGCTGGTTTGTAACCCAGGTAAGTTAAAAGGGGGGTGGTGGTTGTTGGCTTGTGATTTGTTTGGGGGGTGGAGGTTTTGACGGCTTCCTACTTTTAAATTTTCCGCGAGTTATTTTAGTTTTAGTTGCGAGTTATTGTTGGTGTTATTGTTGTTGTTGGTGGTGGTGGTGGTCTTGCGAGCCCTCGAACCGCACACGCAGCCGAGTTGCGTGGTGGGCTTGCCGGTCGCGTCACCCGTCACAGGCGAACGACGTTTGGCTGCCCCCCCCTCCCTCAGTGAGTGGCTCCCGAGAGCGAGGGGACACGGAGCCCTGCTGCTGCTGCTGCTCCTGCTGCTCCTGCTGCTGCTCCTGCTGCTGCTGCTCCAGCTGCTCCAGCTGCTCCTGCTGCTCCTGCTGCTGCTGCTGCTGCTCCTGCTGCTCCTGCTGCTGCTGCTCCTGCTGCTGCTGCTCCAGCTGCTCCAGCTGCTCCTGCTGCTCCTGCTGCTGCTGCTGCTGCTCCTGCTGCTCCTGCTGCTGCTGCTGCTCCTGCTGCTCCTGATATTCCTGCTGCTGCTGCTGCTCCTGCTGCTGCTCCTGCTCCTGCTGCTGCTGCTCCTGCTGCTGCTGTCCTCATCTTCCTGCTGCTGCTGCTCCTGCTGTTGCTGCTCCTGCTGCTGCTGTCCTCATCTTCCTGCTGCTGCTGCTCCTGCTGTTGCTGCTGCTCCTGCTGCTGCTGCTCCTGCTGCTGCTGCTCCTGCTGTTGCTGCTGTTGCTGCTGTTGCTGCTGCTGTTGCTGCTGCTCCTGCTGCTGCTGCTGCTCCTGCTGCTGCTGCTGCTCCTGCTGCTCCTGCTGCTGCTGTAACAACAACAAAAGCGGCGATGATGATTTAACATCGCCGCAGTCGTAGTTGGCGAGTAAACTGTAGACATCGGTGTTCGTGTGATGTGGATTGCGTTGGTAATGTTGGGAGGCGAAGTGAGAGTCGTAGTAAAAACTAAATTACATAGAAAACAGGGGGGACATAGACATAGAGTAGGGAAACAGGGGGTAGAGAGATGGGGTAGAGAGAGGGGGTAGAGAGAGGCAAGGGGTAAGAAGGAGGAGAGCAGAGCGTGAAATATTTTGTGAAATCTTTCATTTAAAAAGGGGGGGGGGGGGCATAAAGCAAAGCATTGAAAAAAAAAACTAAATGATGAACGAAGCAAAGTTCCGACTACACCGAGCATCTTCTTGTTTCCTTTGATCGTAAAAAAACGAGAGAGGCAGCAGCATCAGAAGCGGGATGATGATGAAGAAGAAGGGCATCGCCCCTCAGCAAATCACGGAATCGGAGAGGGTGGCGGTGGTGGATGACCAGGAGGAGGAAAACAGGGACTAGAGGAACCGAGGGGAACACGGACGGAAGGACTATTGGGGGGGGGGGGGGGGCAGGTAGAGAAGGGGATACAAGGGAGACCAAGGGGACAGGGAGAGGAGGGGAGAGAGGGAGGGGGCAGGGAGCGATGGTGTGGGATCAGATGGAGCAGATGAATGAAAGCGAACCGAGGGGGAAAAATTACATTGAAAACAGGGGGGAACGTAGAGAGAGTAGGGAGAGAGGGGGTAGAGAGAGAGAGGGGGTAGAGAAAGAGGGGGTAGAGAGAGAGGGGATAGAGAGAGAGAGGGGGTAGAGAGAGAGAGGGGGTAGAGAAAGAGGGGGATAGAGAGAGAGAGGGGGTAGAGAGAGAGAGGGGGTAGAGAGAGAGAGGGGGTAGAGAAAGAGGGGGTAGAGAGAGGGGATAGAGAGAAAGAGGGGATAGAGAGAGAGAGAGGGTAGAGAGAGAGAGGGGTAAGGAGGAAGAGCAGAGCGTGCTTCTTCGTGTTGATGTTTGTGTCTACGAAGAAAGTAGCACAGATTGATTTTATTTCACAATGGGAAAATTTCATTTAAAAAGGGGGGGTGGGGGGGGGGAGCACATAAAGCAAAGCAATGGAAAAAAACCCGACATGATGAACGAAGCAAAGTGCCGACTACATCGAGCATCTTCTTGTTTCCTCTGATCGTAAAACAATCGAAAAGAGATGAGAGCTTGCAAGCAGTGAGAGGTGGAGGAGGGACGAGGGGAAATGGGTGCGGAGGAGGGGAATGGTGGACCAAGGGTGATAGGAGGATGATTGGAAGCTCAATGAGGCAGGGGGGACTCGAGGGAGTAGGAGATACATTGGTGGTTCTTCTCTCAAGAGCTTCTCCAGGTGAAACGCCGGCTGCTCTATAATGTGGTAAAAAATACATTAATTTCTCCAGGAAAATCTCTCAATCTTGTTTGGGTTTGTTTGGGCCGATCTCTCAATCTATTCGTCTTATGCGCGATGGAGGAAATGTCAGTATCCAGAGAAAACGCCTGGAAAATGAGAGGATGACATCCAACATTTAAAATAGAGGTCAGCAGCCTAATACTTGCTGTAGTATTTCTCGTAAATTATGGTGCCATTTATTCAGGGTCCATCAATCGCCACTTCCGCCTCGCCGGACCTCACATTGTAAACCGAGTGTCACCCTATGGCCAGCTCTGCTGCTCTAATTATTGTGAGCCTGGCATCGGCTCCGTTATGATTTACAATGCAGTTTGGTGGTGTCCTTAGCGAATTGTAACTGTGGCAAAAGAAAAGCCACATTTGACCTTTTGTGCAGGGGGTTTTCAGGTAGGCTTTTTACCCTCCTCCACAAATTGCTGGCATCACTTATTCAGTCGACTTTAATGAAGTGGATTGGGGGAAATTGGCCAAGAAAATGCATGCCTGTTAAAGGAAAAAAAAACCCTCCTGGTTATAACTCCCCACTTTTGACTCAAACTTTGCTTTTAAGTCATTATGGCACTTACCTCTAGCAATGCCCGAGCTATAACCATGAACATGCGGTTAAACTAAAACTGTATTTTACCAGGTTAAGCCCACTGAGCTATATAGCTGTTTTTCAGAAGCAATTCGGCCACAAATTATAGCTCAACAAAGTCGTTTAAGAATTTGAAATTTATAGCAGTCAAATACTCTCAAACGCGTTTTTCTAAACGTGGAGGGAAAACTCGGAGGCCAAAATCCACAAGACTACGGGCAGGACATGCAAACTCCAAATATACAGGAATCAGGGTCTGAATCGAACCCACGACCTCCTGCATACCAGGCGAGGTAGTTAACATCTCACCACCTTTGCTTGGTATTATTCGTTACGAATAATACAAGGTGGAGAATTAATAAATGGCCAGGTGGGTTTGCAAGTCATCGCAGCTAAATTCCGAGTCAACTAAATCGTGTTTGATAGAAGAAGTATTTGCACCCGATAATCCCACCTGAGTCAATGGTTAGAAGTCATCAGTGGTTGTCTAAGGACTGACAATTATTTCCATAGAGCAATGCCCCCATACTGGCTTGGTTCAGGAGACACTGACTTTTATTGACCAAAGAAATGTGTAGATTTTTTTTCTCGACAGACCTGTTCTCCACCTGAGGACGGCTGCTTGCGTTGTGGCCGAAACGTCGTGAGAATTATTTTATTATGTTTTATTTTTATTATTTTATTATTTCCATTCTACGTGACTTTACCGAAAGAACCAAGAAGATAAATGTGTAGATCATACGATTTTTGAAACTAATAAAGATGCCTTTATCGTAAGCAGCAGTATAAAATTGGAGACTATATTGGCGAGTTGTGTATAAAATAAGTAAGTCACAGTTTGCAGTTTATTCTGTGAATTTTGCAAATAAAAAGTAACATTTCCTCCCATGAAAATTTCAGGCATGCAGCAGATGCAGCCATATTGTTGCCTACATCTGTTTATGAGAACACTCTCACTGGTGATGGAATTGTAAACCTGGTTGTATGCTTGGCGTTTTACTTGGCAGCACTTTCCAAACGAGAGGCGGGAGTGCTTTTACAGTTGACTTGTGACATTTTCGTGATGTAATATTTTTCAGCTCTAAATTAGCACCGCATGCTCAGAACCCAGAGGCAATGGGAAGTCTGACTAACGAGTTGCGAAACGAAAATTACGGGCCATACAAAACACCCAGGGGCATAAGAACACTGTATACTACATGTACCATGGAATACATGATATACTAGAGTAATATATTTTTTGTCTGTCATAGAATGCATTGTTGTGTTCACACCGCCTAGCTTGTTCAACGTTTCTTATATGTGTGATATGCATAACTTGTGAAGAAAAATAACATAAATACTAACACCAACTTCCAGCTGTCGCTGTTTAATTCCATGCTGTTCATTTGAAGTTGGGTAAAAAAAAAAAAATGTTCATTCCATTTCTCAATTAAAATACAAAGGATCTTAACAACTTTTGTTAAAGATGCACAATTACACTTGAATGCCTTTGTTTCTTCACATCTATACACGTTCACGTGAAACCTTGAGCGCGCATCACACACGCGTTCGTTCACGAATTTTGGCTCGGCAGTAACGCATTGTCAATACAACCAACTGAGCAGCTGTAAAATGGAATTGCAAACAAAAATAGCACGTGTTTGTTCATGAGCACTGCCATCACGTATAACGTTTCATTTTTGTGAAAGGCCTGATTTAAATTATTTGGCTTCAAAGCATATTTTTAATTGTAAAAAAAAAATTATGCATTTTCACTCCGAGGCATTTATCATCATACGTTTGTTCAGAATGACGTATTTGTTTCAGATTTGGTTAAATATTCAGTTTGTATTTTACATTTTAAATGATTATACATCATGTAATTTTAAATGTTGGCCAAGGTCCCTTGTTTCATGGTAATTATTCCATTTACCAAAATAATGATGTCAGGATCTTATTATTGTTGGACATTAGCTGTATTTTTTATTATCATCTTAATTCCTTAGTGACACCTTACCCAAGTCCTGCATAATGTTACAAGCACCCCCTCCGGCAACACAGAATTCGCGTGAAACGGTGGTACCCATTGAAATACTCAATTTTTTATGCAGAAAGTCACTGTATGCAGCATTTATTATTTACATTTTGATGCATTTCTTCAAAAAAATTATTGTCAAAGGAGCTATTTACTTCAAACCATCCACGATGCTGCAAGGCGTGCCATGCATACGGCACGCTCTATGTTGATTATCGTTGATGTGGCAGGTTACGGTAAATTGACCTCGTGCAATATATGTACTTTTCTTCTTTTTCTTCTAGGTCTAAGAAATAATACCAGCTTCGTCCGTGCCTCCCGAGTTGAAAATGTGGACGGCACGTAATGCAATGTTATGACGCGATCTATAACCAGACTGTGACCTTGGCGCCCGTTGCCTTCAATTCCTAATGATATGAAGTCACTTTGTGGGTCTCCACCACCACACAGTGCAGTTTTGTTCCGCAAAAACCGGAGGGATTGAACGGAGCGGGGCGGTCTGGCCTTCTGCTTTGCCATGTTGGTTGCACGTGGAGGTCATAATATTTGGCATTAAAACAAATGCACCAAGAGCAACACCACGAAGCCATTTACCAATACCCAGCGGCACGACGTCTTCTTGCAATCGCAAATTTGTAATCTTTGGTGTGGGCGCAGTTGCAACGAGCGTGAATCTCTCCGCTTTCGCTCTTGCCTCGGGGTGGGGTGGGCGTAGCGGGGAGCTGTGGGACGTGGGGGCTCTGCACCTGCGGTGGGGAGCTGCCCGGGCGCCGCCACTGTGGCGGTGTTGCGGTGCACCATGCGGCGCATCGCCTACTGCAAAGTGGTGCTCGCCACGTCGCTCGTGTGGGTGCTGCTCGACGGATTTCTGCTGCTCTACTTCAGCGAGTGCAACAAGTGCGAAGACAAGAAGCCCCGGGGTCTTCTTCCTGTTCTTAACGGTGGGTGCCCTGGCCTGGATCCGAGATCCCGTCGCTCTGTTGTCGACACTTTGCGTTTATATTCCGCTCTTCCGCGGTGATGCGCCGAGCACTTGGATTGCGCAACGCAAAGTTTGCCCGCATTGCCGTGTAAAGGGTATCGCTCGGATTGTCACCGTTCGTTTTGGAAGGGAAAAAAATCTGCTTGAGGAATACTCTCTTAAATCTTGATTTGAAGCTTTCGTGACTGCAGGAATCCATACTTTTTGGTTCTTTCGGTAAAGTCACGTGGGTAGAAAAATAATAGATCACGACGTTTCGATCGCAACACAAGCAGTTTTTTTCTTGCTGTGGTTGTCCCACCTGATGACGGTTGCTTGTGTTGCGATCGAAACGTCGTGATCTATTCTTTTTCTACCTACGTGACTTTACCGAAAGAATCAAAGAGTATGAATACTCTTTTGTAAATGGTAAAAACACTGACATGGAACTAATTATGTTAACACGCGTTTGTCATAGAATTTGACACCGCCGCCGTTCCTGTCTTCACGCAAGAGCTTGGGTTGTATGTAAATGCGCCTTGAAGGGTCTAATTAAACTAAATGGCTGATACAGTACAATGAAATATGTGTTGTGCTGGATTGCTTGCAGGTGTTTTTGAGCATTTGGTAAAGCTCATAATAACAACTTATGTGAGTAATGAGCATCGCCTGCCATCATCAGCCATGTTCACATTAACACCCGTAAGCATACGTTCCATTCACGCTGCCTGTACAGGTGTTCTTTTTCAACAATGGGACGGTGGCAGGACTTCACGATTTGCATTGCTTGCAGGTGTTTTTGCAACAGTGAAACCCATCCTAGCTGGCATCTTTGCCATACACCCTGGGCTACTCTTCTTGATTTTTATCATTTGCAATTTAATTGCACTGATTGGAGGCAATGTTTCCAGTCACTCAGAGCTCATCACGCTTTTAATCTGCATGAAGATAAAGACCCCCGTACAGCCTTAGCAGACTGTTGGGGCAAGTGCTGTAAGCTCGCACCTATGAAGGCTGGAATGGCACACACGAGGGTGGGTTGCCAGTCGCCCGCCCGGCCGCCTTTGCTTCTCCAGCGGCAATGTTTGCATGCCGCACCAGGTACTCATTTGAGGCTGAGTCAACCTAGCGGAGGCCCAGGACCAGTTTGAATATTCGCCACTGGTATTGGTCGTGAGCGGGAATCGAACTCGGGTCGCTGGGTTCGTAGCACAGCGCGCTGTGTATTTATGTTGAACTTCTTTTGCACAAAGGCTCCCTTCATGATCTGCACACAGTCACGAACAAGCACGGGTTATCTACATACACTACACTCATGCATTGCTTGCATTATTCTCAGTGCATCAGTGGTGCAGTGGTTGGCTCACTTTCCAGCCATGACTAACATCAGTGGCAAGTGATTTCTTAAAACCGGTCCTGGATGGGGGACCCCCTTCACAAATCTGCACTGATCAGCGTGGGGAAGTATGGTCAAACAAAATCCACAACTGCCACGAAGTGTGGAGGCTCTCACCAGCAGTTGTTGATGAACGGTTGTGATTTACTCCATCGATTTCACATTGTACAGAAATAAGGACGTTACTTTGAAGACTCTGTATAATACTAAACAATGCGAAATCCTTTCCAGAACAATAGTGTGTTGCTTTCATGTCCGTACATTTGTTATTAGTGATGGTGTGCGATAAATCCGAGGGTGCAAGAAGAAGTACCTTTGTATTTATGACTTTATGTAGTGACTAAATTGTCAGTATAAATCAGAGCCTGTCCTAGACTTATCCTGCCCCAGAATATTTGTGACTGAGCATTTTCCATGTCACCAATAAATGTTATTTCTCGGAATGGCTGTCCATAAAAATATACAATAACTCACTGTGACTTCCAGAGGTGGAACAATTCACCCATTCGCCGATTTGATGATTTGGCACAATTCATGGTTGCAGTAACAGTCAAAAATCTGTAATTTCTTCCTATGTCGGTGAATGTTAACCACCTCGAGTGGCTGCAGGTGTGACATGAATCAATTTCGTATAAGCCATATGCATTGAAATCGTCGATTCTTACACATATTCGATGTATGTATCGTGAACTTCAAGAGTTAATATGAATCAATCGATGCACCATTTCCACCCTTAGCGACTACCGCAGAGTCTCATTTGATTGCGCTTTGTAGCTTTTTCAGCAACAATGCAGCCCGGCACTCTATGATATCTCTTTTAATTAAGAAATATAGACATTTTGTTAACAATGCAGCGATACATGAGACTCTTTTTTTTGTGTTGGTCGATGATAATTGAATAGTTATTTGGAGAGAGTGTAGCGATTGCAGCAACGAGATCAGAAGGAACATTCTGCCTTCAGGATATTCTGTTCAGGGGAGCTTGAAAGCTTTTTTTTAACCTCTATAATCTTTGCCATCTAGAATTCAATTTGACCACTATTCCTTACGATCAGTCCAAGGCTGACTAGCCACGAACATTAACAACGAAGAAGAGAGCGAAATTGCTTTCCATGTCTCATTCTTTATAGCAGCATCTAAAAATGTCATCTTTGCATTCCCTTCGGCTGGGCCACAGGTGTGACATTTCAGCCTTGACATTGGCATATGTCGACATTAACATACCCTTTTACATTTCTCTTTGCATGGCCATCGGTACGCCGTCCGTTGCGCCGCGTAGGTCACCTGTCTTTTCACAGTTTCGTCCGTTAATGTACATTACCGCTGAAGCGATGCGTTAGGTCGCGTGAGATAACGCAGGCTGAAATGGAGAACTCTTTTTTTTTGGCAGGTCCTGCCACAGCTGTTAGGGTTTGGCTCTGATGGGGGTCCAATTTACTGCTAAGCCTGCCGTAGCTTGAAACAGTCTTTCGCCACATGTAACCTTGCAGAAAATAAAAACTAAGTCTTACAGTGCCTCTGGCCGAGCCTGTCTCTGCCCGTTTGTCTACTTGATGCAATTGCATTATGTCAAAAATATAACGAACAAATACCAGATTATATGTAATCGCATGTGTGCATATATTAGCGCATGTAATAAAAATGTCACAATCGCACTTCTTGTCCTTATTTGAAGCTCTGCTCAGTATACAAATTACGTGACATAACACACCGTGATAATTTTATTGAAAATATTGAAAATAAAATTACAAATTAGCGTGAATCTGCTTATCTTCAACTTTGCATTGCTAAAGTCTACTGATCGCTTCTCGTGTGTACAAATTGGTGTGTACGGACGATATTTAATCTTACCAAAGCTTGCAAGAAAGCACGAGTATTTTAAATCATACAGACGGTGTGAAGAAATATAAAATAAATGTTACACCCCGACCCGTAACCACACATCAATCCTTTTTGTTGATTTCACAAATTCAAATGGGCCACAATCCTGCGTTTAAGTGCGTTTTGCTATTTATTTTTCGGGAGCCTACGATGTGAGCAGCAACTCCTTCAATGCGTTTCTGTCAGCGTGTTTCCCTTGAAATGCTTATGCAAATGCCCACCAGAGTATTCAGTGGCAGGCAGCCCTGTCGATGTTTCAAAGGGTTGGGACAAACAGCTTGTGCAAGGTATCTCCAATTTTCAACAGTCTGTCACCAAAGCCTGCACAGTGTGCACCGCTGAATGTTTAAAACATTTTCTCAAAAACAAGACTTATGGTCTGGGCTTCTCTTCTGCCTCCAACATTCACATTACATTTTTTTCTACCCTCACTTTGTAGTCTTGTTTATACAGTAAAACCTTGGATTGCGAGTAACTTGGTCTGCGAGTGTTTTGCAAGACGAGCAAAACATTTAAATAAATAATAATTTGATAAACGAGCGAGGTCTTGCAATACGAGTAGTGCGTATACGCGTTGTCTGCCGAGCATCACGTGATCACAACTGATATACGAGTGAATTTTGATTTAAAGCTTTCGTGACTGCAGGGATTCATATTCTTGGTTCTTTCGGTAAAGTCACGGAGAATGGAAATAATAAAATAATAAAAATATCTAATTATTAAATTCTCACGACGTTTCGACTGCAACACAAGCAATCGTCATCAGGTGTGAAATCCACGTGACTTTAACGAAAGAATCAATAATATGATATACGAGTGCTTTGGATTACAAACGCGTTTCCGGAACGAATTTTGCTCGCAATCCAAGGTGTTTACTGTATATATATAAAAAGAGAACACATTTTGAAAGTTTCACCCAAGTCGTAGGAATACTTAAAAATGTAACAGATTTGTTGAATGAGTAATTTGGCTGTAGTTTTGAAAAGTTGCGAGCTTGAAAAAACTCGCGAGAGGGATTGGTAAGATGAACTCCGGGGCAGTGCCGAAGGGTTCGAGCAAACCCGCGATGTGTGTCACGTGCTTAGAGGATTGCCTCACCGGTAATGTTTAATGGCATATAGTGATGATGTAATGGCTGTAGTATCTATCAGGAAGATAGCAGTACTTATCTCTTTTTTATGATCGCGGCTTGCCTTAGTAGGTAATGATTACATGATTTATATAAAGCAGGTCTACGCGGGCCAGTCGAAAAGGTTTGAAAATTGGATATTGGATGTAGCGCGCCAACTCTTCACTTCCTTGTCTATACTTTGGTATGATTCTTCCATGTGACAGGTCTTTAAAGGAAAAAAAAGCATGTCCTGAGTGTTATGAAACTTCAATGGGCTGGTGTTGAAACATTTCAACTGCGATGTATGTGGACGGAATTTCTGAGGCTGATGAAAGTATACAGTGCCCTAGCGTGTCTCCGTTTTAAGGTCACGGACTCCTCATCATCCAGCAAATGTAACGTGTAGAAAACACCGTCATACTTTACATACGTGTTCACAACAAAGTTGACTTGCAATTCGAAAATGAAACAGGAGGGTTTTGGGAACATGTATAAAACACCGCAATATCCTTATATCTACATACACAGCAGTGCGTTAAATTATCATGCGGTGCTTGCACATTTTACGTCCTAATATAGCAACTACCATGAGTGGATTTTGGTGTAAACGTCACGGTGTGTCTTGTGAAAGTGTGCTTGCGTGTATTATGCATGTGGCGCATTAACAGCGATTTTTTTTACTTCACTTTAGCGTTCATATCCTGAGAGGTCGTATTCGACACGGAGGAGAAATGTTCGCTCGCTTACAGTTTGTACGAATTTCTCAAACCATCATTGTCACCGGCAACAACAATAGAAGTCGCAGCGGGGATTTGAAGTTCATTAATTTGATACCCATCTCGGCTCCACACGGGGAGGTTTGGCAAATTGAGTAACGTTTTCGAAATTGCCGCTGATTTAGCAAATTTAACGCATTGTGTTTTAATGTATGTTGGACAATTTAACGATTTCGAATCTCAGCGGAGGTTGAATTCGTTAAGTCAAATGAGAAGAGATGGAATGTAAGCAAGCGCAAGTAGCACGTACAGAGTCGGTGGAGCGGTGGCGCAGTGGTTAGCACAACGAACTCCGACAACCGGATTTCGATTGCTGGGCCACGGCTAACGTTAGTGACGAGTGATGCATCAATCGGACCTGCCCCCCCCCCCCTCTCCGTCTTTCACCAACCTGCATTGACCAGCAAGGTGAAGTATGGCTAATCAACTTGAAGTGGATGACATGGCACGGGGAACCTCTCGTCCAATAGTGGATAGGCAAACGGGATGTAAATTTAGAATGTATTAAATGAATGTACTGCATACTTATGAAGACACGTGTTTTATCTTGTGCAATTGTTTTTTTCTCGTGAGTCACTGTGTGTGCATTTTTTCAAATATATATATTTTTGTCGTAAATAAAACCCTCAGATTCTAGATTTGAAGCTTTCGTGACTGCAAGGATTCATACTCTTAGGTTTGTTTTTTTCTAGCTAGCTGTGACGGTCCCACCTGATGACGGAGACTTGTGTTGCCTCCGAAACGTCGTGATTTATTATTTCATTTTATTTCTAATATTACTTTTAGTAATTTTTTATTTCATTTTTTACCTACGTGACTTTACCGGAGAAACAAAACCTAAGAGTAAAAAAAAAACCCTCAAGAGTTCAAAGTAGATTTTTAAAAACAAGGTCAAAACAGCAGATAACGCCCGACGATCTCGGGCACAATGCATCGTCTACATTTCGGGAGCGATTGGGGATCGTGCTATTGTTTGTGACAGCCTTCTCTGTATTCGCTTGGCAGCAAGTTTTGTAAGTCTCTTTTTTTTTCCCTGAAGTTGTCCATTCATGCAGACACTCTTTTTATTTTCTCTCACAGAATGAGCCGTCTCGTGAAAGATTGGTGGGGTGGGGTGGGGAATGCGTAAAGTGCTTGTAAAGCTTAACCTATGAATTTTATCTTTGCCATTGCATATGCATACACCGTGATAAAGCTTGAAACATTTTTCTTTATTGCCCAGGATGCGGTATCAATCACATTTTTACCACTACTCGGGAGGTAGCACCATCTGTCTGCGTGTCAGGAATTTGCATTGTAATATTGGCAATTTGGATCCAAATGTTTGTTTCCGAATTTTAAATTATGCACGTTGTGCAAAGATAAGTAAGTTGTTCCGTACATTCGCAGTCGATCGTGGCTCGATGTGCATGCAGATGATGCGTGCTGTGTCTGGGATGAGCTTCCTGTGAGGTCACATATTTCATGCAGCCTTGTAGCCGACGAAACTACAAATGATTCCCCCTCGCCGATGTGCCATTGGCTGTTAGGCTCGATGGATAATTTGCAAACTGTGTGAATAATTTAAATTGTTTAATGCGATGGACATTTAAAAGCATTGTTGTTTTCTCCAACTACGTTTTTCCTCGCCACAATGTCTCTCCTTCAATAATATATATATCACGAATAATATGACAGTTGGGCAACATACACATCAAGTATTTGTGATATTTTTTTTCCTACGTGGAATATCATGACACAAAGAGTGCAAATTTTCGAGAAAAGCGTGCGACTATTTTTCGAACTATTACCCCAAAATTTTCCATCATCATTGTGCCGTAATTCTGGCAATTTCCCGATTCCAATTTTCGTCCGCTCGTCGAGTTTGATGCTGCAAGAACCTTTCCACGATTTGAACGTGCGGCTGGGCTTGTAGGGAATCTTGCATGATGTGTGGTTTAGTGAGCGTGTCCAACCGGCCCGGTAGTTGGGGAGATGGCTCCGTGCTACATGACGTGTTAAAGCCATCTGGAGCTGTGTGGGAAAATGTATTAGGCAAGCTCTGATTCATTGCAGCTCCAGTTTCACGTGCCGCTGTAGCTCTCGGCCGCATATGGCCTTCACGTGTCAGATAGATCCCCTTTTACCGTGGGGTGGGGATGAGGGTGTCTGTCACAGGAAAGCAGGAGCTTGTGTGTGTGTGCTTGTGTGTAGCTGCTCGGATGGTTTTCACTTAAATCTGTAACACATCACTTGCTGTGTTTATTGAATCATGCGCACCTGTGTGTGTAATGCGGCTCTTTAGAGCTTGTAATCGAGAAAGCATTTTGAGCGCTGTGATAAAATATTATGTTAACAGCTTTCGTACCAGAACAGTGACTGCCAACAATAGGCTATTGTTACATTATTTCGTACGTGGGGGTCACATCATGATGTAATATAAATGAAAATATGGATCACTGACCTCCGGCCCATTTCACTTCTTTCAGCTTGTCAACCATTTATCTGTGTTCGGCCCCAATTCGTAAACAAGCCTCGGAAACTTTTTAGATCAGATTTAACACAAGAGATGAGACGACAAGGCAGGATGTGTGACGTAAATGTCTGGCCATTAATTATTCAGCGTTGCTTCGTTAATGCGATGCTTTGCTGTACGTGAATGAGGAAAACATTCATAATTATTCAACAGATTTTCACAAGTCAGAATGTTAGCGTGCGGAGGATATAACAACAAGAAAGTAAGAAAAACACGAAGTCTACTTCACGTGTTAAACTTTACGTATCTGTTTACGTTCCTGTCATGGTCTTCCAAATACCTAAATTAAATGCTAAATATTGGATGGCTCGCTGCTAAATTGTCTTATTATGTTACGTCAATGAATCTGCCTGTGGCAGCGTGGGATTTTGCAGATGGTGTCCCTCCTGCATTGGCCATGCTGAAAATTATATGCCTATCATGTAGCATTTGGTGTGATTATACTGCTAAGAAGAAAGGTACCTTGAAGGCCATTTAAAATCAAATGCTAATGGATTGTGTGGGCTGCATACGTTCATCAAAATATTATCAGTCGTCGCTGAAAAGTACAAACGTAATAAAAAAAAAACACACAAATATAGTGTGTGTGTGTGTTTATAATGACACACTGTACATAATTCCCTCAATGCTTGAAATGTGCCCAATTAGCTTCATAATGTCAATTTTTCACACAAACACAGTTGGCTTGCGGGGATTGCGGCTAAATGTTTCCATGGCAGAGACTAACTGAACGGCGCCGCGTTGCGTTGTGCCAGATGGTGGCCAGTGGCTTCGCTTTATACTCGTATGCTTCTTTATTGCATTTTTCACAGCCAAGGGGACCTTAGGAACAGATCTGTTTAAGTGTATGTTTGCATGTGTAAATATTGGAGGTTTTCAGTGTTCGTGCCAAAATAAATATATTAAAAAAAAAATCTGTTCATCGTCGCCAGTTTATTAAGAGTGATTGGTGCCGCTCCTTATGCCGTGGATTTTAGACTTAGTGTTGCATAATTTGCATGGCAGGATAGCGAAAGATGGCACCAGCTTTGGGAGGACTTCATCCAGCGTTGGATTGACCGTTGCTGATGGGGATGATGGTGGTTCATTATCCACCGATGTTTTCTAGTCCTTAGTGATATTCCACCTTGGTCTATGCTTTCACTAATACAGTAGGCGTACTGCCTCCGGCTATGACTGTCCCAGTCAGCTGTTAAATACAGTGAGCTTGTGGTAGGTCATCAACAATATCATAATCTTTGTCATCATCATCATCTCGTTGAGCAGAATATTTAACGACTGGTCCAAAATGTTCGTAATTAGTCCTCCGTGGAGTAGCAAGAATATGCATAATTACAATATTCTACTCCCAAAGAAAATATAAACGCATGCTATGTTTACCACCCAGAACACAACAATGTAAGTATTTATCCATTAATTGCAATGCATTTGAATTGTGTTTTATCGTGCATTCCAAACATGTCAGATGTTATTTTTGTACAGACTTGGGACATGTGTGTTTTGTGTACGAATACTAAACTTTAGACTGCTATTTCTAAACTTTAACCCTATCCGTAGATGGTAGGAGATATAAACATGATATAGTCCATACTATATAGGAATAAGTCGTTCTTGGGACCTATCGCGCTTTACAAATGAAATATTGAGTCATTTCGCAATACTGGTGTAGTGACATAGAATTTGTCACGTAGCGGCATAGCGCTGGCTTCTGGCAGGGAAGGGGATCTTAGTTCACAGCAGCCCTGACTGACAGCAGGCCACGTGATAGACCGGAGAGGGATCTAGGGTACAGGTTATGGAAGAGGCACATCGAGAACCCGCTGGAAGGTTCCAGAAGGGGGCGTGGCCGGGGCGGGGCCAGGCCACGCTGAGAGTAAAAGAGGGGCCCCCCCGGGAGGGGAGCTCGGGGCTGTCGTGTGGAGTGGGATCCCCCGTCGTGCTGCTGGAGTCTTCACCATCTCGGCGTCGCCAGTCAGGCAGTCTACCAGCTGTCCTGACTTGGGAACCGTAGTTACTAAAGTGTCACCGTCAGGCCGTGTTAATAAACAGAGTGCCTCCTACTTACTCTTAGTGTCTCTGAGTCAGTCACTACACTAGTAAAGTGTCAGAGGTGGGTAACATCCATTCCCAATGGGTGTAAATTAAATACTTTTCAGTATTTTTGCAATGTTGCCACAATTATATCATTAGATAAAAGCTTTTAAAGCTTGCGTGCTTTAACCTCGCTATCAGCATCATTAGCATCATCATCATCTTCGGCATCAGCTTGACTGTACTTCCAGGAAGTCTACCAAATTAATTATATCCGTGACCGCCTGCTGAATTAAGGCCAAGATCACGTGCAACTCTGCATCGGTGGGGTTTTCCTTGCCACTTAAGTTATGTTCGTGGAGAGCAGGAGGGCTCCTCATCATCATGAGAACATAAGTTCAAATCCCAGCTAAGGTCAGTATGTTTAGGAAGCCACTGGAGCTATGCACTTTTAACGCTAGATTGAAAACTAATTTCTTTATAACTGCTTTTGGTGTTTAGTTTGTTGTCCTTCCCCCCGCATTTCCGATGAGCACGGTTGTACGTATGTAGAACTTATTTTACAGCGTACGTTGGCCTTATACGGTGCGAAATAAGTTCAAAATGTATACATACAAGCTCATCTGAATACTTCACAGGGTTCGGTTAAATTGAGCATCATCACCAGGTGAGCAAAATCTGCTGTGAATTTAACAATGATTGTCCTATGGGAGCGACTAATCCCCATTACAGCAGCAGCAGCAGCAGCGTGGAATTTTCTGGTTCGGGCCCACCAACAAACAGGAGAATTGGGACACTGATGGATACAGAACGTACGTAGCTCAGCCAGCGGAGCAGCACATATTAATTTTAATCCTGCTCTGACGGATTGGTATCGGGCCCAATCTGCTAAATTGTTTAAATTTCATGAATGCATTACCCCAGCCGTCTCAATTGTGGACATGCTCCGAAAGGGTGCAGTCCTGTAAAGATGTATCATTTCGGCGAGAAAAAATATTTCCACACCAATTTTTATGATACATGCCTCGAATTGTGCAGTGCGATACTCGGTAATTTTAAACTAATGCAAATGATATGCTGATGTTATATTTAGGCTAACTGGAGCAAACAAAAACTGTACAAATGAACGGGACAACCAGCCTTCGCGAAACTGTGACCCTGAATCACGTCAAATGCATCGAGTCCTCCTGGGTAGTGGCAGCCGTAATGCACAACATGCTGTCTTCATTGCCATGTTGTGCGTGTGTTGGTTGCGAGGCGCTTTCTTGAATCATCCTTCTTGCATAACCTGGCTCCTATATTTTATTTTTTATTTTAACAAAGCTCCGAAGGAATCTATATGTAGCAGTAGTTCAATTATAGATTAATAAACACGGTAGCTTACGATGAGGATGGGAGGGGGGGGGATTGCACGGTCATATATTCATAACCGGCTTATACTACATTGAAATTGACTTTTCTTACTTTTAATCACCTGAAAATTGAAAGGGATTATGGGGACATTTTTAACCGACATTGGTCAAGGAGCGTCTATTCCTATACGTGCTGTCATAGTAATTTACAACTCCTTTCTCAATCCACTATAGAGTGAAGGCCTCCTCCACAATGCATCAGGCGTAGGGGTTGTTTGGGCCATACTTCACCATGCTGGTCATGGCGGATTGGCGAAAAGGGGGTGGGGGAGGCCAGGACTGATTCAAATATCACTCACCACAGATATCACTCCCCACTGATTTATTCTTCCGAATTCAGAGGGCAGTGCCCGAACCACCGCACCACCACTCCACCTGGTTATGTACCGTATTTTATTTTAATTTGTATTAAATACATTTGTATTAATGTCAGTGGTATCTGAACCAGTCACCCCCCCCCCCCCCTTCCTTGTTCATTAACTGGCACTGAACAACGTCCTGCAATATGGTCAAATAACCTCCATGACTGATACAGCATGAGGAGGTTTGACAAAAGGCTGTATTATTATGATTTGAAAATAGAAATATATTCAGTGCTTGCATTGGCATTTGTGTATGATCACAATTAAATAAAACACATTCTAGATTTGAAGCTTTCGTGACTGCAAGGATTCATATTCTTATGTTTTTTCGGTAAAGTCACGTAGGTAAAAAAATTAAATTAATAAAGTAAAATAAAAATAAAATAAAAATCACGACGTTTCGGAGGCAACACAAGCTTCCGTCTTCAGGTGGAACCGTCACAGCACGATAGCTGTATCAAGTGACAGCTGTATCAAGTAATATGCAGCTATCGTGCTGTGACGGTTCCACCTGAAGACGGAAGCTTGTGTTGCCTCCGAAACGTCGTGATTTTTATTTTATTTTAATTTTACTTTTATTAATTTTATTTTTTTATTTTTTACCTACGTGACTTTACCGAAAAAAACCCAAGAATAAATAAAACGCAGGTCAGATATTTGATTTGCAGTGAAGGGAGACATTTGTGTCGCATTGTAAACTTGAATTCAATCACCGGCCTTTTTAGTGCAGTGTTGAAGGCAGGCCACTTCCCCACTTTCTCCTTTTGACGTCAACTAATTTCAAGAGAATAACGTAACAAACAAATAACGCCCCGAAACATTTTTTTCCTTTGGTTTGTGAGCGTTTACAGTGTTTGTGTGTGTGTGTGCGTGCGCGCGCGAGAATGTTGGGGTTGTGTGCGTGCGCATGTAATATAGGTCTTGGTTCTATTTCACGGTCATAACCAGGGTTGCTGATAGCACACACCATTTACGCTCACAGTGCGTGCAACCTGTGCAAGCACTCTGCACTACACTTTGCTGGTACCGGTTTCTGTGATCGATTTTTAACAGCCAAATTTGGTGGCGGTAACCGGTAAGCTGGGCACCACAGGAGCGATAAACAGTGGCAGGATGGGAAAAGATTGGACAGCTTATTGTGAAAGTACAGGGTTGCTATACCAACAAAAAAACACTTTCACCTCTTATGCATTTCATGTCCTCGAGAATATGCGTAAGTGTTTGAAACAAGTGTAGATGCTCGCAACATTAATACAACACTATATATGATGCAATCCTTTCATAATATTTAGGCTGGTCTGGAATTACCCTTTTATGAATATTTCAAAAGAGCTTACATTTTTGTTATTCTCTAAACAAAAAATTTGAATGGGAAGTTCGTTTGCACGGACTTTCAGCATCCTGTGCTCAAGATTAAATTAACCGACGTGTGAATTTCTTTATATACTTGTACATTATTATTGTCTAGTGTTTTTGTTCTGGCGAACATTGCACATGTTTAATATCTCCAGGCACATTGCTATGATGTGTGCACGTCTCTTTTTGATTGTGACCAATGCTTTTTGATGCGTTGCTTGATGTACAGCCCCGTGCTTCAAGTTGAAATTGGTGACTCCCTGCTCTGAGTGAGCACAAATCCCCCTTAGGCTACGTTGTAGTGGCTACAAAATTGATGTTGTGTATTTCATTATCACAGAGAAAGAAAAAAATGTAGCGTGTACCTATTGAAAATGTGTAATATTGTGCTCACACATCATGTGACATGTAATTTGAATTACTCTAGCTTGAAATATAACATTTCTCATTAAATAGCAGGGAGCTGCTATTCCCCGACATGGCAACATTCCTGGTGCCCATGCCTTTCACATTGTTCTTCTCTCACACATGTTGTCCTCTGACGTGTGCTACCTTAATGGTCTCGCTTTATTTGCAATTCGAGCGTATAAATAAACCGCTGCTTTGGTGCCAAATATCGTGTTTTGAAATAAAAAGGAAAGTTTATTGTAAAATGTATGCGCTGTGTGCGTCGGGTGTTCTAAAGAATATGATTAGCACTTGAATGGACAGCTTTATTATGCATGAGGGAGAAATCATTTTTTAGTAGGTTGGCTTGCCATTACCATTTTATTAATATTTTAAAAGAGCTTACGGAATGTCCTTTATTCTCTTAAATAATTTTAAACGGGAACGTGGGAAGCTCCTTTCGGCACGCCGGCTTCAGAGACTCTCCAAGTACATTGCAGAATGCGCTTACGACAAACCCCTTGCCGCTGAGTCTTTAACAAAGGCAAACAAGGCAAAGAGCCCCCGTAGAGCCTTAACGCGCCGTTGGGGCAAGTGCTGTTAGCGAGTAGCACCTATGAAGGCCGGCACAGCACACGAGGGGGTAGGTGGCCAGCACCACGTCCGACCGCCTTTGTCTCCCCAGTGGCGATGTTTTTACACCGCCACCAGGGACTCATTTGCGGCTGAGTCGACCTAGGGGAAGCCCAGGACCGGTTCAGATAATTGTCGCTGGTGTTGGCCGTGAGCAGGGATCGAACTTGGGTCACCAGGTTCGTAGCGCAACGCACAAACCGCTACACACACACACATGCACGGCCGTTATAAAATTGCTAGATTTGAATTCCCCTCCAACTAATTGAAGACTTTCCCTTTAATGAGAAACATTGACTCGTAATTAGACCATCCATGTGGCACGGATATCCTGGAGCATGTGCCTTACTTGTAATTGTAATAATGTATTAAGGGTTGAATAGTGCACTTCAAAGACCAGTGGAACCATTAATGACACCATTTTCAGATAAGCCTTGGTTAAGTGTAACCTGACACTGCACCGTGATGGCTGGCTCGTGTGCTGTGGGGGTGTTCACAGTGGTTGTTACAGAGGGCACATCAACTCGACCGTCCTCCACGTGGCAGCCATAGGCTCATTGGTGCCACGATTCAAATTTACTCAATTATAACGATTGTAACAACAATTGAATGGGAATGAAAACATTTTTTTCTTTTAAACTCTGCTCTCGTCGGAGAGGGATGACGTCCCCTGAAAAATAAATGTGACATCTCGGTGGGTCTGTCAAGTATATATGGAGCATTTGAAGCCGACGAGATATTGAGTGTGACATGTTGCATATCACCAGAAGA
Organism: Lampetra fluviatilis; assembly: GCF_964198595.1. Taxonomy (NCBI): domain Eukaryota; kingdom Metazoa; phylum Chordata; class Hyperoartia; order Petromyzontiformes; family Petromyzontidae; genus Lampetra; species Lampetra fluviatilis. The sequence continues at coordinate 2,854,318 of NC_136275.1, forward strand.
ACGGCATTATTATCAATGTTGCGTTGTGCATCGCTCTGTTCGTGTGTTTGGAAGTGCGGGTGTCCGTGTTTCCAAGATGGGTTTCACAATACGAATAACCTGATTCTAGATTTGAAGCTTTCGTGACTGCAAGGATTCATACTCTTAGTTTTTTCGGTCAAGTCACGTAGGTAAAAATTTTAATTAAAATTAATAAAAGTAATAATATAAATAAAATAATAAAAATCACGACGTTTCGGAGGCAACACAAGTCTCCGTCATCAGGTGGGACCGTCACAGCCAGATTTACTGTACCTACGTGACTTTACCGAAAAAACTAAGAGTACGAATAACCTGTTCAATGTGTAGCGATACTGGTGCAGGTACAACGTAAAAAAAATAACCTACCGTCTTTCCATGTAGCCTTTATTAATTGTAGCCGTTTATGGAATTTATTATTTCGTTTAAAAACATCTTTTGGGAAGAGTGCGGAAATGAAAAGAAAGCATAAACTCTTGGTTCGTGTTCTTCGAACAATTATAGTGCTATGAGTCAAGAGTAATTACATTCTCTCTCTCTCCCACATTTGCTGACTCCACCTGCTTCCTATCGGCCTGCACGAGTTAGCGTTATGGTGCAGGAAGATAGTGGGAATTGCAAGAACAATAAAAAAAAAAGTCTGCCGCAAAAATCGACTGCTGCGCTGTCCGTCCCGTACTCCTCTGTGTGTTTGCCCGTGCGTCTTGACGCTGGGGTTGTGATCTGCCCGTAATCCACGTGTGTGTCGTGTGTGTTGCTTGTGCTCTGCACGTGTGTGCAGGCGCGATCTCCCGTCCCCGAGAGGGCCCTGGGGAGATGGGCAAGGCTGTGCACATCCCCAAGGTGGAAGAGGAGCACATGAGGGACTTGTTCAAAATCAATCAGTTTAACCTGCTGGTCAGCGACAAGATCGCGCTAAACAGGTCTCTTCCAGACGTTCGCCTCGACGGGTACGTTTTGAAAACCGATTGTTGTAATTACGGATTGCGTTAAGCTCGCCTCTGATTTCAACCGACCTTTATGACACCCCGATTTACTTTTGAATCCACGCTGCCTCGTTGGCCGTTGAGCCAGCAGATGGTGCTGCGGCCGGAACACGTGGCTCAAAGTCTGATGGTTACGAGTTCAAATCCTGGTCGACGGTCGATTCTGCCAATGGTTCGTCCGGAATCCGTGAAATGAGCGCTACGTTGTCGGACGTCAACAGTGGCAATAGGTCAAATGTGCAGCGCTGCAATTGCTTGCTCGCTCCACCGCTAGCAGAAGGACCCCCGCGAGAGGGCACTCCAGCGAGCCTCTCTTACAGAGTTTTTGGCCTACTCTTCCACTCCGGCCAGACATCTTGGAGGAGACGGGAGTACCCGCACTTTACCCCGCCACTCACGACCTGCCGATTGTCTCACTGCGGTGTGACCTATTTATACTGCTGGGTGAACAGAGGCGGGGGTGGGGGGGATTGAAAACACCGTGCCATTGTATCATGGTGGCGAGATGTTAACTACCTCGCCTGGTATACGGGTCGTGGGTTCGATCCTCACCCCGGCGCCTCTATATTTGGAGTGTGCGTGTTCTCCCTGTGGCCGTGTGGATTTTTCTCTGGGTCCTCCGGTTTTTCCCTCCACATTTAGAATCAACACGCTCTTAAGAGTTTTTGGATGCCATGCATTTCCACGTGATGGGCCACTTCGTTGAGTTACCATTTTTTGGCCGGGTTGCTTCTGAAACACATTCCTGCGGAGGGAGCTGGTAGTAACGTTGGGTTGCTCGGTCAATGGCCAGGGTCAACGGCGGCGTGGTGTATTCCGCAAATATGCCCGACTGTGAGGGCGTGCACAAGCCGGCGTGAGTAGGTTAAACGTTGATAAGGGCACCACGGGGGTGAACAGCCCCTCCCCTCCCACCCAGCCCCACCCTCCCCACTCAGCCCCTCCCTGCACGACGGACGGACAAAATAATCCCCTATGGGCTGGTGTAACCAGGAGGTTACTACCAGTAAAGGAGATGGTGAGCCTTAACTGGTAATATAAAAAAAAAAATCTAGTTTTAGTATCGGCTGTTGCGCCGCGAATATCGAACCGGCACTGTGCCCTGCCATGGACATGTGGAATTTTCGTCATTGGCTCAGGGCTGACAATGGAGTAGACTGTTGCCTCGTTGCTCCTCGGAGCAGAGAGAGGCACAATGACCTTGACTTTACTCGTGGAATAAAAAAAAAAGATTTACGCCGATACAAACTGTATCACCACCGTGTCAACCAGTTTGTGCTCGTTTTTTTAATTAAATAAAATGTTATCACGTGCACTGTGAATGTACGTTCTCGGAGACACATTCCGTTTAATGTTAATTGACTTATAATTGCTGTTCAGTGAGCTAGGTAACGCCCTAGAGCTGATGTGACTGGGTAACCACGCGTTAAAAAACAAGATGTTCAACTTGTTTATCACGACACATCCGAGCGTGATAAGTAAGTACTTTGGGGCCTTCCATTACATGTGCAATCAATCCAGTGCTGGGTGAGGGCCTTCCTACGCCTTGTGGATTGTGGAGGGGTTTCATTGACCATACTTCATCACACTGATAAGCACGGCTTGGTGAAGGCAGGGAGCATTATATGGGACCATAGGTGTGCAGTACAACAATGTATTTTTCTGCACTGGCCTCTGTTTCCCACAACATAGCTATAGCAACCTGCTTTGTGCTTTGTGGTCGGCGCATCCAAACGCTGTCCATTTGCAACGCTGTTGAGCGTCTGAGATCCGCTGAGGTCGGGCGCATTCAGGATGCTTTGGTCATAGGCCTCGCTGTAATTTTGTTTGAAAAATTAATGTTCTCATTGGCAGAGGTTTTTGATTTCTAATTTTCAGTTATATTTGTTCCGCACCGGTACAGGTCGGTCTTTGATACGTACGCTTGTGCACTCACAAATTCTGGTACAATTCAGTGGCGTGTTTGAAGCATTGGCGGCTCAGCAGCAGTCATCATGTTCATTTTTGGGTCCTTTTTGCCATTTGTCAATCTGCCGTTGTGAATCCATATTTCCCTTGGAAACTGTAAACAATTTACTCTACATTGCACCCTCTTGGTCGTCTTCAACTTCATCGTTTGTAAGGTCGACAGGCGTGTAACCTTGTGGAGCGTGCGTCGCATTCTTGAGACATCTCCAACCCCAGCGGCACAATACTTCCTGAATTATTACTCAAAGTGGTGTCTGATTCGATTTATCAGAGCCCTTTTGTTTGAAACTCGCTGCTGCCATTTAACTTTACAGTGAATGTGAAATCACTTTTTTTCTTTAATAATAATAATGTAAGTTCCCTCCTTCTCTCCCAACCCCCCCAATGTTCTCCCTACAAATTGTCTAAATTTGCTCATGTTAACTGCCGACTGTTTCCAATGCGCCCTGAGCTATCTTCAAAAAGCGTTCGGCTGTGCACTCTGAATGAGCTCTTTGGCTGGCTTATGTCGAGGATCCTTGCGCACGCATACCCATGTGTGGGAAGCCAGTGGGGTTGAAAAAGAAAATGTAAATCAAAAGTGCCCTTCCAAAGATCGTGTCTGTGGCCTTGCGAGTAACCAATTTTTATGCATTTTAGCTGATAAAAGTGTTATCGCCACTTTTGCGTGTAACGCTTACTTTTCAATATCGCGTCACACTCATAGAGCTTAGCTACGCTTAAACGTGTGCGAACGTAATAATGCCCGAATTACCCCTTTCACCTCGAATATCCGCCGGAGAGAAAGAAGTGGTTGTAGCTTCATCTGTCGGCCTTCACTTAAAACAGTGGTCCATTAAGCAACACTTTAATCAGGTAGCCATAATGCTGATGTCTTCGAGAACACTGGAAATAATGTACAAACATAGTTATATTCCTATTCAGAGCTGTTTCATATTTAAGTGAGACACCAATGCTATTTGAAATCCACCGTGATGCATAGCATTGTGAAATAGTGTCGATGTTGTGTCGGTTGTGTGACTGTTTTATCGTGTGCCTGGAATATTTTGTGCGCGGTGCTCATTATTTATTTAGTGTTGTGTACATGTGAATTTGTGTGCACATTGCGAATGATGAGAAATTACAGCAGCAGGGTAAACGGGTTTGTAACTGAAAAACATCAATGTTAATCTCAGGCATTCAGGGCTATATGGAGGAGAAACATGAAGATAAGTCAAAGTTACTAGTAATTACAAAATAACAAGGTAAGTTCACCCTCCACACGTCATTACTTAAAATTATATTCTTTGTATTTAGTTTTATTTAACCCTTGCGAGAATTTATATAAATAGCTGCGGCTAATGTCGATTGTTTTCATGCACGGGCAAGAATGTATTTTGTCATATTGCATCATTTTCATTTAATATTCTGACACGGAACAATTAGCCGTGTGGGCCAAGCTAAAAGACCCAGCTGGGCGCAGTGGCAGCCAATCTAAAGAGCCATGGAGGTGATGGGTTTTCTGATGGGAAGCTTTCTTAGCCAGTAGACTAGCCCTGCCAAAAATAAGCACACAAGCACACACGCGCGCGCGCGCATGGCATTCTGTTACAGCATCTTAATGTGCTGCGTACCTTGAAGGGTTTTGGGTCGGCATGGCCAGAGTGTACGGTGGGTGTTTTTTTTACCAACACAAACCTGCTTGTACACCGCTAATTTTACACGCCCCTCCAATGCACTAAGTGAATTTAGACACCGCGGCGGTTTGTACGGCAGAGCAGAGAACAGCCAAGTATGCATTGGTATCTGAACCCAGCCTGAGTAGCAGCAGCAGCAGCAGCAGCGAAGAAACAGGGTAATTTTTGTTCATCAAATCTATTGTGTCATTCTTGCGCGAAGTTTTTTTTGTTTTGTTTTCGTTGGGTTTTCTCAAGCTACCTTCAACACGTCAGACGCTCAAAACGATTCCTTATAACGGTGTTTTTTTAAAAATATATATAGAGGCTAATCTCAGAATAGCCAGACTTTTCAACCTCAAGGTCCTTTTGTGTTCATTCATAGAGCAACAGAACGGCCGATAAGAAGGGTGGAGCAGAAGGGGAGGCTGCCTGTAATGGGGAGCGTGACCCACAGCACGCGCAGCGTCACGGCAAGGACAACGTTTCTAGTTAGCTTCGCAGACCTCCCACACGTTACCAAAAGAAAAAAAAAACCAAAACTAAAATCACAGTTTAATTTTCACAAGGTGTTTGTATTCAACCCTCCGTTAGCGTGCACGGCGTGTGCATGGTTTTGCCCGTCGTATCGTCCGTTGCAGCATCTACAATCGCAATACCGTATGTAATTACTACTCCGCTTTCTAATCGAACACTGATCTGAAAATTCAGATGGAAATGCAGGTTGAGTTTTCTTTTTCGCTGTCATATTTCATTAAATCTTTTCCTTTGTTATTTTTTTTTCTTAAAAGCACTTGTACCGGATTTTTTGGAATAAAGAATAGAACTGCGAGATTTCCAAGATTAATAAATATATATTCCGCAAAGTATAATGCTGCTTGTGGTATTGCCGCAGTGCCGCCGCTCATCCAGCCTATTGGAGCTCGCCTGTCATTTAAGACTTCCATTTATATCTACATTGTCTTCCGTAAATTAATAAAACCCTGGGTAAGTTAATGACCATTGATTAGATTTGCACGAGCGATGATGCTGCCTCTAGCGCTCAGCAGATACCTGCTTAGCAGAAATGCATTATCAGTGACACGGGCTCATGATATGGAATTAAGGAATATAAATCACCATTGCTAGTTTTTTTTCCTCGGCCAAATTTTGGCTTATTGTACTTCCACCCGTCATAGAAAAATGTGAGTCTTATGCGCAATCGGCTGTGCACAGAACAGGAAGTGCACTTTTAGTGGCAAGCCATACATTAAGGGAACCTTAAATATGCATTATGTTTAATGCGATGTTTATTATGAAAGTAATATGATGTTGCTGTGTCCTATCACCTCCGATTAGTACGAATGGCTATGCATGGTGCAAAATGAGTTCAACATACATATGTGTAGTGGGTTCCACGGAGGCACACACTTGAACTTGGAGGCAACACGTTTCCTCTACGACCCCAACAGGGTAACTACATAACGTACACAGGATAATAACATAGGTGGTAGCTACCACTGTTAACTAGACCACAACGGGGTAACTACATAACCGGGTTAGTTAGTAACACACTGCCTGACCCACGATGCCGAGCGTGAAGACCGAGGACCGAGGACCGAAGAGACGTAGCGCCGACGGGTTCCATTCCATCAGACAGCCTTGATCGGCTCTCACGACCTCCCTTTTATGCCCCTGAGCGTGGCCTGGCTCTGCCCTCGGCCACGCCCCCTTCTAGATCCTACTAGAAGGTTCTGGGCCATACATCACGTGTCCATCTCGCCACCTTTCCCCCCCCCCCCTCATTATCCTGTCCTGGTCACGTGCCCTCTCGGGTTTTACCCAGACTGTCACGTCCTCAACTGCCCTCTTTCTGACTGTCACCGGAACCATGCCCCTTAGGGCCCCCTTCCATGCCATACCTACTCTGGTGCCAGAGAGAGGCTCTAACACGCACAGTTGCACACTCTTTTCTCGGGAGCTGGCGCTCAACGCTGTAGTGACCCAATATACGTCACTACATATGTTCAGAATATAAACAGGCCTTCATATGATGCCACTATAGATGAAGCGTTTGTAATCCTAATCACGAATGTTTAATAAACAAGGATGTCCAGCAGCATGCTTTCATCCTGCTTGTCATATGCGATTCGGTTGATTGATGCTCATGACTGGGTCATCAAAAGCAAAACTCAATCAGTTCACCAGATGGGCACTGTAATGTTTTGGATAATGTTTCTTTTGGGACTCAATCACAAAACCATAACGCCCATTGTTCCTTATAGAAAGCTGCAAACATTAGTCTGTCAAGTTAAGTATTACTGTGATGGCATTAAATGTCCAGGCTCTGTCATTTTGGCAGGCAGTGTGAAATGCCTGCGCGTCTGTGTTTATGAAGGTCAATAAAGTGGATTATCTGCGAGCTGCGATCCAGTCTAGTCGGAGCATTCGAAGCCTAATCTCAGTGGACAGCAGTCTACCTTGAATAGCTTCATTATCTACCGCGGTGTCTTATTCGCGAAAGAGAGATATATATATGAATGTTTCATAATGCAGCTTTAATTGTAAAATGCAAAACAACTTATTTGATTGAAATATAAAATGTTGAAAACGTTATGAATTATACACGCCGCGTCTTTCCCCCAAATTATTTACGCATCTTTATTTATAATGAAAGTGTATGCAGTGTGAGCATAACTTCTGACGATTAAAGCGTACGTGCCCCCACATAGAGCTAACGAAGACATTGCTTACGTACACTGTGCATTAATTTAGTAAATGTGGTACTGGGAAGTGGATTACTTGTTCTCTCTGCCTGTGTCCTCTCTTTGGAATGTTCACACTTCAATTCTAACTTAGCAATCTTTGAAATACGTAATCAACCAGGCTATGCGTTAATTGTGTGCTGACCGACCCTCTGTGTTGTATTACATTACATTTCGATATTTTACTAGGTTATTTAATTTTGGTGTGTCCTTCTCCTGATTTTCAGGCTTGCTTGCCGTGTCATCGCACTTGCAGCACCACGTTTTGTTGTCCACTCATTGATATGCTGATTTTTTTCTCTAACCCCCTTCCCTCTCTCTGCGTCCGCCCTCCTCTGTCTATTTAAGGCCACCCCACAGAGACGATCACCTCTCTCTGTTGTCTGTGTTGCTCTCTCTATGTATCTTGGTGATGTCTGTCTGCTAATGTGTCTGTCTATAGTTTTCTGGTTAGATTTTATGTCGCTATTTCATTGTACCTGATGATTGCTTGTGTTGCAATCGAAACGTCGTATTCTATTATTTAATTTAATTTATTATTTTATCTTTAGACGTGACTTAACCGAAAGAACCAAATAATGGTACTGGGAATTATATTAAGAGAATAAGATAGTATACTGGGTTGTTTTTTTATCTGAAGAAGAAACAAGCGACAAATAACAAACATAATTCCAATGAAAGCCTCTTGTTGTCCGGGACGACGCTAATTAATAATATTTGTTCCAATAACTTTGCGCGATTGTGATTAACGTTTTTTATATAATGCATTGATGCATTCGTTAAGAATTCCTCTTTGGCAGACACAGCCTCGCGTCCGAACGAACCGTGCTATGTAATTTACACGACGAACTGACAGCCGTTGTGATGTGCCGTTCATATGTGCTGGAACTGGGACAGAGAGGACTTAAAATCTTAAAGCGCTGGTATGAAATTGCAATGAAGACTGGGACGGTGGCCACCACTGCAGTATAAGCCTGCCATTCGTTTTTTTTTTAAGTATTGACTACTCTTTGTTGTGCGTCAGTCCACAAAAAGCGCACTGTAGAACACTCTTTTTTAAGGACGGCACATTTGCGGAAAATACATTTTTCAATGCAACTACCTCTATTTTATTTGAGCAGGTAAAGCACACTGAGCTGTTCGTGCTTTCTCAGAGGCATCCTGGCCACACGAGATAACTCATCGAGGTGGCTTGTATCGTCATATGTGGGGATACATCGTGGGTGGTAAAACCGGAGGAGCCGGAGGAAAATCCACGCCACCACGGGCAGAGAGGAAACCAGCGAACTCCAAATATACAACGGGCATTGTCAGGGTCGGGATCGAACCCATGACCCCGTCTGCGTCCCAAGTGAGGGAGATAACATGCAATGAAATTCAGATTCATAAGTATCCAAATATCTAAATAACTGAATAGGACCCAATCTCAAAATTCTCCACATTCAAGTGCACCAAAGTGCTCCGCTATCTCTAAATATAATTTGGAGTACAGTATTTATTGAATTAATGCATAGTGTTCATTGACGGTCACCCAGACTATTACATGTAATTTTGTTGATTTCTGCACTCGGGAATCCTGTGCACGAGGTGATTTGGTGGGGTTTTAGCCCCTTCTTTGATTTAAATATGGAAATTATTGCAAAGCGTTCTGAGAGGCAATTGTATTCATGAAGCTATATAAAATGTAATTATTATACATTTTCCCATCATTAGCTTTATGTGGGCCATCTAATGCTTTAATCGTTATGTCCCGTAACATTACGTACTCTTATTTACAGTACGTGTAAGGCCTCTGATTTTTGCATGCCTGCAAATCGTTTTGTGGGCTTTTGTGCGTAGAGTATGTGTTTTTGCAATCGTTTTCAATATCTGAACAATTGAAGCACTGAAATCAGCCAAGGGTAAGTGTAATGAAAAGAAAGGTCAATTATCGCTTCATGTATTAATGCTCCTCCCACAGTTTAACATCAGCCACCAAGCGCATAGACTCCCATAAATTGCACGACAGTATTATTGTATTCACCAAAATGTTTTGGAAATTCAATTACATCAATGAGAGTCGCTGCAGTATTAAGTTCAGATTTCAATCACTCTTGATCATTGTCGCCTTCGTAAGGCCATGAGAGATGGCGACTGCTTGGGGAAGCTTTCATGGAGCAGTGGATTGACCGCAGCCGAAAATGATGATACACATGATTAATGCGATTCAAGCTTCAAGTTAATTTTGTTTAATCAGGTAATAAATCAAGAGACCAGATTAGACATTCAGATGTATCTTGGACAATCTTTTCAAACTATTTGAAATATACATCGTCCAATGCTGACTTATTGGTAGGCATTCTCATTATTACCAGTTCCCTTTGTAATTTGAAGACCGTAATTCAAGGTGTGGTGACGAAACCAGATAATGCCATAGTCAAAAGAGTGATGGCATTTCAGTACATGGCCTCGGCACCACCGATTAGCACGGTGGGCTACGTACGGTGCGAAAGAAGTTCAACGTAGATTCATTCAAGGGGGGGCAGACAAAATGAGCATCACCGAGGGTGCCGTCGGACAGATGTTAACCGTTATATTAGTTACAAAAAAAAAATCTGTCGTTCATATTGAAAAACCTGGCAGGTGTTTGCCAAGTATTTTGTAAATACGATGAAGCGGGTCACCACATTCTTACGACGACAGCTTGTGACGAACATTGTTAAGACTGCGTAATTGTGAGATGTTTAAAGCACAGAGCTCGTAACATGACGACCTCGTTACCCGTGTTTTTAAGATTAACCTCCATTGCGGCGAGGGCTCCAAAGGGCACGATGCCTGCCCGACTATGAGGGGGGGACCGAGGTGACGGGGATCTAATTAAAGGGGGCCCCGTTTGAGAGGCTACGAGTGTGCGCTGTGCCTGCGGGCGTATCTGAAGTGTTTCAGGTGTATTTGTGCAGAGTAAAAAAAAAATCCCCGGGTATAAATCAATCAGCCGCTTTTATTTATAACCAGGTAAAAGCCCATTGCGATGCAATATCTCTTCCTGCAAGGAGGACTATGGGTCAAAAGCAGGGCGACATTAATCACAAATGCCATCGCACGTTTTAACGTATTTAACAGGCGTGATACAACAATGGAGATCTGGTGGTTGCATCGCTGAATTTGGTCGCGAAAGCCGACGTGTTATTGGTCGCGAAAGCCTACGTGTTAAACTGTTTATATACATGAAAAATAAAAAAAATAAAGCCGCGGAGGGAGCATTAATTGAATGTAAATATTTTCTCACGTGGTAAATAAAGGCCAAATCCGGATTGCTTCCCTGCGGTATTTGGTTATTGCAGGTTTGCGTAGCGAGTTAGATGCGCCAGCTGTATTGGCGATAGCGAGCGTTGTGTTGCATACAGTGAGTGGAAGTGCGGTGGGGTTTTTTTTATGCCTCATCTGGTTTTGGCTGTTGGTTGCCGGGGCTGCTTTTTTTGGCAGTGAATAAATTTGCCTGGATTGGGTTCATCTGAAGCCTCCCTGTGAGAGTTGATTTAGTGTGACGGCTGCGAAAGTTGTCCTTCGTTTGGCAGCTAGGACACGGCAACCTTGAGCTTTACTGAGTGCGGACAAACGACAGAGAGCTAATTACACCAAGGATCCCAGTAGAATCTGGACCTCCAGTTTTATGCCAAAGCCGGCCAATTTAGAAGGCGTGCTGCGAGAGAGGCTTCTGGAATAATAACAGTGACAGATGTACGCTTAAAAAGCTTACTAACCTACAAATCTTTACAATCATTTACGTGTGATCAATGGAAATCCCCATCTGTAGTGTATTAGAAATGTCGTCCACAGATGCCAGTTTCAATGGAATTAATTGAGTACGGATGTGGCACCGTTTTGATTCCAACAAACCCCTTGGTAGGATCATTGTATGTATCCCCATCCGTATGTACTGCACACCTTACAAGCTGCCCTGCAGCTATGGAAGGTCCATATGCCAGCTTGCCCATTGTCTAATTGGGTTCTGTTGAAGCCCAGGCTGCCACACACCATGTGTCCACCCATTAAATTGGCCACAGACCTGTGCCAGAAATGATAGCAGTGATTGTATCAATGATTATCCTCTGAAACGTGATCATATTTAGCCAACAAAAAAGGGTGCGTGGTCTTTGTCGACGATACCAAATCACAAGACAGCCATTGGTGATGAGTAGTGAAATTTTAAAAAAAGGGCAGAATGGAAGTTGTGCGGTTTTGATAATTTCATTTGGAAAGCCACCGGTATGTTTGCACCCTCTGGGTTATTACCCAGGCAGCACTTTGACTTGCAAATGATACCCTTGGAGAAGAGGCCATTATATCAGAAGTAATAACTTTATTATTGTGACTGGGTCGGCTCACATCCCCGCGCATATTGGCACACCAGACGTATTTCCTCGCTGGCATCTCTCTCCGCGCGCAGTGGCAGATATACCCATGCTGCACCACTTGGGCAATGGTTGAGTTACCAGGTTGACTCTTGGAGAAATGCACACACCTCTAACTCGAGCCTAAGGGGGGGGGGGGGTGTCAGACATTTGTGACGATGTGTGACGAGGAGGGGGGGGTTTGAAAATTGTGACGTCACATCAAAATGCGCAACTTTAAATAGATATAGACAATACGTTCTACTTAATTAAATAGACGTTTTAATAATTTGTTTCTCCTACAACATCAGAGTGCAGCGCCACATTAAATACGCACTACAATGACAATAGTTTAAAGCGATTTGAAGCATATTTTATTTTTTTTGGGGGGGGGGGAAGATCTTTGTGACATCATATTTGAGGGGGGTGTGACGATGGGGGGGATTGGTCAAAAATCGTCCAACATCGCGTGACGTCATTTATGGACGGCCCCTAAATCACGACCTCAAATGAGAGTACCTGGTGCGATGTGTAAACATCGCCACTTGGGAGGACACGTGACCGGGCTTGGCGCTGACCTTGCCGTATGCATGTGTGTCGAACTGCCATCGCACCCAACATAGTCAACCAGAATCTTTATTTATACAGGAAGAAATCCGATGAGCTATTAAGCTCTTTTTTAAATCCTTTATATTAAGTTCGCTTGCTTGCTTAGGACCGTGCAAATCTTTCGGTCGTTTTTTAACCCACTTCCCGTGATCCAATCGAGCTGACATTTTCCACACAGACTCGTTGTGCGTGACAATTAATGTTCGTGAAATTTTTTCCCCAAAATTTTACACTTTTTAGGACAAAAATATTATATTTAATTACCAATTGCTTAATGGTTGCATGCAATCATCTGACCCATAGGTGGCAGCCATCTCAAGCCAGAGGACGAGAGGACTCTAGCCGCTACGCATATAAAGGATTTATAGTGAACAACTTTGTTTTTACGGGTTATACTTATTTTGCACATGTCCAGCATGGGCAGCTCAGAACATTACAACAACAAACAGTACAGTTTAACACGTAGGCTTTCGCGACCAATATTATTCATAATCAACGTTTTTGGGTTTAGATCGCGTTATTTATAAATGTGTCGTAACCCTCCACCACCCGACACGGCCAATCAGTAAAAAAGTGTCACGTTGACAAAAGACAAATAGTTCACTGCTTTAGCCCACCGGTGTGTTGAAGCGTGAAACCACAACATTTACAATTTGAGTACGACGTTTCGCTGGTAATTGCATCCAGCATCATCGGGCAATTCGCCCGATGATGTAAATGTTGTGGTTTCACGCTTCAACACACCCGGTGGGCTAAAGCAGTGAACTATTTGTCTTTTGTCAACGTGACACTTTTTTACTGATTGGCCGTGTCGGGTGGTGGAGGGTTACGACACATTTATAAATAACGCGATCTCAACCCATAAACGTTGATTATGAATAACAAACAGAACAACAACACGATGGGGGAGTACTCATTGCCCGCCAGTAGGGTACCGATTTTATTAAATGCCACGTGGCCTGCCCATGGACATGGTGTAAATTGACCCACAGATATCCTTTTCAGAAGTAGGGCAGCTTGGTAAGCCTGTTGGTTGTCTCAAGTGGCACTTGAGGGCACTTTTTTTTTAATGCCCATAGATAACTGTAAATAATGTGCTCATTTAGCCACCACTTTATTGCCTTTGTTAGGGCGTGATTTGTTATGACAGAGAAAGTCACCCCGTTGCTTTAATGGTGGCAAAACAAACTCATTGTTGCGCGCACGTCAGGAATATCCTCGTGCAGGCAACAGAAGTTGTCACGATGATCCAAATCCGCGTCGAAACATTTCCTGTAAATTTCCCCGGCACGGGGCAGCAACATGAGCTTTTTTAAATTTAATAATGATAAAACAACAAATATAATAATGTCGTAGTAATAATCATAATTCAGTGACGCTGAAATAATGACCCGATAATGGTGGCGACGGAACCCGTACAGGGAAAGGCAATATTTTTGCCGATGCTATGGTGACGGATTATACATTATTAATGCCGTGTCGCCGTGTTTTTTTTTCTTCCCCGACAAAAGCATTTTTAGCCTTCCCCCTCTGCAAAAGCAATAGGCAAGGGGGAATATTGCAGAGCCAGATCATCGGCGCCTCCTGCATCGTGATGGACACTCGGTGCATACGGGGAGTCACTCTTGCCCGTGTGCGTCCGTCACAATGGTGACTGACAGGGTTCGGACCTTGGTGACAATTAAATAGCTATTCCCAGCCGCCATGGCATTCGCAACTTCTGACGTTCATAACTAGGTATGGGATTTTAATGAACTCAGATTGGCGTGCGTTAAATGCGTGCACGCACGCACGCGCGTCTGTGTGTCTACGTATACCGTTGAGAGCGGTGGCACAGCGGTGAGCGCACTGCGCTACGAACCCGGCGACCTAAGTTTGATTCCATCCCAATAACAGTGGCGGGTGTTCGAGGCGTTTCCTGGACCTCCCCTACGTTGACTCAACCTTAAGTGAGTACATCAGCATAGTGGAGACAAAGGCAGTTGAACGTGGTGTTGGCTGCTTGCCCCTGCCGTGCAGGCCACATAGGTGCTGCTTGCTTACAGCTCTTGCCCCAACAGTCCGTTAAAGGCTACGCGGGATATCTTTGTGTACACATACACAGATTGTACGTGTGAATACGCACACACGTATGACGCTACATGTACGCACGTGGAAGTATATGTCGATGATATTCAATGTGTCACCATATTGGTATATAGATGAGCATATTCAGGTTAAGAGTCCTGTTTAGTGCGCGCGTGAGAAGATAACGCCAATGACCATATTCTGCCTGAATGTGCCCTATCCGATCAGATTTCGGAAGCTAAGCATGGTTGAGACTGGATAGTGCTTGGATGGCCGACAACTTTGCATACTAGTCATTACAGGCTGTGGATGCTATGTTGTGGGCGGCGGAGCAAAATCCACTCTTGAACTGTACTTCTAATCTCTCACATCTATTACCTGCCTGCTTTCAGCTCAAATTGACCAGCAATGTGAAGTATGTTCAAAGCAACCTCCATGATCACCTGCACGGTGTGGGGAGGCCCTTTATCCAGCTGTCCATTGACAAAAGGCCATGCTACTTCGACTACATTCGATATAATGGTCAACCTAAACATTAATATTTCAAGGTCTTACACATTGCACAGTGGAGCACAGCTCGTTTGCCAAGCAGAAAAGCCATCCCCGTGCGGGAATTACCCCCATGCCTCGGCATCCACCCACGCTCGGAGCACTGCGCAGCAAGCACTTTGTTACTCATTCGTTTTTGCTCGAATGAGTGATAACATTTCAGCCATTGATAGCGCTGATATTGGAAATACCACGGCGCGAGACGGAACGACAAAATAATGCGAATTTAGTCACGCGGCGTATCTATCACGAGCCGCCGGCGGTGGCGGCGGGGGGGCGCGGTGCGGCGCGTTGCTTCCTAAAACTCATGCCGCGTTACGGCAGCACACGAGCGTGGCACTTGATGCTCTCCCCCCCCCCCCCCAAAGATTGGGGCTGGTTTTTTTTTTACTGATCATGGCTTCGTGGCATCATCTCCCCACATCCATCTATCTCAGCCTCCCACGCCCTTGGAATTCTCGTGCTGCCCTTCCATCCGTCCAATCGTCCGTCCGTCCAATAGTCCATCCGTCCGTCCGTCCCGTTGCTGCGCGTCGATCTGTATTCACCACCGCTCTCCAATCCGGTCATCCCGCACCGCCGATGAGCACGATTGGTGACTAATGGTGCGAAAGAAGTTCAACACACGTGGGTACATATGCGTCGAGCTATTTATTTAAACAGCCTCCCTCGCCACGCTCACTCATCCTCCAGCTCCGCTCGATCCATCGACGTGTTCTTGATCAATTTTCTTTTTGCTGCTAAATAGACCAAGTGGCTCGACACGATGCAGCGCCATGGCTCTGCGGCCGATTTGAGCCAAAGTGAGGCCGAAATGATTCCCAAGCGGCGAGAACCTCGGAGCGCACACATTGTGCGATTGGCGTGTGCGCACTCTGCGGTGGTGGGGAAATTGTTCACGTTGGCTCGAGAGGAGCTCAAGATCAACGCAGCGATGGTGTTTATTTGAAGGGATTGTTTCGCTGATTGTATAATTGTGTCCTGCAGGGTTCATACATTTGTGTTCCAATGGATGAAAATGTATTTTGATCAATTGTATATGCAGTCGGCACAGTGCCGGATGAAGCTAGTGCGGGGCCTGTAGTATGTTATAGAGGGGCCCTAAATAAATAAATAAACACAAATGTTTTTTACTTGCATAGTAAAGTTATTTTATTTTTTGATTTGCAATACAGCCAGGTAGTACGACAAATCTCTAACCTTAAAGGCCCAGTCGTTCATAAAAGTTGAAGGCGGTATTGTACTATAGTAATAGAGCAAGTGCAGAATCACTGAGCCAGAATTGATAGCTTGAAAGCATTGAGAGCGGGGCCCTTGAAAGTGCGGGGCCCGCAGCTACTACACGTGCAGCTACTACACATGTAGCTACTGCACATGTAGCTACTGCACATGTTGCTACTACACGTGTAGCTGGGCCCTTGAGAGTGCGGGGCCCGTAGCTACTACACGGGTAGCTACTACACATGCAGCTACTACACATGCAGCTACTACACATGTAGCTACTGCACATGTAGCTACTTTTGCTACTACGATAATCCGTCACTGGGTCGGCAGTGTAATTGGGTACACCAAAGTGAGTCGATCGGGAGGCCACGTGTACACCCCCCCCCCCTCCACTTGGACTGGGTGGAAGAGGGTCTCTCACGAGCTCCATCAAGCGGGAATCTCCTTCTGCCAGCAATAGCACGAGGAAGGGATTTCAGGGATGTTTCTTTTACCTTCACCACCTAGATATGTCGTAAGTATTCATACTCTTAGGTTTTTTCGGTAAAGTCACGTAGGTAATTTTTTTTTTACTACTAAAAGTAATAATAAAAATAAAATAGAATAATAATATATTATTTTATTTTATAATAATATATTATTATTTTAGAATAGAAATAAAATAAAATAATAAAGATTGCTTTATTTTATTGATATTATTACTTTTAGTAATTTTTTTATTTTATTTTTTACCTACGTGACTTTACCGAAAAAACCTAAGGGTAAGTCGTAAGTGTTGATGATGTATTTAAATGCTACGAGTTAATTTGAATAATCTAAAACCATTGTGTCATGAGCTTTTTTTTTGTAATTTCAATGTTGCATGGCATGCCTCTGTTTAACTCCGACGCAACTTTTTGGGGAATTTCATTGTAATCTCCTTTCTTGAATGGCATCAAAGCGCCACAAAAAGACCTGCGATGAATGTTTTATGTGTGGTTGATTACATTATTCCTCTTAAAGCATTTTTTTATTTCTTCACTCAGATTGTAACTTGTCTTTCCTGATATCGCTTGGCTTTCAAATAAGCGTTCGTGTCAATGGCAGGACGTTGTGATAAGCAGTTCCGTACATCTCCCTCTGATCCTGAACATGAAATACGATACAAAGGGTGCTGCTTTCTAACCATAGCCACATAATAATACATATGCCTGAGTGGATAAATGAACATCCCATTGATCAGGACAGTCGAGTAATAGCTGTGTTTTGTCTCATCTGGAGTGCATTATCAGCTATGGGCTGGCTATTAATTCCTGGAACATTATTTGCAAACCGAGGCTGGTTTTGCTCTATTGTCATGACCCAATTCGATTGTAATATTTGGATGATAATTGTTTTTTTACCCTTCTATCTGGCAACAAAACTGATACCTTTTTTTATAAGGAGTCATGTTTGCATAGACCACAATACCTGCAGCCATAATGCAAACAAAAAACATAACTGATAATATATGCACTGTCCTTGAAGTTGATTGGTCCACACCCGAGACAGCTTTCCTTAGAGCCTAGTCTCACATGGGTTGGATCAGATGACGCCAAAAGGCGCACCTAAAAAAAGGTGTCAGTTTTGTTGCCAGATAGAAGGGTAAAAAAACAATTATCATATTTTTTACTGGCAAATGAGGTTCCAATGGTGTAATATTTGGCTTGGTGCTTTGTGGTGCTCTGTGACGTCACTTCCGTTGGACGCTCGGATTGGCCCAATGAGAGTACTACGTACGTGTGCGCGTACGTTTGCCCTTTGAACTTCTTTCACACCGCATGTCGCCAACCGTGCTAATCGGAGATAGGGCACCGAGAAAAGCGCATGCCAGAAGGGGCGTAGGGACGATCTCATTCAAATTCGCATTCACTCCATTGATTGCGAACGTTAAACAACAACAAAAAACGAAATTACACGGCAGAATTTTTTTTTACTCAACTGAAACTTAAATATACCTTGATGACTTCTTTCATTATTCATGTAAGCATTATTGTAATGAAAAGTGGTGGTGGGCCAGCAGGCTGCTCTGGTTGATCCACCCTGCTGCTAGCCCAGGCAACGGCAGTGCTGAATGCTGTCTGGGAGGGGGTCATGGTCCTTGTGAACATCGTGAGTTTAGATAACGTCTCAAGTGAAATCTTGGAAATGGCTGCAATAGCAAATTAGATTAGGCACTTCCCTTATTTCCTTTCAAACATGCCATGCATCATGCGCCGAAAATACAAATCTGTTGTTCATGGCACATCACGTTGGGTGGGGGCTGGAGGGGCATATGGCTGTCCCATGGAAACCATGCATTCGATAATTGTATTATTTTTGAATGTAGAAATATAGCAACTTAGTTTGTAAAAATGTCCCCCTTCTCACCCCCCACCCCCGGTTCTCCCCCCCCCTTCCCCTCTTCTGCCCTGTCCCCTGTGTTTTTTTTGTCCCATTCGTTGTCCTTCCCCCGACCCTTTTCCCACTCCCCATTTCAACGTTTTCATGCCCTCGCTTGTGGTCCCGCAACCTGGGTGGGCCAGTGAGCCCAATTCTCCCCCTTCACGAAGCCCCGCAGCGCCCAACCTCGGGCGTTCGTTCGCCCCGTGATAGCCGCTTTGTGTCGGGCTCGTGTTGAGTTGTAATTATAAATAAAAAAAAATGATTGAAACAAAAACGCGAGTTAATTTTTAGGTGGTGCACCTCATTCCTTGACCTTTACTTTAATTATCGATTTTTTTTTATCTTCTTGCGCCTTGTCCGCCCATGAATTTTTCCCTTTTAGCAAAAAAATATAAAATACAAAAATTGACCTCGCCGACGCCCCGCATTGCAAACCCGGTGTGCCCAGGTGCAAGACGAAGGCGTACGCGGACGGGCTGCCCGCCACCTCGGTGGTCATCGTGTTCCACAACGAGGCGTGGAGCACGCTGCTACGCACGCTGCACAGCGTCATCGGCCGCTCCCCGCGACACCTCCTCACGGAGATCGTGCTGGTGGACGACGCCAGCGAGAGAGGTGGGCCCGGCCCCCACCCCCCACCCCCCCCACAAATACCACCCCCACCCCCCATAACCCCCCCCCACTCCCCCACTCCACCCACCCCCCCCCACCCCCCAAAACCCCCAACCCCCCACACCCCCACACAACCCCCAACACCCCAAATACCACCACCCCCCCACCCCCCACTCCACCCACTCCCCCCACCCCACATAACCCCCACTCCCCCACACCCCCACACAACCCCCAACACCCCAAATACCACCCACCCCCACCCCCCATAACCCCCCCCACTCCCCCCCCCCACTCCACCCACCCCCCCACACCCCCCCAACCCCCCTCACCCCCCTCACCCCCCTCACCCCCCCCCCCCGCAACCGGCCTAGCCCCAAGGCTGGCGTGCCGCCCGCGTCACCGCCTCGTGTAGATGTTAACTATCTCGCCTGGTATACAGGAGGTTGTGGGTTCAATCACAACCCTGTCGATGCTTGTTGTATATTTGCAGTTCGCGTCTTTCTCTCTCTCCGCGTGGCCGTGTGGATTTTTCTCCAGGTCCTCCGGTGTTTTTCCCTCCACATTTAGAATCAACATTATGTGTTTATCCCACTTGATTAGTCACTTTGTTAAGCTATCGTTTGTGACCAGGTGGCTTCTGAAAAAGAGCCACATATCTCAGAATACCAACACAGATGAAGTCGTTTACCCCACACCTCCGATTAGCACGGTCGGCTAAGTACGGTGCAAAATAAGTTATACGTACGTACCTAAACGCTTGCTCAAACCCACAATTGGAGGGTTCCGAGTTCGTACGCTGTGTCAAGCGGTTGACTCTGCAAAAGGCTTCTCTGTCGTGTCGGTTTCCTCACGCGGGTACTAATTGTGCTTGAGCAACATTGCCACCCACAGTGAATATACAATGCCGACCGTTTCGCGGGCAGTCGACAAAACAGCGGGCGTTCGCGGAGAGAATATGATCCCTGCCAGGGTCCTATTTTCGTCGGCCGTGTTCTATCCAGTGCTCGATGCATGCCCTCTCCAGATCATGAGAGGGGCCACTGTCACAGTCCACCTGCACACGAGCTAATCTCATCACTCCGTCGCCACGGTTGTGGTCTCCTTTGGACATTACCATTCTTTTGGCAGCCTTTCTAACACCAGTCACGCGTAATTGCAACTATCCCTTAGCGATGTGTTCTGCTGAAAGCCTACATAGTTTTCCCGAGGAGTCGGTATGTTGTCTCTAGTTTGAGTCTGTTACATTATCCATGTGTTGCTTTTTGTCTCTCAGTGCAATACCCAGCATGCATCTCGACACACTACTTTGTGCGCTTTTCAGCTTTTGCTCCCATGTACTTTGTCAGAGTTCCATGTTTTGAATCCATAAGCACGTTTAAGTGTTTTTGCTTCAGTTGCTTTTCATGATTATACTTTGTTTCAGAAAGATGTTTCTAGTGCCACTGCGAATAGACTCACTGAGTGTGTTGCCCATTTCTTGGCTGTTTTTCACATGTATATTTTGTACCCTGTGTTTTGCTACGAACGGTATAATGGAATAGTGCCAAATAAGTGGCGAGCTAAAGAAAACATGGTGCAACTTTTTCTTAAACTACAAATTGCTTTTTTTCTACACTTTTACATTCACGCAGCCTGGCCCAAGAAACTCTTATCGTCACAAAATTCACGTAAAAAAATGGATATATGTGAAGAGTTATTAAAATATCAAGTGAAATATTGCATACATAGAACTCCTGTAACATAATTGGGAAAACATACTCTTTGGTTCTTTCGATAAAGTCACGCAGAATTTCGATTTAAAGCTTTCGTGACTGCAGGGATTCATCTTCTTGGTTTTTTCGGTAAAGTCACGTAGAAGGGAAGTAATAAAATAATAAAAATAAAACATAATAAAATGAAACAATTCTCACGACGTTTCGGCCACAACGCAAGCAGCCGTCCTCAGGTGAAGAATGACCTGAGGACGGCTGCTTGCGTTGTGGCCGAAACGTCGTGAGAATTGTATTTTATTATGTTTAATTTTTATTATTTTATTACTTCCCTTCTACGTGACTTTACCGAACAAACCAAGAAGAAAGTCACGCAGGTACAAAATAAATTAAATCACGACGTTTCGGGCGCAACACAAGGGCCCGTCGTGATTTAATTTATTTTGTACCCACGTGACTTTACCGAGAGAACCAAAGAGTATGGATTCCTGCAGTCACGAAAACTTCAAATCTAGATTAATAATTGGGAAAAGAATGAGCAAATGACTGACGCTCAACGCAAACATGATTTTAGATCTGACAATAAGCAATGTGATCATGAACGCACAAAGAAGGTACATCAATGATTGACCTCCACTGGTTTGTAGAGACGAGGGTTGGTGGATTGCGCATGTTGTGGTGCTCCCTTCCCATGGGGGGGGTCATGATGCCATTCCCTGGCCTTTCCAAAGCTTGTGAATTGATTATGTCATTTGAACTTGTATATTAATTCTATATTTGAAGCTTTCGTGACTGCAAGGATTCATATTCTTAGGTTTTTTCGGTAAAGTCACGTAGGTAAAACATTAAAATTAATAAAAGTAAAATAAAATAAAAATCACGACGTTTCGGAGGCAACACAAGCTTCCGTCTTCAGGTGGCTGTGACGGTTCCACCTGAAGACGGAAGCTTGTGTTGCCTCCGAAACGTCGTGATTTTTATTTGATTTTACTTTTATTAATTTTAATGTTTTACCTACGTGACTTTACCGAAAAAACCTAAGAATATGAACTTGTATACTTTATTTATTTAAGGGGCACCACGGTGATCAATGTTACTTCCTCGCCTGGTTCGATCCTGAGCCTGTCGCCTGTATACTTGGAGTTTGCGTGTTCTCCCCGTGGTCGCGTGGATTTTTTTTTTATCCGGGCCCTCCGGTTTGTCCCACCACATTTAGAAACATGCGGTTAGACTATTTAGATGATTTCGATGCTATAAAAGTACAAATGATAAGCCACCTTGTTGAGCTATCATTTGTGGTCGGGTCGCTTTTGAAAAATAATTTAATACCTCAGTGGGCTTTGTCTGGTAGGATGGGGATGGTTTAGTTGTTGTATTTGTTTGTGGTTGGGTGATTTGTTTAACCTTTCTTCTACTCTGCATTCATATCGTGTTTTTGTACCGTTTGTTGTTGTAACGTTCTTACCCCGTGCCCCGGCTGGACATCTGTGAAAAAATATCTTTATAGCTCATCGGATTCCTCCAGTATAAATACACATTCTGATTTTGATTCTGAAATATAGACTCCACCTGTTCGACGGGCCACACAGCAGGAGGTGAGAGCGGTGAGTCCGTGCGTGGCCCACCCCATTATTTTATTATTGACCACTTCCGTCCACGCCTCGTTCCCGCACCGCGCACTTGTCTCAGTCACAGTTTTGGTGAGCCCACAAGCTGCTAACCCCTAGTAGCCACAATGAGTAAAAAACAAACGTCGCTGGAGAGCTTCTTTGAAAAGGGGGAAAGACCCAATGATGAACCCCCCCCGGTCCGTGAAAAAATTGTCTTCCACGAACCGGTCCCTGGTGCCAACAAGGTTGGGGCCCGCTGCTGTGTGGGATAGAACGCCGACCCCAAGCGCGAATGGCTTTTCACCGGAAGCTCCGGTTTCCTCTCGCTTATCATCCACCGATTGGCCAATAACGCCTCAGGACATAGAGGACCACAGGAGTTGGGGGAGGACTGGGGGGGGGAGGAATTTGCCATCGGCTCACCGCCTGGCTGTGACCTTTCAGCTGTCTCTGGTTCCAACCTTGCACCCTCTAAGCCACTCTCTGCTGTCTCTCGACGAGAGTGAGCGACTACTGTGCACGGTACAAGTTGATTATTATTAATTCATAAATCGTGGCCCGAAGAGACGAGGATTGAACCGTAGAAAGGGCTTGAGAGAGAGAGAGATAGTCGTAAAAATGTTAAGGAATTCTCTGCGGATCTTTAGAGCAAAACAATCATATACCCAAGGAAATTAATCATTTTTGGTTGAGTAGGAGGAGGATTTTTCCAATGTCACATCTGAAGAGATAACCACCGCCTGTCACGGTTTGAAAATGAAAAGTAAGAAAAGTGAAAAGCCTTAGAACCCGATAGAGTAATTGTGGATATTATCAATGAAGTGGGAATGGTTGTTGAGAGAACTCGCGGACTTATTGCCTAAATGTTTATACAGAAATTAAATGCCTCAATCACGGAAGTATGCCTTGATAAATCTTCTATTTGAATAGGGAGACAACTGATTTGAGGAACTTTAGACCTCTTGGCCTCTTATCGCACACACATATATGTATACTGTACGCTTTGTTCACAAATGTCACAGAGAACCGAATGAAATGTGAATTCGTGTATGTTTATTCTACCGTTGACTGCGCACATAATATCAATCGGATTCTAGAAAAGACATATCCGTATCAATTCCAGTAAACCCCGGTCTAAGCACGTCTTACATAAGCACAGATCTACACTGGCAGGGGGGAGGAAAAGGGGCACCTTCTGATACAAAGCACGCCGGCCTTGCTCGCAAAGCGGTGTGTTCATACTCTTTGGTTCTTTCGGCAAAGTCACGTAGGTAGAAAAATAAAGCAAAATAAAAAAAACCACTGCACCAGTTATGCCCATTTTCTGTAGACTTCTTTGTGTCTCTCTGTCCCTGTCTCCCCGTATCCAATGTCGTTTTCCATCCTCCCTCCTTGCACCCTACCACTGGAATCAACCCCCCCCCCCCCCCCGTACATTGAGCAGTCCCCCTCCTTTAACCTCTTTTCTCTCAACCATGATTTGAAGCTTTCGTGACCGCAGAAATCCCATACTCTTTGGTTCTTTCGGTAAAGTCACGTAGGTAGAAATAGAACAAAATAAATCACGGCGTTTCGAACGCAACACAAGCGCCCGTCTTCAGGTGAAAATCGCGATAGCCGCGATGTCTGCTGCTGCGAGCAGCAACGATGTCTGCTGCCTTTTAAAATCCTTTATATTAAGTCCACTTGCTTGCGCGCTTACGACCGTGCAAATCTTTCGGTCGTTTTTTAACCCACTTCCCGTGATCCAATCGAGCTGACATTTTCCACACAGACTCGTTGTGCGTGACAATAAATTTTCGTGAAATTTTTTTTCCTAAATTTTACACTTTTTAGGAAAATAAAAATTATATTTAATTACCAATTGCTTAATGGTGGCAGGCAATCATCTGACCCATAGGTGGCAGCCATCTCAAGCCAGAGGACGAGAGGACTAGCCGCCATGCATATAAAGGAATTATAGTTAAAAACTTTGTTTTTACGGGTTAATTTTTTTTCCGTTCCTCTCTCAAAGCCTCACCCACCTCTTCACCATCGCCCATTGCTTTCCCCTTCCCTCCGCGCACCCCTCCACTCCCTCCCGTCCCTCCCCTGCTGCCCTCTGTTACGGCCACTCATTCCTCGGCCCTTGCACCGCCCCTTGCCATCAAGATCACGCGATGTTATTGTCACAAAGCGCCCTGAGCTCTACAGGCGCTCTATGAATGTAAAATAAGGAAAAGAGGGTTGATTCGTTAGAAACCGATGCAGTCATCCACGGGCTTTGACAAACCAGGGCTTAAATAAAATAATGTATGGAGGTGATCGACGCCCTTGACGAGGGAGCGTTGTCCCCACGATGGAGATGCACACTCTCCCAATGCTCGTTTTGAGTACGATTCATAATATGGGTCAGATCGCCTTATTTATAAATGTGTCGTAACCCTCCACCACCCGACACGGCCAAATAGTAAAAAATGTGTCACGTTTACAAAGGACAAATAGTTCACTACTTTAGCCTACCGGTGTGTTGAAGAGTGAATCAACATAATTTACTCGATCCAAGAGTAAGTAGGTACATTGATAAAGGCACAGCTCTTATAGCCTGGGTTATCACGAGTGCACAAAATGCATATATTGTTATCTCTATTGAACACTTCTGTCTGTTCCTACTGACCTGGTAAATTGTCGGTGAAGGTGTCTCGAACATCACACAGCGGCAGTGAGTCCCAGGCCGATGGACCGCTGAGTAGGTGAGTGGGTGGGTGAGTAGGTGAGTGAGTGGGTGAGTAGGTGAGTGGGTGGGTGAGTAGGTGAGTGAGTGAGTGGTGAGTTCCAGGTCCGATGGACTACTGAGTAGGTGAGTGGGTTGGTGAGTAGGTGAGTGAGTGGATGGTGAGTTCCAGGCTGATGGACTACTGGGTAGGTGCGTGGGTGGGTGAGTAGGTGAGTGAGTGGGTGAGTAGATGAGTGGGTGGGTGAGTAGGTGAGTGAGTGGGTGAGTAGGTGAGTGAGTGGGTGAGTAGATGAGTGGGTGGGTGAGTAGGTGAGTGGGTAGGTGAGTGAGTGGGTGGTGAGTTTTAGGCTGATGGGCTACTGAGTAGGTGAGTGGGTGGGTGAGTAGGTGAGTGAGTGGGTGGTGAGTTCCAGACTGATGGACGACTGAGTAGGTGAGTGGGTGAGTAGATGAGTGAGTGGGTGAGTAGATGAGTGGGTTGGTGAGTAGGTGAGTGGGTGGGTGAGTAGGTGAGTGAGTGGGTGAGTAGGTGAGTGAGTGGGTGAGTAGATGAGTGGGTGGGTGAGTAGGTGAGTGAGTGGGTAGCGAGCTCCAGGCCAATGGGCCGCTGACCGCAAATCCGCGAGGTCCAAATCTCGCTGTCCGAGTGTGCCGGCCAATCAGCGTGTCGCCACGTGCTGCTGAACGGAGATGGCGACGATAGACAACTGGGTGGTCGGGCGCACACACACACACCACGTGTCCATCAGATAGTGTGGAGCAGATTGATGTGGAGGCTCGCCAACTCAGACCTGCTATTACTTGACTGTTGTTGGCTGTTTTGCATTATGAATGCATGTTCGGGTGTCTGTTTACAGAGCGAAAATAAGTAATGTTGCAGCACGTGGTAGTAATGAAAGTTCTGGAGAGAGAAAAAAAACCCGCAAGGGATCGGTTGGCAGTGGTGTAGAAACAGTTTGCCTGCAAAACACTTCATCACCATTATCATCATTCACACTTTCCAATAACAGGAAATGAATACTGTATTAGGCTAAGCAAGCAGTGTAAATGGGTACACCACAGTTCGTTCTAGATTTGAAGTTTTCGTGACTGCAAGGATCCATACTCTTTGGTTCTTTCGTGTAAAGTCACGTGGGTATAAAATATGAAATAAATTAAATCACGACGTTTCGGGCGCAACACAAGCGTCCGTCATCAGGTGGGACAACCACAGCAAGAGACAATTGCTGATTGTCAATTGCTGATTGTCAATTGCTGATTGTCAATTGCTGATTGTCTATTCCTGTGGTTGTCCCACCTGATTTAATTTATTTTATATTTTATACCTACGTGACTTTACCGAAAGAACCAAAGAGTATATATAATTTACCAGTTCAGTAGTCACAGTTCAGTCGATCGGCAAGTCCACGTGTGGTGGGGCAAAGCACGGCTTCTCCCACCTCTTCCAAGACATGTGGCCGGCGTGGGAGTGTCTCTCTCATGGATGCCCTTCTTCCAGCAGTGGCATGAAGCATGAAATATCAGGGTCGCACCTTTTATCTTCTCTATCTTATATAAGGCTCACACTTTGCACGATGCGCATTTTAACCCAAAGGTGATGGTGGTGCAGTTGCCCATGACGACTCGTGCGTTCTAATAATTACAAGATGCGTTTTTTTGTGAAGGTTTTGCTTAAAAAAAAAATAATGAAAAAAACGTTGATTGTATTTGTGAGCATTTTCCATTGCTGCCATTCATGTAAAATATGTCACCATTTTCATCATGACACCGAGATTCGCATTATTGTCACACGGAGTGCCAAACGTCCATTCCTTCCATGGGGAAATTTGCTCATTGAATCCTGAGGGTGTGATGACAGCTGAGCGACTGACTGGCAATTGAAACAGCTCAGCAAAAAATGACTCTTACGTTGGCTCTGAAGGGTATTTTATTGGGCACTTTCACCGTTTTGTGGCTTAAATGATGGTTAAATGTCTTGAGCCACTTTAGATTGAACTGCCATTCCAGGCCGAGTATAAATATGTGATGACAATCCAGTTTTTGCCACAGCTTTGCGACCGTCTGAGGCTATAGTGTGCTGGAGGGTCAATTAAAAGGATGATTAGATCTCCTTTCATTATTTCTTGTTATGCGGAAATTGTTCCCGCTAGAAGCAATGGCTCATTATTCCCGCTTATTTGCTTGCGCACGTTTAATTTAAGCCTCGGATTCCTGACATTTTTAAAATTGACTCTGACCTTGTCCTTGACCTATGGGCTGGGGCACCATATCGTTTCAAGGCACCAATTGTTCTGATAAACTGTCGGCAGACCACATTTGTTGCAAATCTGACGAGAGGATTTTGTTTTTTTTCCCCTTCTCCGGCGTGCAATCTCAAAAGGCTGCGATGAAACTAAACGGTCGGTCTATTGCAATCGTGAAAGAGATTTTGGCGGGCAAGGGCGCCGCGCTGTAAAACACTCGTGCCTCACGGGCAGAAGGGCCTGGGTTTGATTCTCGACTCGGGCGCCGTTTTTTCTTGACGGAGTTGGTTTTTAAATCCTTTATATTAAGTTCACTTGCTTGCTTGCTTGCGCGCTTACGACCGTGCAAATCTTTCGGTTGTTTTTTAACCCACTTCCCGTGATCCAATCGAGCTGACATTTTGCACACAGACTCGTTGTGCGTGACAATTAATTTTCGTGAAAAAAAAATTAAATTTTTTTACACTTTTTAAGAATTTTTTTTTTAAATTTAATTACCAATTGCCTAATGGTGTCAGGCAATCATCTGACCCATAGGTGGCAGCCATCTCAAGCCAGAGGACGAGAGGACTCTAGCCACCACGCATATAAAGGATTTAGAGTGAAAAACTTTGTTTTTACGGGTTAATTTTTGTTCTCTCCCTGTTCTGCGTGGATTTTCACTCAGCTGTTCTGGGTATCCTTCCATGGCTAGAAAAACAAACAAACACACACACGTACAATATAACTAGTATTGGTCAAGCATCCCAGTGCTGAAAGTTTACCTGCAAATTACTCAATTGAGATTACACACAGCAGCAACAACACCAGAAAACCTGGGTCTCTGTGTGTCTATGTTGTGTGTCTCTCTCTCTGTGTCTATGTTGTGTGTCTCTCTCTCTCTGTGTCTATGTTGTGTCTCTCTCTCTGTGTCTCTGTGTGTGTCTCTCTCTCTCTGCTTGTGTGTGTGTCTCCGTGTCTGTGTTTTGTCTCTCTCTCAAATTTTGTTCTACATCGAAACGTCGTATTCTATTATTCAATTTATTTTCTTTCTACGTGACTGTACCGAAAGAACCAAAGAGTAACCCGAAAACCTGACAGGAGCCTCCTGAAAAAGAGCTTTGATACGCAGAGACGCTTGCCTATGGACGCAAGGATAAGAATAGAAGAAGAATACTTTGAAATTGTTTCATAGAATATAATGGACCTTTTGTTTTGCAATACGGTACCCTGATACATCTGTGTTCCAGTTGTAACACTAATTTTCAGGGCTCTCGAAAGCATTGCACATTATCTTTGACCATTGATGTTCCCTCAAGGGTTTTCTTTCAACCATGGGCACGAGGCATGCATTTGTGATGCAATAATACGTTGAGTTTTTAGCGACACAGTATATACATAGGACTATTATTATTCAAGCGAGCCGTCCATCGGGACGTTTGGCTGATTCCATGAATGAGTGGCTGCCACAGAAACCCAGGGACAACTTGCGCATACGAGGGGACAACGTTTAAAAACTCTGCACAGATGGATTCCAAGCTCTAGCTTTGCCGTAATCTCATCTTTCCTGGCTGGTTTGCGATCTTCACCAATGTTCGCTCCACCAATCCCTTGCCTCCAAAATGCCGGATCACAGGCACGCACCACCCACACCAAGCTCACCATTAAAGTGAAACAACCCTTCACTGAGTTGGCCCGTCAAGGGAATGGACCCGGGCAATGGACACGTCTAGGTCTGTCACTACTCCACGCCGCAACCAGGGGTCCGTCAATTCCAGTCGCTACGCAGAATCAGTCGTGAGCTCGACTTGGATAGGGCGACCCCTCCACCGTGAAAACCCCAAATTCCTGACTCGTAATGGGATCAGGCGTTATCAGTAGGGGGCACTAACCTCTCTGAAACAGAGTTAGACTTTTGTCCTTGCGCGATTCCAGCAGCTTATTGTGCTGTGTGCGGTCCAATGTCTTTAATGATACACGAGCAAAGACAGACAGATCCTATCTGCCCAGTTTCCATTAAAAAATATGAAAGGACTTCTTGAGAAAATATAAAAGGATATTTCCATTTGGTGGTATCCTGCATAAATAGCTTTCTTACTAAATTGTTTATCGTCACCATCACCCTGTGCCGTCCTCAAGAGGAGCAAGTTATGCGGCCGAATTAGTTACTTAAAAGTTATATTTTCTTGAAAGGTGTGAAGATTTTTAATCCGATTTGCTCGTTAATGTTTTTTTCTCCACTTGAGAACACTAGAACGAATTTCCGCATGAAAAGAAAATGTTGGTTGTTTGGCAACATCTGCTCGTAATTCAACTCGCTTCGTGTGCATCAGCAATAGGAATAAAAAGCAATGCATACATTTTTATTTGCTAGGAAAAACGTTAACAGATACTTTAAAAAATGTTTAATCAAATGTGCGCCAATATTTACGCGAAAAATCTGTGCGCTGCAATGTTTTCTTTTTGTCGTTATATCTGGTGCTTTAGTGAGTTGGTTTGATGTGAATACTCTCTTGAAAGGCCTCTCAATGTTGTGTCTTTGGGGTGGTTTGAGCTACTTCACCACCACACTGGTCAGTCTAATTTGATGTCACGGTGGCGAGATGTTGACTACCTCGCCTGATACGCATGAGGTCGTGGGTTCGATCCTGACCCTGATGATGCGTGTACAT
Organism: Lampetra fluviatilis; assembly: GCF_964198595.1. Lineage (NCBI taxonomy): Eukaryota > Metazoa > Chordata > Hyperoartia > Petromyzontiformes > Petromyzontidae > Lampetra > Lampetra fluviatilis. The sequence continues at coordinate 2,884,455 of NC_136275.1, forward strand.
TTGGAATTTGAATGTTTTCCCTGTGGCCGTGTGGAATTTTCTCCGGGTCCTCCGATTTTTCCCATCACATTTAGAAACATTCGTTTAGAGTATTTGGCTGCTATACATTACCACGTGATAAGCCACTTCGTTGGGCTATCATGTGTGGCCAGGTCACTTCTGTAGCTGAGTGGGCCTTACCTGGTAAAATAAATAAAATAGTTTAGACAAGGTGGGGAGACGGGGCTAGGTGTTGTTCAGATATCACTCGTCACTGATGTTTGCCATCACCGGGAATTCAACTCAGGTGCTGGGATTCATAGCCTGTTGCAATAGCCCCTGACCACCACTATTACTGGATCCGAATTTTTCTAACCATAACCAATTGTCCTGTGTTTTGAGTAGGCAGGTGGTTTTGCACGGGAGAGACGTTCAACAGCCGTGCGTTGTATTTTTCCACTCGTCAAAGTGGAATATATAACATTGACCTCGTGTGTAGTCCTTGCCGGAGTATTTTACAGACGTTTAAGCCACTGAGCGTTTTAAAGTCACCGGGGAGGCCCCCTGATTGGACTGACTTGCTCAGCTGTTTATTTATTTTTTGGCCCCTCTCAATACCGTTAGTAACAAACCGTCAGAATGTAGAAGTGAAATCGTCAAGAACCACTTGGGCCGCAGAATGGAATGAGGCGTTCGCCTTTCCCCTCGTGCGTTCTTGCTTGGGCCGAGTGATGGATGGTGGCTGAGGGGGCTTGTCGGCCTGATAGGATGAGGGATGTGCAGAGCCACGCAGGAAAGCGAGCAGCTGCTCACTAAATCACAAAGAAAGTGACCTGGAAGAAGATGGATTTGTGTGGAGGCTTCGGGGCAGATGGAAAGTGGATGGTGCAGCAGGTTTTTAGAGGCAGATGGAAGGAGGGGTGCAAGGAGTCTCTTTGGTACCAGCAGTGCGGGTTTGAGTGCAAAAACAGAATTGTGCCAATGCTTTTCCCACAGTGGCTTATACAGGGTGACCCAAAAAAAACGGGCCCCGTGTACACTTTATGTGATATCTCCTTTATTTATTCACCGATTGCCCTTATTTTACAGGACATGGCAGAATCAACGACCGTGAGTACACCAAGACCCCAGTGGGAGCTGGGACAAAGAATACACTGTGTTAAATTTTACTACAAGACAGGCTCGTTTAAGAAAACCCAGGACAGTTTCATGCGTCAGTTCGAATGTGAAAAGGCTCCATCCAAAAGCAGAATTCAGAACTGGGTGGCCCACTTCGAGAAGTATGGGACCGTGGAGAACCTCAACGCTGCCAGTGAGAACCGTCCAAGCCACTCGGGACGTCCCAAGAAGCGAACAGCCGAGCTGGTCGAAAGTGTGAGAGAGTCTCTCCAGCAGAGTCCGAAACGCTCTGTGCGTAAGCGAAGTCAGTCCCTCGGTATGTCCCGTGAGACTTGCAGGAGAGTGCTGGTGAACGATATCAGGGCTTACCCATACAAAATACAGACGCTGCAGACCCTTACAGCCTCAGACAAGAAGCAGAGGAGCGCTATGGCAGTCAAGATGCTCGAGAAGATCGAGGAGACACCAAGTTTCCTTAACCTCCTTTGGACCTCAGATGAAGCCCACTTCCATCTTGACGGAAAGGCGAACTCCAAGACAAATGTCTTCTGGGGGTCCTCCAGACCCAATGAAGTAGCCACCAAGCCCTTGCACTCTCCTAAGTGCACGGTGTGGGCTGCAATCTCGGCCAGAGGCATCATCGGACCAATCTTCATCGAAGAATCTGGCGCAGCAGTGACAGTCACCAAGGAGCGGTATGTGGAGGTCCTCAAAACCTTCAAGAGTGAGCTCCAGACCCTCTACCCGTCGCTCATGAGCAAGTTCTGGTTCCAGCAAGACGGAGCAAGTTCTCACACCTCAAACCTGTCCCGAGATTGGCTGAAAGAGAACTTCGGAGGCCGAGTGATCAGTCTCAAGACTGATTTTGAGTGGGCACCCCATAGCCCGGACCTAAGCCCCCCAGATTTTTTTCTTTGGGGCTATCTTAAGGACAGAGTCTACGCAGGGAAACCCAGAACCATCACGGAACTCAAGGAAACCATCAGGGAGGAGATGAGAGCCATTACCAATTCAGTCTGTAAGAACGTCATGGACAACTTCGTGCTGCGCCTCAAGAAATGCACGGAGCTAAATGGAGGCCATCTAGAGCACATGCTGTAGAACGGAGAAAAAAAGGCCAAAGACCCTAGTGTTTTGATTTGATGTTTTGAATATAATAAACTAGTTATGACCAAAGTTTCATTTCATTCGGACAAAACACTAAGAAACGGGGCCTAATTAGAGTTGGGGCCCGTTTTTTTTGGGTCACCCTGTATAACACTAAATTGTCCCAGTTTTTGTTTTGTTATTATTTGCCGCGATGGCAAAAAAAGTTGGAACGTGACCAAACAAATACTGCTACTATTTCTCGTAAGGTTGCAAGCTCCCGAGTGCTTTTGTAATCGCCACCCTTTGACCTTACCTACCGCATGTTCATAAATCTTGTTGCAATTAAATATTCACGTGAATAATTGTTATTATATTTTGCGCTCAGTTTATTTAATTTTTTACAGCCGGCGAGATCGCTCGGGTTAAGTGTGCAAAATGGAATTAAGCCGTTTTTGCTTGCAAGCAATTTCACTGTTCACAGGCCATCTCGGGGTGACCACATCACACTGCCCTCGAGCTCTTCCTTGTTGCATAGCCCCCGCGGTTCGAGCCCAGTGGCCCGCCCTGGTTAATGCTGCACGTTATTGGCCCGCGGTACACACCGCCTGCTTCACGGCGAGCGTCAAACATCCCCTTGACGTCAATTCGGAAAAGCGTAGGCCATGCGTGCCAAAATGGTGGTCCAAATTTGCCGAGTGTGATAAATTGCACACACAAATGAATTAATTGGTAAATGCCGCATTGCAACACAGCCCCCCTGCTGGCAAACGAATGCCCACTTACAGGCCGGTGGTGCCTTGAGCTTGTGCCTCACAGGGAGGGCTGTGGCCGGGCGTTCCCTGCCGCCCAAAGCACCTCGAGAAGTCCTGCATGGGAGGCGCGGTATAAATATTAAGTGGCGACGATTGATAACGACGACGATGATGTGAACGTCTCTCACAGATTTCCTGAAGAAGCCGCTGGAGGACTACGTACGCAAGCTGGAGACGCCCGTGCGGCTCCTCCGCATGGAGCAGCGCTCGGGCCTCATCCGCGCCCGACTCAGGGGGGCGGCCGCCGCCCAGGGTCAGGTGATCACGTTTCTGGACGCGCACTGCGAGGCCACGACAGGCTGGCTGGAGCCCCTTTTGGCCAGGATCAAGGAGGACAGGTGAGAAGTGCGCCGCCACCGCCGGCGCAGCGGCCGCCCGCCGTTGTTCGCGCTCAAAAGGAGCCGGTGCTTTTAGGCCAAAGCCCTTCGCGTCCGTGCCACGAATTGGGTTTGTTCTTTTTTACACGCATGCGTACGCGTGTGGTGACACCGCAGCGGGGTGAAGCGACGGCACGTCGGGAGTGTTGTTGAAGTCCACATCGGAGCGTTTTGGCAGCCGGAGTAGTCTTGCATATGTTCTCGAATTGCACGTCATCTTTAATTCGTATTTTCCTGCTTCCTGTACACCTCTTGTCTTTTGTTCCATATTTTTTGGCAATGCCCATGTTCCAAATCCATTGATCATCGCGGAGAATATGCACCGATGAAACACTGTGTTAATATGCAATCTAAAGACATAATCATATAGACCAGGTGTATGTGCACGCTTTCACGACCAGTATTTAGATTCATAATTGGGTTTCTTGGTTAGGTCGTGGAAAAATGTGTCTAAACCCTCCTCCACCCGACACAGGTAATGACTCAAAGTGTCACGTGAATCTACGTATGGATGGATGTATGTATGTTTAACTTCTTTCGCACCATACATCGCCACCCGTGCTAATCGGAGGTGCAGAATCAAACGTGGCCAAATGATTTACCGCTTCAGCACCAACCACCGGTGTTGTCTTTGGAGATTACATGCAGCATCGTCAGCATCGTCAGGTTCACAGGGAGCTCGCGTACTCGAGCATCAAGGAAAATAAGTGGGCTCGGGCAGAACACATCGCTAGAAGAGACTAGCGACGGAGTGGGAGCCGAACGAGGAATGGTGCCCACTGCAGAGAGGGAGCGATGAAGTACCAATGAATTTTGCTCGATGGATCATTTGCATTGCGAGACCATGAAAGGATGGTGACGGCTCAAGGAAGACCTTCATTAGCAGTGGATAAATCATGGCTTATGATGATGACAACGACGGTTTTGGCGACAAATGTGTCAAGCTTTTGAATGTGAACCAGTGTGTGGAGGAGTGGCTTCATAAAATCATCGGCCATGGGTTAATTTACTCCCGTTATAGGCCAATACACCTGCTATGCAAGTGTGGAGTCTATGTTCACCTTTCATGAATTGTTAATATTTTTTGGAACGTTCTTCATTGCTGCGTCAAATCAATATTTAATTATTGTGCATTATATAAATTATAGTTTTTCCCTGTTACTAATTTGAAGCTTAGTTCTCTATATATTCATTATGATATTCGGAAGCCACTTGAGCTATGCGTTTTAAAATCAAGATTGAAAACTCATTTGTTGAAAACTGCTTTTTGTGTGTTTAGTTTGCTGTCCTTCCCCCGCACCTCCGATTAGCACGGTTGGCTACGTACGTTGCGAATGAAGTTCAACATACCTACACACATATTCGCTATGCGTACACACACACACGCAGTGTATAAAGCGCTTGGCTGCAACATCCATTCAATGCAAGCAGCTGGTGGCAGCCACCGTGATGATGTTTGACGCGCGGAGAGCTCTTAACGTCCCGCGTGCAACCCGGCTGACACGGAACGCTGTGAATTGACAGGAGGGCAGTGGTCTGTCCCGTCATCGACGTCATCAGTGACGAGACATTTGAGTATCTGACCGGATCTGACATGACGTACGGTGGCTTCAACTGGAAACTCAACTTCCGCTGGTACCCGGTGCCCCAGCGAGAGATGGACCGGCGAAAGGGCGACCGGACGCTGCCGGTGAGGTGAGTGCCTGGGGGGGTCGCTCATCGGTCGCAGTCTTAGCTGTCGCAAGGAGAATGCGGTGATGTGGCGCTGATGGCCTCCATTGCACTGAAGAGTATACTCAAAGTACATTTTGGTTTTTATTTTTGCATGCAATATGTGTCGCGTTTGATATGCAAAGGTGCTGAGTGAAAGCGTATTCAAATGTAACGTGTGTCACGCGTGTACGCCGGTGCACCACCGCGTGGCTGGTGTTTGCGCGATTGTGGCCTTGACTTGCAACCGGACCAGTTGCGAGCTGAAATCCTGGTTGAGGGTTGACTCGGCCCATCATCCATCTGGGATAGGTAAATATGCGAGACGTCAACAGTGGGCGACCTATGAAGAGATGGGCTTGCAATGTTGTATAATAATAATAATTATTATTTATCCAGGAATAGTCACACTGAGTCCAAGGATTCTTTTGCAGGACGGTCCTGCATTGGGCATTTTTATTTTAAAATGTTTTCGACCAAGAGACGAGTGTTCATGCAAATAGGAGGAAACCGGAGCACCCGGAGAAAACCCACGCGTGCAAGGGAGCAACGCTCTATCCCCAATAGATGGCGATGAGTCCAATTGCTGTACCCAGCCAGGCTACGGCAATTGGAAGCCCACAGGAAAGGGAGTTTCGCGACGTTTTGTGCAATCCGCCAACCCTCGCCGCTACCTCCACCACCATCCCGGCTCGCGAGAAAATTGCCACCGCCGGATCTTTATGGCCACCAGTGGAGATGAGCACCCTCGGACGCTTTTACGGGCAGGGCCAGGCGCTCTCGACGTTGTTTCGCCTGTCGCGCCGACCGGCAGACTCGCGATGTCTCCCTGCTTTCATTCGAACAAACAACGCTGCTGCCCGTCAAGAGGATGGCAGCGCACGTAGGACCGCGATGAGCGGATACCCGCGCGTTCTCGGGGCGAAGCGCACACGCAGCGATCCTAGCCCCCCCCCCCCCCCCCCTTCTTAGCGTAACGCGTAAAACACCGACGGCGCTCGGTTATTTTTGTCGCGTCGTCAAAGACGGCGCCTCGTCGTTTGTTGTTTTAACGGCGTGCGACCCAGCGGCATCAGCATGACCGCATTGTAAATGAGACGTTGAATCTCGGCAACGAGTCGTACGTTTTGTGGGGGGGGGGTGGGGGGGGGTGGGGGGGGGTGGGGGGAAAACGCTGTAAATAAATAAGCAGCGCGGCGCAACGTAACGTAGTTTTGTGCTCGGGCAGACGTGACCTGCCGCCCATGGTTCGTTGCGGTGAGATATTAGTGTTTAAATATTTACATGTTCTGTCGGAAAAAATTGAAGGGGCATGAAAATATGTTCGTGATTTGCACGGCGTTGCCTCGTTGCCTGTGCGGCGGAGGCGATGCGTGATTGTGGATGAGGGTGACGGAACAGAAATACGACAGGTGACAGTTGAATTGGGATCGCCGTGTGATGTGGCAACTTTGACTCGAGTGTCAAATCAAAACACCCCTTCACCGGATAGACTCTCTCTACATCGGGATGACTTAAAACATATTGGTATTTTTTGGGGAACTGTAACATATTTATCCACTTTTTATACGATATTACTTTTTCTAGCAATGCGTTTAAAGAATAAAATAATCAAGTGTTTTTCTTTTAACGCCGCCTGCAATATTTTTTCATTGGTATGCTCTATCGTCAATCACGTCCTTTGACTTCCAGTAGAGGAGATACGTTTAACTACCGTTTCTGCAAAATAATGAAAATGTAAAATATTTACAAATTAATTGAAATCGTGACACGGTGGACGCGTTCTGCACTCGTAGATGTGAGAGCGATTTCGATGTTGGAATGCCGTCATTAAAGCAACATCGCGCACTCAACAAAAAGAGTCGCCAAGTACATTGGGGCCTTTCTGCTTTAGTCGTTGGAGTTTGTTCGAATTGCTTCGTAATTAGTTCAAGGTGATCGCTGTAGCTATCTTCGCGGGGGACATGGGGTTAGTTGGAAAATTCCATGGGGGGTTACCGCCGCCGCCACTTTGAATGTGTAGGTTATCCGTGACCGAGCCACCCCGTGAAATTTCACGGCTCGTTAATCGATATAGAGTTGGCTTACAAGTATTATTATTATTAACGAGACGTTGTATATCAACCTGGATTTTATAACATGTTCATCAGTTTCTAAGAGAATTTCGCAAAATATATTGCTTTATTTATATGTAATGTAAGTACTTTGCGGTGGTTAACGTGGGAATTTATCTTGTAATTTTAAACAGTTATATATTCCTGGGAAGCATATATTTAAAATGTGGATTAAATGAATGATGATTTTTTATTAATCCCCTGCTGAACTTATCATGCCTCTGGCTACCCGTGCTTGGTTAAGCTAATGATCCATTCACAAGCTGCCCAGCAGGACAACGTGTCTCCTGTGTTCACACACACGTGGGTTAGTTGTCCAGTACATAGCGGAAACATCTTATTGGTGATCTCACGGTTACTATTTATGCAGGGACATAAACGCGTGTAGATTTCAATTGCCAGGTTACATATCCATAAACTTGTGGACTGAAATGTCCCTTGTCACAAAGAAGTACTGTGCCGTGCTCCTGTCTGTCGGTGGTTCTGGAGCCTGCGGTGTAAATTCCACATTCTCTCGGCAAGACCAGCCTCTCTACGGAGACAACCACAGATGACTTCCCCACCGAGCAATACAAATTTCGTGCTCTCGGAGGAATGACGGACAGAGAGTCACATCTCCAAGCTGAGACCTCGAGTCCCGAACGCCTTCGCCAGTGTTCTCCACTGCAAGGCCCGTGGGGCTACTGGCTGGCCCTGGTGGCCTTTAGTGCGGCTCCCATGAATACACACCGCGTGAAACACACCACCCTTGCAGGCGGTGGTGTTGGCGGCCCTCGCAGAGGCCAGTGGCTGGCCCTGGTGGCCTTTAGCGCGGAACCCCATGAATACACACCGCGTGAAACACACCACCCTTGCAGGCGGTGGTGTTGGCGGCCCTCGCAGAGGCCACTGGCTGGTCCTGGTGGCCTTGAGCGCGGAACCCCATGAATACACACCGCGTGAAACACACCACCCTTGCAGGCGGTGGTGTTGGCGGCCCTCGCAGAGGCCACTGGCTGGCCCTGGTGGCCTTTAGCGCGGAACCCCATGAATACACACCGCGTGAAACACACCAGCCTTGCAGGCGGCGGTGTTGGCGGCCCTCGCACTGACGATGTCCTATCGCCGAAAGTGCCGCCACGCTTTTTGGCGCTTCCGTTTGCCACGCGGGATTTACGTACGGGAATTGCGTAAATTTCCGCGACAATTGTACGAATGAAACCGTGAATTTACCATTGCTTCTCACACGCGGATAACGCGTGGAAAGTCCTCCGTGTCCCGTAGTTGTGTTTTGAGCAGCTGTGTGTGTGTTTGCTGTTGGTGTCGTTGTGTTTGCGCTTGCGGTTGCGTTTTGCACGGTTGGTGTTTTCGTGTGCGGTTGCGTTTGCGCCCTTTTTTTGTGTGATTGTGGTTTCGATTGGTTTATGATTGTGGCTGTTTGAGCACTCGCTGCGGCGTGTGGGTGTCTGTGCACGTGTCTGCGGTTGTTTGCTGTGTGTGGCCGTGGTTGTGTTGCCACGTTTTGTTGTGCACGCATACATGTACGTAGCCCACTTTGATAACACTGGTCAACAAAAAAAAATACATTTTTTTCTGGCCTGGACTTTTGCAGCTGTTTTAGACTAATTTCAGGGTGCTGATTCCAAATCTGATCTCAGATTTGCTCTATCACATCTCATTTTATGCTATCGGCATACCCCATTTCATTGATTTTACCCGAAATTAACTCTGTCACTTATGATTGCAAGTTGTTGCGAGTCAATGACTGCTTTAGTGTTAAAATATGGTGCTGTATTTTTAGGATAGTGTGTTTATAATATCATTTTATGTAGATATCCACATTTATTTAATATTTTTCTTCTGCAGTTTTTATTGAAAATGCAATATTTGATATCTCAAAAACCTGATGTGATAGACAAAAACTGATGCCAGATTTGGAATCAGCACCCCAAATTACCTTACAAACCGTTGGAATACCTTGTGCCAGAAAAAGTGTGTTGACCAATGTAATTAATAGGAGGGGCGGGGGAAAGACGACAAATTAAACACACGAAAATGGACTTTAACTAAAATCCTTCAGATGTTAAATTACTGTACTCATTGGTTTTTTTCTTTCGGTAAAGCCACGTATGTAGAAATAAAATACAATCTTACTAAATAAAATGCAATTAAAATCACGACGTTTCGAAGCACAACGCACACAGAGAACGGTAAACTGCACGGAGGCAAACAACAACAAGGTACAAGGGAGCAGAGATACCTCGTATCTGTTCTACGTTGGTATGTTCAGCCCAGAAGTTGAACGCGAAATTTAGCAGTCTTTTGAAGTACGTGGTCAACCAGGTTAGTGTCTGACTGTGTTGTTGGCCGACTGGTTTTGCATCACGTGATGTTTCTAAGGTTTGTTGAGTTCTCGTCTCCCATCTTCTTCTTCTTGTTGTTGTTGTTTTCCTCCGTGCAGTTTACCGTTCTCTGTGTGGGCTGTGTGCTTGGTGTCCCCCTGTGTGTGTCCCCTTGCTGTGTGTCTTGCCCCATTTCCACCTGATGACGATCGCTTGTGTTGCGTTCGAAACGTCGTGATTGTAATTTTATTTAGTTAAATATTTTATTTCTACATACGTGACTTTACCGAATAAAACCAATTTGTACAGTAATTTCTGCAGTCACGAAAGCTTCAATCCTATGTTATATTAAATCTGGTTCAATGCCACAGTACATCCAACCTGCCAAATTTGAGTACCTTAGTTGAGTCATGAGCCATCATTCTGTCATTTAAGCTAATCCTTGTATTTAGGTAAATATAAGTGAAATACCGCGGAACACTTGTGAATATACGGTAATGTTATTCAGTAAAGGTAATTGTCCATTACAAATGTACCATTTTAAGCTTAGCGGCATGATAGATTAATGCGGATGTGTTAGTTATAGGCCATATCATGGGTCGGCAACCTGCGGCTCCGAAGCTGCATGCAGTTCACCAAGGAGCGGCTTTGTGATGTTCTTTGAGGATCGCTGTCTCGTATCCACCACGTGCATTGCGGCGCTTGAAATATCGAGGTCTTCTTCTTTGGATCTTTCGGTAAAGTCACGTAGATCGGTTCAAAGAAAATAAGAAAAAAAACGACGACGTTTCGATCGCAACCCAAAGCGGTCGTCGTCAGAAAAAGGGCCGCTTGTGTTGGCATCAAAACGTCGTATTTTTTTGTTTGTTATTTTCTTTGAACCTATCTACGTGACTTTACCGAAAGACCCACACAATATGAATTCCTGCAGTCACGAAAGCTTTAAGTCAAGATTTATTGAGGTCTTTATTTTTTTTGACCGAATTCAAACAAAATGGCTCTTTTCGTTATTGTGTTTGCCAACCCCTGGCTTAGATGTTTTAGTCTTACAGTATTTGTCGTGATTGTCTATATTACAAGGACGTACGGTGAGGTAAAGATGTATTTTATCGTGTGCACTCGAGAGGTATACAATAATCAAGGGATATCATTTCCAGTTAGTTTACAATACTGGACTTACGTTCTGTTAATGTCCGTTCGGGAAGGCGTCTCCGTTAAACATACAGTTACAAAGTTTTACCAAACTGTGGAATATTTGTGTTTTTGGTGTTCAGGACTACTGCAGAGGCACTTACTGCAGCTAGATAATCCATACTTGTCAACCCATACAGTTTACACGTTTTCTTGTCCAGGGAAATTGAGTAAAAAAACAATTTGACTGTTTGTGTTTCTCTCTTGTGATGGAACATTGTAGGACGAACGTTGAGATGTATAATGGGAACGGGGTGACCAATAGGGTCTGAGTTGGTCTGTAATAAGGTAGTGCACTGATAAGGGGTCGACAGGTATGGTAGTCTGACATTGGTCTCCATCCAGAAAGGCTGAAAAAGAAATAAATACGAATGCCAAAAGTGAAATCCCAGAACTAGGCAATCAGCTGTACTTACACAACCCTTCATTTTGCAACAAACTGACTGGTGACAATGTGTAGTGTGCATTAATCTGCACCCAGTACATTGCAGACAGCTTTTATGTTACAATAATTTAATATTTTCTGCAACCTGCACTTGCAGATTTACACTTACTTGAAACTCCTGAGGTTCTGTGCACGAGTGCAGCTAAGTGCTTGTGACAGATATATACAAAAATAACTTGGTCAGATGTTTGCGTGTAGAAATGTTGCAGGCGCATGCAACGTTGTGCACAATACGTAGTAGATGATTCTAGATTTGAAGCTTTCGTGACTGCAAGTATTCATATTCTTAGGTTTTTTTCGGTAAAGTCACGTAGGTAAAAAATTAAAATTAATAAAAGTAAAATAAAAAAAAAGACGGAAGCTTGTGTTGCCTCCGAAACGTCGTGATTTTAATTTTACTTTTATTAATTTAAGAATACGTTGTAGATGGACAGCGAGTAGCATGGGAAGACACGAATGTACAATCCAAAGTTATTTTGGTGTGAGATTATTATTTTAAACAATTTTCGGCCAGTTTTGAGTGTACCAGAATGCGCGAACCACAGTCACAATGTCGCGAGGTCACTTCTTGATCAGGGGGCCAACTCAGCTCATCATCCTTCTCCGGGGGTATATAAAATTGGCTACCATATTGTCAGAATGTAGCAGAAGTTGCCATTTGGAATGGTTGGTGCCCTGCCATGGTGGTGTCTAATTGCCTCTATTGGATCAGGACCGCCACAGGAGAGATGAGTGCAATTGAAATGTTGCTGTGAAGAGGTGCCCGAACTTAATATTTTACCTTCAACGTCAAACTGCGGGAATACGTTTAAAGAAAACACACCCCCGACGTGGTGACTATCGGTCAACATTTCTAATTTTACTCCGATAAATGTAAATATTCAATTGCAATCCGTGCACGAGAATCTACCGCTCTTAGTGTGCACTTTGATTTTGTTGACACTGTGATTCTCACCGAAGGAATCCATGAATACAGATGAGGTTTGGCATTTGCCATACACTCCGTAGTGCAGTTGCGAACACCGGCCTGTTAAACATAAACATGCGAGGGATGTTCCACAGGGCTCCGCTTTGAAGCGTTTATTTCAAAGCAGAGTTCTTCGGCATGTTTAGCCGTGTATTGGATTTCTTTGCTTTACTGTCATTCGAGCAGACTTGCCGAGAAAAAAAACGCCCAAAAAATTATTTCGCAATGAAACGGCTGGTGATCTTGCGTTAAGTTGAATCGCATACATCCACACCCATTGACATCAATAAAGAAAGCTATGAATGAATCAATTTATTTTGACAGGTGACCTTTTTTTAACATTCACGAGGGAGGAGGGTAGCTTTGTTATAAACATATGTGACTTATCTGTGCGGACAGGGGCTGTGTCGGAAATGTCTGGGTAAGAAACCCGTGGGAGTATAATAATTAACTGTGGTTCGTGTGGTTGGTGTAGATAAAGTGGCTCTCATTCAAGTCCCTCATGTGCAGCATTCTAATTATAGTGCTCACAGGAATCCGCGCTGGTGTGTTGCTGACGAGAACCGCTATCGTTAGCCGCTTGCGAGGGAGGTCTCGTTTTTCTGGCCATCAGTAAACAGCTTGCCTTGTTCGCACACACACACAGACAAAGATCCCCCGTATTGCCTCAACGGACTGTTGGGGCAAGTGCTATTAGCCAGCCACCTATTAAGGCCGGCAACGGCACACAATAGTGGGTGGGTGGCCAGCACCGCGCCTGACCGCCTTTGTCTCCCCAGTGACGGTTAAGATAATCGTCACTGGTGTTGACCATGAGCGGGAATCGAACTCGAGTCGTAGCGCAGCGTGTGAACCACTACACTACCCCCACACCCAAAGATCCCCCGTATAGCCTTAACAGACTGTAGGGGCAAGTGCTGTTAGCAAGCACCTATGAAGGCCAGAACGGCACACGAGGGGATAGGTGGCCAACACCACGCACGGCCGCCTTTGTCTCCCTCGTGGCGATGTTTTTACGCACCGTATCAGGTACTCATTTGAGGCTGAGTCGACCTAGGGAAGGCCCAGAACCGGTTCAGATAATAGTCAGTCATGTTGGCCAGGTTCTTAGCGCAGCGTGCTAACCGCTACACCGCCGCTCCCCACACACAGGCACACATGCACATGCCATCAGACCTAAGCTCGGTGAAGAATGGTTAAAAATCGGTTCGGCCGTTTACACGCATCAACAAAGCTCATTAGCATATAGCCGATAAGGGCCTGTGGAGTTGTAGTTGGCGCGTGTGTGTGTGTGAGAGAGATGGAAATGTTACAGCAACAGCCATTAATATTTCGATTTAAAGCTTTCGTGACTGCAGGGATTCATCTTCTTGGTTCTTTCGGTAAAGTCACGTAGAAGGGAAGTAATAAAATAATAAAAATAAAACATAATAAAACATTATGTTTTATTTTTATTATTTTATTACTTCCCTTCTACGTGACTGTACCGAAAGAACCAAGAAGAGCCATTAATATTATTTGTTGTAGACATGTTGACAGTTACACGATGCGAATAAACGAGTAATTTGTTTGATTTTAATGATGTGCATTGCGGGTTTTCACACTAGGGTAAATATTCTCGTGAGGATGATTTCGGTAGTTGTTGCTTTCAAGGTCACGAAGATTTCTTCGTTCACGCTGGGTTATTTTTAAAATGAAAGTCTTCAACGATGAAAACTTTTCCACGTGCAAAAATCTGTTCATCGGTGTGCTAATTTGAATGGCACTCAAAGTAAGTACACACCCACATAAAAAAAAACTACCAAACAATGAAAGATGTATATTTTCCACACAACGAATATCATACACCATGTAAACGAAGCAACCATGGCGAGTTTGCCGGTTATTAGAATTCCACGAATACGCCGTAAACTTTAAACCTTGGTGGTGCACTACGAAGCATCCTTAATTATCCGCACTTGCAAGCGCCGTGGCAGTGGCAGTCCAGAAAGCCATCCCCTTCGTGAGATTGATTTCTGCGGTTTCCACCCCCAACCCCACACCACCCCCCCCTCCTTTGTTTTATCTGAATGAGATAATTACCCCCGATCGAGTCGGGTGGTCTCGGCGGTCCTCGGGTTGCTGGAAACACCTCGGCTTGTCAGGGGTTTCACAGCCCACCACCACCTCTCTCTGCTCCCAGGGTAGTTTGGTTGCCGTGAAACACACGCCCGGGCGGAGAAGAAGCGGCCACGGGTCGATGGGAGGGAGTGACCGTCCGCCACATCGGCGCCTTTGAAATATGGGATCGGAACGCTACTGTATGTAATGGATGGCCGGCGTGAACTCTCAACCCGAGCTCTATTTAATTTACTCCCTTAGCATCCAGCCCACCACCCTCCCCCCCACCCAAAAAAGGCAAACTATGAATGTGCACGTGCTCACGCACGCACTATCATTACACTGAATCACCCCTAATGGATAAAATCGCCGGACGATTACACGATTGCCATCAGACAATTGGGCAACAAGCGATGAATATGCAGTGATAGATTTATTTATTTTTGAGTGCCAGATACTCGCCTTGAAATTCAAGCCCAGAATAACAGATGAGCCTTCACGCGAGATCGGAAGAGTCGCAGTAAGTTGGGGGGGGGGGGGGAAGAAGGGGGGGTGGGTGGTGTGAGCTCCAGGGGTTTGGACAGATTCCACTTGATGGATGCATTGTTGAAAAATGAAATGGTTCAACACTTACATGGTTCAGTAGTGTGAATGGAGCGCGACTCTGGTGGGGTTGTGGAGAGAGGGGGCGTTGCTGGAGGGCTCTTAAAAAAAAAGCTCGCCGTGAGAGAGGGGGGCCTTGGCTTCCACAATGGGCACCTTCTGCGTTCCAAGCTGCCGTGGGGCAGATGTGGTGAAGGGGGAGCGATTTGTGATTTCGAATCCCCCTTGTGTTCCCTTTTACATCCGCAGTGTAATTTCAGAATTGATTGTTATCGGATAGACGCGAAAGGTTTCATCTGATGAAGGAGTCCTTTACTGAAATGAAAATTGTCTAACGACGAGGAGGCTGGGGGGGTGTTAATGTTTCCCTAAAAAGGTTAGGGGAGGTTTGCAAATTGGAAAAGTGACATTTGTGGAAGGATAATTTTGGTGGAAATTGCATATTGTTAACATAATTTATAGCACTGTATAGTAATTGTTTTTTTAATTATTGCTCGGCATAATTTGCTACAGTAGAAATGGAACGTTGTTTAGCATGTGGTAATACAAAAAAATCAAATTTTGTACAACTCTTGCTTCCTTGATAATTTTACATTTAGAAGATAATGAATGATGTATTATATTTGTGTCATCTATGTCATCGGTGAAATGTATATTCAAATGTTCTTCACGTTTCCCGTCCGAAGTGTACGTGTGTGACTGCCACGTTTGTGACTGCCACGTGCTGGTGTGGGCATTCGTGCACGGAGTCAAAAGTCCGTCAAACATGTCTTTGTTCAAAAACTTTCAGGGTTCAACTCTCACTCGTAATGGTGGTCCCCGTGGCAGTGAAGGAAATTCTACATTGGTTCTTTCGGTAAAGTCACGTAGAATGCAGTAGGGTGGGTAGAATAATACATAGTATAATATTACATAAATATGCTAAAATTCCTCTTGATATGCAAATTATTTTGTCAAGGCGCTCTTCCTCCTCCCTCCCAGCTTAAATAGATGCTCCAAGCCCAGGACGTGTCATTCAGACTCTGTCTTATCGACAGACCTGTTCTTCACCTGAGGACGGCTGCTTGCGTTGTGGCCGAAGCGTCGTGAGAATTATTTTATTATTTCCATTCTACGTGACTTTACCGAAAGAACCAAGAAGATGAATCCCTGCAGTCACGAAAGCTTTACATCGAATTGATATTACGTTTAATTTTTATTATTTTATTATTTCCCTTCTACGTGACTTCACCGAAAGAACCAAGAAGATGAATCCCTGCAGTCACGAAAGCTTTACATCGATATATTTTATTGGATTATATTTGTATTATTTTATCATTTCCCTTCTACGTGACTTTACCGAAAGAACCAAGAAGATGAATCCCTGCAGTCACGAAAGCTTTACATCGATATATTTTATTGGATTATATTTGTATTATTTTATCATTTCCCTTCTACGTGACTTTACCGAAAGAACCAAGAAGATGAATCCCTGCAGTCACGAAAGCTTTACATCGATTTGATATTACGTTTAATTTTTATTATTTTATTATTTCCCTTCTACGTGACTTCACCGAAAGAACCAAGAAGATGAATCCCTGCAGTCACGAAAGCTTTACATCGATTTGATATTACGTTTAATTTTTATTATTTTATTATTTCCCTTCTACGTGACTTCACCGAAAGAACCAAGAAGACGAATCCCTGCAGTCACGAAAGCTTTACATCGAAATTCTACATTGCCATGAAAAACGCACCGTTAACTTCTCGCAAAATATTACTCGTTGAATTTTACTCCCGAGGAGGATGATGGTCCGAGTCAGTTCCCAAACCTGGATTTGATCTCACGGTTTTGAGGATGCCATTTGGGCACTCGACAGGTGAGCGGTGGTAAATGCGTGTTTGATTCACCGTGATGCTTACTGCAGTGACATATCATCTCTGTTGCGCTCGCGCTCGTGTGTGCGTGCGTGCGTGGGTGCGTGCGTGTTTTGTGTGTTCTGTTGCGGGCGCGTTCAGGACCCCGACCATGGCAGGAGGGCTGTTTGCCATCGACCGTGACTACTTTCAGGAGATTGGCACCTACGATCCTGGCATGGACATCTGGGGAGGAGAGAACCTTGAAATGTCTTTCAGGGTCAGTGCTTCCGCAACAGGCACTTTGTTTTCAAATGCACTCGGACAGTTTAAAATGCACCTCGCGGGCTGGGGTTGTGGGGGGGGGGGTTTACGCAGTAATTTGTACACATGAACAAATCTTTACTTCAGTGGAACAAAGATGTTGGCTTCAGATGGCTTTTATAGACGACGTGCGAAAGTGTCCACACTTACGCCGTATACTTTCAGGTGTCCATCAACGGAAAGTGCACTTGGCAAGTCTGATTTACGAAGAAGAAAAAGCAGCCAAGTTTGTTCATTTTATCTGGGCGTGGGACGCAGCATTATTGGACTGCAAAGCTGGTCAAGCGTAAAGCGAACGGAGTGGCATGCAAAGCCATTTCCCATCCCGCTTACCGTGTGGGTGTGTATGTGTGGGGAGCGGTAAGTGTCGCAGTTAGCCGCTGCGCTACGAACCCGTCCACCCGGGTTCGATTCCCGCTCACGGCCAACACCAGTGACGATTATCTGAACTGGTCCTGGGCCTCCCTTAGGTCGACTCAGCCTCAGATATACACATAACCACTCGGTAGGCCAAAGGCGGCCCGGCGTGGTGTTTGTGTGCTGTGCCGGCCTTTATAGGTACTCACTAACAGCACTTGCTCCTACATTCTGTTTAGGCTATATGGGGGATCTTTGTATATATATATGAAAACAACTAAGTAGTGTTCACTTGAAATTGTTATTGGACAAATAAGTTAATAACTTGGAGAAAAAATAATTTATTGTGAAGGAAACATGCTAAGTATTTTAGGATAATGAGGTTAAAGATTCTCAAATTAAATGGATAAACAGGCAATCTTAATTTTAGAACTTTCGTGACTGCAGGAATTATTATTTGTTTCTTTCGGTTAAGTCACGTGACTTAACCGAAAGAAACAAATGATAAACAGGCACTTTAGTAAATTATACTTGTGCAGTCAACCTTAGAAAGTCCATTTGTACTCATTACTTACAGAATGGCGTGTATTGAAAGGTAATGTCTTTGTCAATATAAAAGAAAAACAACAACAATTATCGGCTTGGAATTTACATGCTTTACATTATCTGCACATATATTCTGTACACCTCATTTGTAGCTATGAAGCCAATTTGTACGTGGAGTGAAACGGTCACACAGTTTCGATTTAAAGCTTCCGTGACTGCAGGGGTTCATCTTCTTGGTTCTTTCGGTAAAGTCACGTAAGCAATCTTAATTTAGGAGCTTTCGTGACTGCAGGAATTATTCTTTGGTTCTTTTCGGTTAAGTCACGTCTAAAAATAAAATTATAAATTAAAATAAAATAACATATTACGTAAGCAGCCGTCCTCAGGTGGAGAACAGATCCACTGACACGTCTGTCGACAGACCTGTTCTCCACCTGAGGACAGCTGCTTGCGTTGTGGCCGAAACGTCGTGAGAATTATTTTATGAAGTTTTATTTTTATTATTTTATTATTTCAATTCTACGTGACTTTACCGAAAGAACCAAGAAGATGAATCCCTGCAGTCACGAAAGAAGCTTTAATGCGAAATTTAACCGCGTGGAGACTTGTTCGTGCGGCGGGCTGCGGGCGGCTGCCCTGCTCACGGTCATCGCAGCTTGGCCGCCCGCGCGCGCCCCAGTGGCCAGCGATGCCGCCGCGTGCCGAGCCAGCCCTCGGCTGCTCTCTGCGGGCCTGGAGGGAGGCTGAAGGGCACGCAGGGACGTTGCGTTCGAAGCCTCGTCTTCTGCCGCGCGCAGCGGCGAGGGTGGCAGGCTAGCGGCGGGCCTGATGACGCCGAGTCCCCCAGGTGCAGCGCGGAGAGCCGTGGAGTTTATAAAGCGCGGCACACTTGATTACGCTTTGCCTTCGCTGGTTGCCACTTGCCTTTACCAGAAATCCCTGGTTGTTTTCACGCAGGTAATTGCAAAGCCGCTCGAACCGCCTCCATGGGGATTTACCGTTTGCCCTTGAAAGTCATAGTATTTGTTTATCTGTTTTAATGTCAACCACCAATTATTGCTGTCTTTTTTTTCTCTTCCATAGCGCTGCCTGAATGCATAACATCCGATTGCCATTCCTTCAGGCCACTCCTTGAGTGGATGCTTCTAACGTGTCAGTGGTCCACTTCCCAACGATGCCGCTGCATTGTTTCTGAGAGGGAAATTGACATCGCTTGCTTTTAAGCTGTCAGAAAGGGCTTGTCGCCTGCAGATTGAGACGGCAGCTCTTGGAAGGGAGGTATTTTTTTATGACAGGTCATGCAAAGAATCACTGCAGTTCACCGTTATTTGTTGCCCATATTCATTATCCTTAACCCAGGATACATTTAATTTCAGTCTCCACGGGGAGTTACTCATGTGGTCCCAGCGCTCTTGTGACGCGAAGGCACTGGTTTGACTCGCGGGGCGTACTTCTGAACGGCGCGAGAGAGAGAGCTGCGCCGGCGGTGGTTTGCGCACTGCGCGATAAACTCCCTGTCCTGACTTATTCCTGGCGAGGGCTTCAACATGAACGAGGAGTGATCCCTGAACCGGTGATGAGTGCCTCCCTGAGCAGCGTGGTGGTGAAGTATGGTCAAACTCCCCCACCCCCACCCCACCCCGCGAGGGACATGGCATAGGGTGGCCCTGTTTTCCTAAAGTGAATGGATAATACGTTTTAAATGATACCTCTTGTCAGTTGCTGCTACCGTCAGCCGGCCAGGGATTTTTGCACACAGCGTTGGTGTACGGTGATTTTTTTCTGCAATATTTAGCTGTCTTTTCTTGGATTTTCTGTTTGCACTTAGTCACATATTCACTTTAAGATGTTTTTTGTTCATGTTTTAGTTTTTTGTTTGTTGCGGTTGCACCCGATTCAAGAGCCGAATGGCTCACACCTTAATAAATTAACTTTAACTTGAACTTGAACTAAATACGAACGTGCATGCGGAGAGTGGCAGTGGCCAGCGGCACGCCAGCTCTGCGCCACCGTTCCTGTGGAAGGCGCAGGCTGCTGCCGCTTTGGCCGCGGGGAAACTCTTCGGGGGAGAGCGGCCTCTTCATTCTTGGCCCGGCGCCGAAATGAAATCAAGCGTTTTTTTTGTTTAGCCCAGATGGTAACTGCGTCTTACTTGCGGGATGGTTATTAATCTTTAATGCTGTTATGTTCCGGCGGAGTGAAAACAATGCTTTGAATTCGAGAGTGAAAAAAATACACGCGCGCAATCGAAATAAGGTCACCGTGAAGGCATTTGCGTTTTTCCGCTTTCGCCACGTGATGGGTCTTACGCTCGCTCCCCGAGTCCGCTGATGGAGGTCTGCCCGGGGTTCAGGTTGCATGGGGCAGAATCCCCGGCGGTGCGGATTTCATTGCATATTGTTCTAAAACCGTTGAGGATTAAAAAGGTCACAGACCAATTAAAATAAACCCTTTTTACCGCGGCAATGTTGCAGCGTTGAGTCAATGTTTATGGGCTGCTGTATCAGTCAATGAAGAATTCGATCAATAAGTGTTTATTTTAAAAGATCACCGGTTGCTTAAGGCAGGCCTTAAGGTAAAATACTGTATTGACTTGACATTTTGCAATTTACTTTTGCTTGTTGATGCAATTAGTAGTTAAACTGTGCGTCGTAGGTTCTGAGAGGCAGAGAGAATTAAAAAAGGTCGGTTTTTATTGAATCGCAAGTGTTTGCGAGTGCCCTTATAAAGAGGGTATTTATGCGCGGCTGTAATTTAATGCCGTTTTAAAAGTTTAGTGATTTTCATAGTGACGTATTCGCCAACTTTTCTTTGCTGGTACATGCGATGTGAGTTGTTCTTTGTGATCTAGCGGCTGTTGGCCAATGAGATGCTGATATTGTTGCACAGGTGTTGGTAGAACTTGGGTTTTGAGTAGAAATGTGGATAATTCTCATGGATAGTGCAAGAGAATCTGTTTTACTCCGTTTTCATGGGGTAGCTAGGGCTGGTCTAGAACTAGGTTTTTACACTTCTCCTGCCAAACAAATTAAGTGGTGTCTCCGTGTACGTTCTGATCTTTCAAGAACCGCTTATATTTGCACGGTAGAGCTACTGGGATAAAAGACAGATCTCCCATTTCATCCCCTTTGATCAAACTCTCACTCATTGCCAGCCCTCAATTTCCCCTTCATTGAATTGCGTCTTGAGCCGTGGTTGTATTGAGGACACCTCGTAAGCGAATCGTACCGTGTTGTCTCGCTCTGAGTACGATGACTCGATTTGTTTTAACATTTGCCCCCCCCCCTCCCCCATTCGAGTATTTGGCTGCTATAAATGTCCACGTGATAAGCCACTTCGTTGAGCTAATATTTGTGGCCAGGTCACTTCGAAAAAATAAGATAATAGCTTCGAGGGCTTTACCTGGTAAGAAAGAAAAAATGTTTAGTTTCATTTGTATATTTTTTTAAGCGATTTGTTAACCTTTCTAATACTTTGAACTCCTTTCGTGTTTTTGTATTGTTCGTTGTTTGTAAAGTTCTGACCCGTCCCTACTGGGCATCTGTGGAAAAGAGCTTTGTAGCTCATCGGATTCCTCCGGTGTAAATACATCTTCTGATTCTGAAACAAAGTGGCCCTACTGGGTCGGTTAAAACTCTACATAGTCCTCTCACATGCCCCCCTCCCCCGCCTTTAAGAGGAGACAGCAGAGGTTGCAATCGGGTACCCGATACCCGTACCCTACCCGATACCCAGGTACCCGGGTACCCATTTGCGACCCTGGTGCGGCCGGGTACGGGTACGGGTAGGCCTTGAGTCACTGGTGAATAACCGTTTGTCACTCATTTCGGGTAGGGTACGGGTACCCATTTGCGACCCTGGGTACGGGTACGGGTAAGGAATCGAACCCCGTTTGCAACCTCTGAGAGACAGCGCTGTCTGCCCCCCCCCCCTAACCCCCGACTATTACCACTCCGCATCTGGCCGCTGCCCGGTTTGTCGGTGACTCGGTGTTCAGACGCGTTCCACGGTGCGGCCACTCTCTGAGCTGCCCCGTCCCCACCTCCCCCATCTCGTGACAACACAAGAGAGCGGAGACGGGCAACCTGGGGGCTTGATTCCCATCTTGATAGACCCCCCCCACTCCCCACTCCCCACTGAGCTTTTATACGCTGCCTCCCTTTAAGCGAGGTCATGTCACGAGGCGGGGTGGTTGGTGCTTGCGTGCGTGCGTGCGCGTGGCGGCACAGATCTGGCAGTGTGGCGGCTCGCTGGAGATCGTCACGTGCTCGCACGTGGGCCACGTGTTCCGCAAGGCCACGCCGTACACCTTCCCCGGCGGCACGGGACAGGTGATCAACAAGAACAACCGGCGTCTGGCCGAGGTGTGGATGGATGAGTTCAAGGGGTTCTTTTACGTCATCTCTCCCGGTGAGACTCTTTTGATGGCGTTTCCCGCGGGTGATTTTTCCGCGTGTTCTTTCTCGCTTGTCTTCCGGTGAAGAGCTTCCATGGCTCATCGGATTCCTCCAGCATAAATCAAGATTCTATTTTATACGCTGCCTCCCTTTCGGTAAAGTCACGTGGCTTTACCGAAAGGACCAAAGAGTATGGATTCCTGCAGTCACGAAAACTTCAAATCGAGATTCAATAAAGATTCTGATTGTGGTGAATGTTAAATGCCTGCAAATGCCTGTCCTCGCTTTTTTAATCTATTTCAGAATGAGAGTAACCGTGTTGGCACGTAAGTATGTATTTGATCATTAGCTTAAATCTTGAAAGGAATAAGGTTATGTAATGCATTTAGCCCGTGTATTTTTTCATATTAACCTGTGCAAGGTGCAGACCAGCTAATCGGTTGTGTTAGAATTGCCTTGGTTGTTTTTAACTGGGGTCAGGATCAGCACATCTTTAAAGGCTCGTAAAGTGCGTGTGTGTGCATGTGGAGTGTCAGTGCAGGCAGTAAACTCGCAGAAGAAATATTGAACCTTGACGCGTGTGGTCTCTTTGGAACCACAATAACTGCCCGAAGGTTACAGGGCAATTCAATTGGTTGGTTGACTTGGAGAAGCAATGTGTTGCATGCGAACGCTAAGTTAAGCAACTTCAAAGATTTGCAGCAATGCCATTTCTCCAATTAGCCACGTAATTTTAGGTTGATGAGATTATTGGTTCTTCCACATTAAATCGTTTCTGTTTGCAGCTGATATATCCCGCGGCGTGAGTGTTTTGATGTGTGCAGATGACTTTATATTTCAAAACTAAATCCTTTGGCGGCAATAGGCGGATAAGAATTTGGTGCAGAAATCCCATATTTCTATTGACAATCGGCCTTTCAAGCAGTGGTGTGGCATGTTACCTGCGGTGCTTTGATTAATATTTCATTCGCACCAGCACAGTGGCTGCCTGCTGCACTGAGTAATCTCCATTGTTTGCAAACAGTTTGGTTGTCGCTTTGCGGAACACAATGTCTCATCCTGTTAACGAATGAAATGCGTGTGTCTTTCCCCCCCCCCCTTTACTCAGATTAATGTGCAGCATGTGCAGCCTTTTCTTCGTCCCGAAAGACATGCACGCGCAAAATGCACAAATTCTTACTTTTCAATTCGAACAAAAGATGAATGCGAGAGGGAACTTCCAGAGTGCAGGGAAAAAAATTTGGCAAACAGCCGCGAAATATACGGATACATGATTCCCGCGCTGTGCATTCCCTTGTCGTACGTAGTGCTTCTGCGCGGCTATATTCTGACCCGCCCCTACTGGCCATCTGTGAGAAAAAAGAGCTTTACAGCTAGTCGGATTTCTCCAAGGCGAAATAAAGATTCTGATTCCGGATCGCTAGCCGAGCCGTCAGTCATTGCGCTTCTTTCGCGCTGGCAAAAGGAGCGTGAAATTTCCACGCCGAGATTTAAGAACCCGGCCCACGTTGACACGAGTGCGAGCTTTAACCAAACAGAAGGTGGCATCTAAAGTGCAAACCAGTTAATCTTAATGATGTGGAAACACAGCACCACATGCATAGTTGTTCACTGCAGGCAGCCATGATGCAGTGTTGGCTGTTAGGGTCGCAGTCTGTGGTGGCGCTTGAGTGTGCATCAGAGTAATGTCGCTTCCAGGCTCATGCATAATGCATTTTGAAATGCACTTGGTGATAAATCTCCAGAACAGCAAAGAAAGCTACAGAAATTCATCCTCGTGTATTTGAATTTAAATGACTGTGAGGCTCGGTATTTTGGAGTTGTACATTGAAGATCAATAGCCCGTGTCCATCTATCGCCGCATTGCTATTCACCCGTCCCCCTGCCCGCCATTAAGAATTAAACGGCAAGTATTCCGTCACCGATGCATTCGCACAACACATTCTGCGACCACGCCACGCCGTTCACTCTCCACGCGGTTTCCTAGGCGTCACAAAGGTGGAATATGGCGACGTCTCGGCACGGAAGGCCCTGAGGGAGCGGCTCAAGTGCATGCCCTTCTCGTGGTACCTGGAGAACGTGTACCCGGACTCTCAGATCCCACGGCACTACTACTCCCTGGGCGAGGTACTTTACGCGATTGCCGCTGCTTCACCGCGGACCTGAAAGAACGAATACCTCCCCCCCCCCCCCCACCCCCGATAATGCCATTCGAAACGACGAGGAGGCTGTCGTGTGCGCTGGCGTTCATGGTCCCAAGTTTTGCTGGATTAACAAACGAAAAAAATACCCGTGGGCCAGTGCATGAATCGGTGCCTGCCTGGAGTGAAAATATTTCAGTCTCGCCGATTTGCACGGCCGATGAGATTTTAATTGTTTTCTTGCCGACCCGTTTCAAAATGGTTATCGCATTATTTGACCGTTCTTGGCCCACGCAAAAACACTGTAAAACCACTTGTGGATTATGGAACCACTTACGTTTTGGAAGCACTTGCGTTTTGCCACCTCTGGTGTTACCGACAAGTGAAATGAGCTGGGCTCATGGACTAACTCAATGGGGATTTTACACAGCGGCAAGAAATCATCGCTCCCAACTAACAGACGAAGAAGGCCAGTGCTGAGTCGCCTTGCGTCGCTGGACAGGGGCCAGCTGCTACTGGTGGGCTGCCCCTTCGAGCGTCTTGAGATTCATCTTCTTGGTTCTTTCGGTAAAGTCACGTAGAATGGAAATAATAAAATAATAAAAATAAAAGATAATAAAATAATTCTCACGACGTTTCGGCCACAACGCAAGCGGCCGTCCTCAGGTGAAGAACAGGTCTGTCGAGAAGACAGAGTCTGAAAGACAGAGTCTGAATGACTCTGTCTTCTCGACAGACCTGTTCCCAAGTTTTGCTGGATTAACGACGTTTCAGCCACAACACAAGCAGCCGTCCTCAGGTGAAGAAGAGGTATGTCGAGAAGACAGAGTCTGAAAGACAGAGTCTGAATGACTCTGTCTTCTCGACAAACCTGTTCTTCACCTGAGGACGGCTGCTTGCGTTGTGGCCGAAACGTCGTGAGAATAATTTTATTATGTTTTATTTTTATTATTTTATTATTCCCATTCTACGTGACTTTACCGAAAGAACCAAGAAGATGAATACCTGCAGTCACGAAAGCTTTAAATCGAAATGTCTTGAGATTGCGTCGATGAGGCATATTAAACAAGCACTTTGTAAGTGCAAATATTATTATTATGACCTGCAATATGTGCACTCAGTTTAGATCAAACTAAACTATAAAACTATTTCTATATTACCAGGTAAGGCCCACTGACTCATCTATTTCTTTTTTAAAAGCGACCTGGCCGCAAATGATAGCTCAACGATAAGTCCCTTATGTGGAAGTTTATAGCAGCCAAATACTTTCAATGCATGTGTCTAAATGTGGAGGGGAAAACCAGAGCACCCGGAGAAAAATTCACGCGACCACGGGCAGAACATGCAAACTCCAAATATATAGGCATCAGGGTCGGGATCTAACCCATGACCTCCTGCATATTGGGTGAGGGTAGTTAACATCTTGTAAATGTGGTGCCCCCAGGTCAACTGGCCATCACAACCAATCGCATTGGTGCCATGTTCATCGCTTGCCTCCTGCCGTCTCCCACAACTGCCACGCAGTCTACCGCCAAGGCCCTCATTCGCCATCTGGCGAAAGAAGTTCAACATACACACATACGTATCTCTTATTTGGTGACCTCTGGGTGCCCATCCCACTACCAGCCACCGCATCTTGCACACGCAACACACCCATCGCAGCCGCCTGATTAAGCCCACAGTGCCACTATTGACAACTCGCCTCCGCATTATACAGTACCCACATTAAGGTGGAGAGCGCATGAATTATTAAGGAGAGAAGCACACGCCATACATCCACATTGTGCGCAACGCCACGTGTGTCCCAAGCGCAACGGTGTATCTCACTTGCTGCCGGCCCCCGTATTAAATCCCGAGGAGGGTTATTAACCTGTTTTACACGCGGGGAAAAATAATGCGCTCCCTGTACATGCGCGACCAAGGGAGAAATTGCGATCTCCCCCGGAGAGCTTGGGCAGCATTTAAATGTTTTATTGTTTCATGAGACTTAAGTAATTGAATGAACTAATGTTATGTATAAAAGCAAACGTAAAAAAAATCAAGAATAATAATAACTCCATCCCGTGAGGGAACTGTTTCATGTTGGGTTCTGTTATTAGAAGAAGCTCATCATGATTGATGGGCAGAACGCTTTGTAGTGTAATGAAGCATCCAATATTTCAATTACTCGCCCGCACTGGCCCTCATCACGGCAGGACACAGCAAATGATGAAAATAGCCCCTTGTTACGTAGGCCCACAGACACACGCTACCAGAAGATATTAAATATTAATCAAGCTGAGATTACCGGCCATTTGAGAAGTGGGAAACGGGTTATAATCGATTTAGTACCAGTCGAAGAAGAGAATGAATCAGACCCTAATAAGATTTTTCAGGCGTACAATATTTCAGTAAATCAATGTGAAAAGGCTTGAATATTTTACGGGACCTTGCCTTTCAGTTAATTGTCTTCTGACCCGTTAAGTAATGACTGATGCGACGCTGCATGAAACACATAAGCTGTTTATTTACAACAGCCGTTTGTCACGTGAGGTAAAATTAATTTTGCATTCATCAATTTCTGCTGTGGCTCACAGATATGGCTCTCTCTGTTGTGCATTTAGATTTACAAATGATTAATGCGACTTTAAATACCACTCTTAATACATCTTAACCCTAATTGTAATTAGGAGAAGGTCAATTAAATTGTTTTTTTTTTGGAAGCAATGAGTGATAAAATTACTATCCGCATGAGACAATCCCTAGAAGGATTCATTAGGATGCGTCACTTGGAGTGGCAATTCTTAACATTTGAATGGATCTCAACTCACGAATGTGGCCCCAATTATGGGCGAGTTTATTATTTGTACCATTTATTACGTGCTATAATAAATGGAATCATCTCAATTAAGCTACTTAGTGTTTATTAACAATAATGGATAATCCAGGCCAGAGGGTGCTGCGAATAATTCACAATCACAAGGTTACCCTTTCCAATCCCAGTTGGGGATTGATTCGGCCCTTGATCCTTTTTGGTGCTCGTAAAATGACTCCCTTTCATGTAGAGTCAACAGTGTTGTCTGATCGACACAATAAACTCAACCATGGGAATGTGAGATTTCCACTGTTGGCTCGGGGCTGCCAAAGGTGATGACTTTTGACTTTGAGCAGTGGTGTATTGTGTATTTATTTTATTCAAGTTCAAGGTCATTTATTAGGTATAGCCCTGTGAGCCATTCGGTTCTTGAATCGGGTGCAACCGCAACAAACAAAAACATGAACAAAAACATCTTAAAGTGACTATGTGACTGAGTGCAAACAGAAAATCCAAGAAAAGACAGCAAAATATTGCAGGAAAAAAACACCGTACACCAACGCTGTGTGCAAAAATCCCAGTGGGATGCAAGTCAAACAACAATAACAACCACAAGGCAACTTAGATTAAGGCCATCAGTCTAACTCTGTACTACAACAAACAAACATGGCTAAACCAATACACTTTTCGAAATCACCAAAATAAAGCCATGAAAGCAATGAAACAGTGATCATAGGAACTGTGACGGAATTTTCACAATAAATGACATAAACAACATGTACTACCAAAACCTTGCAGCCATAACTGGCTGCATGAGTCACTCCATAACAGCAGGAGCATCAATCTGAGTATTATAATTTTTATGACCTTGTTGGTAGGAAACGAAACCATAATTACCATCATGTTTGCTTTTTCAACGTTTCATAGGCAACCAATGCTTGGCTGTGGTCTCTCAGCTTACTGGGATCTCACAGCTGCCATTCGTTGGCATGCCGTACCAATTGTGACTGCTTGATGACCCAGCGTAATAATACACACTCTCGGCTTCCATAGCCGTCCATCTCCAGGTGTTGCTCACGTGCCCAATGCTTGTGAATGCTTGAGAGTGCTGCCTGTCTCGAAGACCCGACGGCTGATAGACCGAGCGGCATTTGCCAGTGAGTAAATCTCCCAATTTAATAGGCCTTGCTTTCACGTCATGAACATAACGGTACAAAGCAGAGGTGGAGGGATGGATGGAGAGGGCGGGGGGGGGAATAACTCTGCAGCCAAATTCAAACAACACAGCCTGACTCACTTTTGCCTCAAACACTATCAGCATGAGCCCCCCCCCCACCCCCAACCTCTAGCCCCCCCCTCCCCCCCACATTTCGTCACGGCTCTCGTGACATTGCCTTTTGATAGGGGAGTGAAGGCGGCAGATAGTAAATAAGCGAGCTTCACATGATAAGTGGAACAAACAGAGAGCAGTGGCAGGAATGGATAACAAATGCAAGGAGATTATAAATTACGTATGGTCGGAGCTATCGCAGAGGGAGCAGCTGAGGGCAATTTAATGGACGTGCACTTGATATAATTGATATAGGAGGACTTTGACAGCAGGTTATGGATTCAGGAGTTTGGGCAAAGTGGCCAAGAGTGTGGGTGAAAAGGGGGGGGAGGGGGGGTGGGTGCAAGCCGTGGCAGCCGACGATGCCTTGATGTGCGAGATGTCACGAGCGGGTGCTGCATCACATGCGCGGAGGTCATCGCGGACGGCGCTACTCAGCGGGGTGGCGGTGTGTGTCGGCCCGCCCGCCCGGCCTCCCGCCCGGCCTCCCGCGGGAACGGCTTCCGTGGTGAGCTCGGGTTTAAAAGGCCCTCCCCCCCCCCACCCTCGCCAGCGGGGACTTCCAGCCACCTTTGAACTACTCGCACTGCCGTTACATGTACTTGAGATTTGAGATATGTGGTGCTGCTTCAGTGACCGTGCGAGTGAAAGCGTCGGTTCGGCGGGGTCGGGGGCATGGGGCGAGAGGGGAACGCTCGCTGAATAACGGAGCGCCACCGGGGGGGGTGGGGGGGGGTCCCTGCGGGGTTGGGTTTTACTGGTCGGTGAACTTGTCCCTCGACTAAAGCTGCACCCCGAGTAATACAATTCTGGTAGCAGCGGTGAACCTAATCGTCCATTTACTTATTTATTCTCAGGCCGTGTACGCTTGCACTTAAGCTGTAAGAACACGAGGCCACGTTTTCTGGATCAGTGGCTCGCAACTTGATTCCTGGAGAAGGTTTTTTTTTTTAGGTCACTTTTGTGGATCAAAGCGAGTTTTATGTTTAGCGATGTCACGGGGTGACCTGGCCGTCTAAGCCATTACTTTGTTGGATTTAATTACCGGCCTGTCCTGTCCGACTGAATTAAAATCCGTATCGCCGGTACATTGCGAACAACGGAAACTCGTACAGTGGTTCACATAAAAACGCCCAAATGTAATACGTTTGGCAACATCGCCGTGCTTTTCATTCAGGACATGCTTAAATGAGCGCGTTTAAAAAAAAATGCGCGGCCGCAAACTTCGTGACCTGCTTCTACGCTCGCATTCTGTCAGAGCTGCGTGCAATAAATAAAAACCACCGATGACCGTCAAATTTACACGTGTCCTGGTGGCACAAGTGCTCTCCACCCGGCTACCCCTGCCCCCCCCACCTCCCCTGGGTGACATGGAATGGCTTACAAAATTAACAATACAATTGCAGCCAGCTGCATTTTTCAAACGCCATACGAATGTGGATGAAATATAAAACGCAATTTCCTGGTTTGTTGACAATGGTGTGGTTACCCTAATGTGATAATCTTCTTGGTTCTTTCGGTAAAGTCACGTAGAATGGAATAATAATAAAATAATAAAAATAAAACATAATAAAATAATTCTCACGACGTTTCGGCCACAACGCAAGCAGCCGTCCTCAAGTGGAGAGCAGGTCTGTCGGAAAGACAGCGTCTGAATGACGCTGTCTACTCGACAGACCTGCTCTCCACCTAAGAATTATTTTAATATGTTTTATTTTTATTATTTTATTATTTCCATTCTACGTGACTTTACCGAAAGAACCAAGAAAATGAATCCCTGCAGTCACGAAAGCTTTAAATCGTAATCTAATGTGATAAGTTTATGAAAAATATACTTTGCGGTTCTTTTTGTTTTTTTTTTGTATCCAGATCAGGAACATGGAGACAAACCAGTGCTTGGATAACATGGGAAGGAAGGAAAATGAGAAAGTTGGAATCTTCAATTGTCATGGCATGGGTGGGAACCAGGTAAGAGTCTGCAGCTTTACTCACTGGCGCCTTGTTACACAGACCGACTGCTCTCAATAGAACACAAACTCATTTATGTGTTGGAGGAAAGGCAGTTTATTACCGGTATTTGGCATGGAAATTAACATGTTCATACAATTCCACACCGATTTGGCCATGCTGGGGTGCCACAGTGGCGAGTTTTTATCTCCCTCGCCTGGTGTGCAGGAGGTCGTCATGGGTTCATTCCTGACCCTGTATTTATGGAGTTTGCAAGTTCTCCCTTTGGTGGTCGTGTGGATTAGTCTCCAGGTCCTCCGGTTTTTCCCTCCACATTGAGAAGCATGCGTTGAAATAATTTGACTACGATGAATTCGACATCATCCGAGGACGGGTAGGGCCTCGTTGCGAGCCAGGGTCATGGTCCAATTTTTTTATTTTAAATGCCTGACAATTTACGCATTAATTCTAGATTGGAAGCTTTCGTGACTGCAAGGATTCATATTCTTAGGTTTTTTCGGTAAAGTCACGTAGGTAAAAACATTAAAATTAATGAAAGTAAAATAAAATAAAAATCACGACGTTTCGGAGGCAACACAAGCTTCCGTCTTCAGGTGGAACTGTCACAGCCACGACAGCTGTATCAAGTAAATGAGAGATTGCATATGAATAAAAAGTGTGCTGTACTTGGCCCTTCCCCCCTCTCCAACCATTATATAAACGGAGTGGTAGCTCCTGAAATCTCTCATTTACTTGATACAGCTGTCGTGGCTGTGACGGTTCCACCTGAAGACGGAAGCTTGTGTTGCCTCCGAAACGTCGTGATTTTTATTTTATTTTACTTTTATTAATTTTAATGTTTTTACCTACGTGACTTTACCGAAAAAACCTAAGAATATAATTTACGCATTGCAAACGCAGCCTTCCGCTGCGAAAACAAAGCCGGACCCTCCTGAAAAAGAGTATTGAGACTCTGAGGCTTTCCTGGGTAAACAATCGTAAATATCTTCTTGGTTCTTTCGGTAAAGTCACGTAGAAGGGAAATAATAAAATAATAAAAGTAAAACATAATAAAATACTTTTTTATTTTATTTTATTATTTCCCTTCTACGTAACTTTACCGAAAGAACCAAGAAGATGAAGAATCCCTGCAGTCACGAAAGCTTTAAATCTAAATTTAATCGTAAATATAATACTAATCACCACGGGGGGAGGGGGGGGGATACACAAAATAAAGTACTATTTTGCGTAGTTCTTGTTCATCCATCAACACCAGAGGCCGAGTCCATTCAATCGACCGCCTTTCAGCTCGCTCGGCTACCTGGAATCCGAACCCGGCATCTGAGCTGCACCGGCGCAAACGCAGCATTGCCCTCGCGGGCTGCTCGTCGCTACGTTGCACACGCCACGCAAACCTCTTTCCCCGCGGCACACTCTGGTCGATTCGCTCGTTGCCTTCGTGAAGGTCGTGTTGGTGTTTTCATCTCTCGCTTGAAGCCGAGCAGATTAGTAATTGAAATAAGACGAGCGAAAAAAATGGAGACGATAATTAATCACATTCCTATTAATATTGGGCGATTTGATTAAAATGTGTCGCTGAGGTTCCTTGCATTTCAAAAGGGGAGACCATTGCGTGTTGAAATTAAATGGTTCTGTTTACTGTTTTTTGTCTCCAGTGACATCCATTGCTCTAACAACCGAGTACGGAATTTAATAAAACAAAACAAATTCTTCTTAATCCAAGCTGTTTGTTTTCCAGGCCCTTTGACATATTTTTTGTTTTGTTTAACTCGGCATAATTTACCCGCATTAATGCCGTCCGGGGTGATCCACTCACCGACATCGTAGCCGGCAAAAGCCGTAGGCAGAATACGTACAAATAATTTCAAAGCCTCTCCACGCCCCTCCCCCCAATCTCAATGCACTCGGTAAATATTTTAACGCTCTCCATTGTTAGCCACAGCGTCCATCGCTTTCACAACATTCAATCGACTGTTGAGAAGAAACGGAAAGATGGTCATTAAAAATCAATGGTGGTATCTATACATGGATTATCCCGTATACTGATTAGCGCGGTTAGCTACGTTCCGGTGCGATCGGCTACGTACGGTGCGAAAGAAGTTCAACATATTTACTGTATTCACAGGCACAGAGGCCATGCACTATCATGTAAACAGTAATATCTGGAGGCTCTCACTTGATACAGCTATCGTGCTGTGACGGTTCCACCTGAAGACGGAAGCTTGTGTTGCCGCTGAAACGTCGTGATTTTTATTTTATTTTTATTTTACTTTTATTAATTTTAATTTTTTACCTACGTGACTTTACCGAAAAAAACCTAAGAATATGAATCCTTGCAGTCACGAAAGCTTCAAATCTAGAATTAATATCTGGAGACCTTAACAATCTGTGTATGTATGTTGAACTTCTTTCGCACCGAACGTAACCAGCCGTGCAAATCAGAGGTGCGGGGAAGGACAACAAACTAAACGTAAAAAGCAGTCCTAAAGAAATGAGTTTTCAAGTGGATAGCTCCAGTGGCTTGCTAATATCAGAAGAAAGAGCATTCCAGGCAGCCACAGAAGCACATCTGATACCAGACATTACACACACGTTGGCTTCAAAATACAATTCCCAACTCCCATGAATAGACACGAAGCTTTCAGCGTTGACACATGCCGTTTAATGTCTGCCATGGCTTCGGCGAACGGAACCAACCAAACACATCACCACGGGGTTGCCCTGTCGTGTGATCATTCTGTAATGACTCCGTCAGAAAAGTCATGTATTTGTCAGCACACCAACAGCAGCAGTGCTGTCTAGTGGATCAACCCCATGTGCTCAACCAGCAAATATCAAACGTTATTCATCATTAGTTTATTTTTGGGTGAGATCGTCGTGTAGGGAAAATGTAATGTTTTTCTTTTTTACTGTAACCCCCCCCTCCCCCCACCACTTGAGAGAAACAATCAAATCACGCTGTCACGTCTGCAAAATATGCCAGTTGATTTGGTTTATCAGCAAAAATCGGAACGTATGTGTGCGCATGTATGTTGAACGTCTTTTGCGCCGTACATTGCCAACCGTGCTAATTGGAGGTGCGGATTGTTGAAAAGCAAACAGCATTTCTTGACGATGTTTGTATGACGATGTTTGTATGACGATGTTTGTATGACGATGTTTGTATGACGATGTTTGTATGACGATGTTTGTATGACGATGTTTGTATGACGATGTTTGTATGACGATGTTTGTATGACGATGTTTGTATGACGATGTTTGTATGACGATGTTTGTATGACGATGTTTGTATGACGATGTTTGTATGACGTTTCGCTGGTGAATACAACCAGCATCCTCAGTTGTTAACGGAAGCTCACCTTTCTCGCGTCTTCGATGAACAAAATCGATGTGCGCGTTTGCCCCCACGGCGCGACAGTTTGTTTCGATGAGCTCCATCGGGTGGTGGAGGGGTTATCGTTACAAATTGACATTTTACCTACACGACGATCTAAGACAAAAAGCAACGAATTATGAATCACGGTGCTATTTTTGTCGTGAAAGCCTACGAATTAAAAGACACCGCACGTAATCTGTGTGGCTCTCGTTTGTATAACGACCCCGTTGGGGAGAGAGTTCTGCCTTTCATTCACATGCCTTTTGGTGTTTGTTTGATTGAGCACGTGAGGCCGATCCACAGGAACGGGGATGTCCTTGCCGTGTTCCGACCTTCAAATGAATGGCAGACTTTTCCGACGGAGTGGTGCCGTCATGATCGCACAAAACGTCAAAGACGAACGAATTTCCCAGAAGCTCCGTAGCGATGTGCTGGCGGTCCCGTTAGCTGAAACCATGGCAGCCTTTTGCGGCATTTGGAAAGGCTGAAAGCTGTTCATCTGTGGAAGTTGTGAACCTTATTTTGAAGCCAACCTCTCACTCATTAATTAGGTGCATTGTGTTTAATATATTAATATTCATGCTACATTTTTGGTTTTTAGTACAGCAATCCCCCGCTATACATTCGAAATGCGTTCCTGGGAAAATGCGATTTAACTGTAAATTACTTAAAACGAACTCTTAATTCCCCATAGACATCATGTTAAAATGAGAGGTTGCATTCCTAGCCGACATTTCGGGGGGGAAAATGGCATAAATTGTGCAGAAATGCATATGATTATAAGTTGAATACATTTTAACTCGTAATATATTCAAATCATTAGACAGCACCTACCAGAGATCATTGAATACCTTGCTGATTCTAGGCCTCTTGGGGTGAGCATTGGTGGAGTCATGCAGACAACGGGGGCAACAGGATCGCCTGCCTCTTCATCTGACGATGGAGCCATAGGGAGCTGCCTCTCTCCTCCACGTGGAGGCAAATCCCTCCACACGGTGGAGGGATTTTGCGGTGGTGCGCGCTGTGCAAGTAAAGTTCGCTACCACATCGCAAAGTAGTCCGTTTTCATTATGGGACCTCCTTTGCCAGTACCAAAATATACTAATAGGGGTTTTCCCCTTTTTTTCTGGCAACAAAACTGACACCTTTTTCAAGGAATCATGTTTACATTAACCACAATACTTGCAGTCAAATGCAAACAAAAAACAATACTCTGATCATTTATGCATTGTCCTTGAAACTGATTGGTCCACACCAGAGACAGCTTTCTTTAGAGCCTAGTCTCATATGGTGATCGACCATGTAAACATGATTCCTTGCAAAAGGTGTCAGTTTTGTTGCCAGAAAAAAGGAAAGTAACCCTATTAGTAGTCCGTTTTCACCATGTGTGCGTTCATGCATATGCCAAGCATTACAATTGCAATAAAATGTGTTCCCTGATTAATCGACAACGGTTATGTGAAACAACGCATAATGTGATCACTTATAGTGGGGGGGAGGGTTACTGTCAATTATGAGAACTTTTCAGTCTGTAAAAACAAAAATTCCATCGTTTCCAATAATGATCCGTATGAAGCGCTTCTTAAGCAGCTGTTTGGTTTGGAGTATTTGTAAACGTGTGATATGCGTCACCCTATCCGTGTTAGAAACGACTTCGTGGAGCTGTCAATGAAATTTCGCAGGAACAAAATTACGGCAAACAAAAAAGCCATAGCAATTCTTGGTATGCCACGTTGGTGCTGATAATGTGGCAATAATTTGAAGCATAAAATTCAGGACCAGCCCGGATCACCAGGGGGTACAGATCGAGGTCAACCAACTCCCGCGTCGCCTCTCTTTCTTTCTCTCTCTCACACACACACACAGTCCCCTTTCCCTCAACTCATTCCGCACACGTGAATTTGTGATGGCACACCCCTGTGTCATCATTATCATCTTCATTTTGTGACTCAAACCAGCCCCCGCGTGTGGTGAGCGCCTGCCGCCCAAACAAATGAACTCCCACGTCGTTATCACGACAATGCCCTCTGCTGCCCCCCCGGCCGCTGCCGCAGGTGTTCTCGTACACGGCGGAGCAGGAGCTGCGCTCGGACGACCTGTGCCTGGACGTGTCGCGGCTCAGTGGCCCCGTCATGATGCTCAAGTGCCACCACCTCAAGGGAAACCAGCTGTGGCACTACGACCGCGAGGTGCGTGCCGGCCTCCTTCCGCCTCGCTCCCGTGGGCCTGCGGTGTGAATTAATCAGCCCCGCTCACTTTCGAGTTTGGCTTCATTTGAATGTCATTTTTGCATCTTTGTGATTTTGGGGGACGATATGATTCATTGGCTGAGCTCCACTTCCAGCCAGCGGCTTGTTAGGTATTGCTTTTTTTTGCTGCCAATTTTTTGCAGGTCATAATTAATTATACACAGCTTCTTCTTGCATGCAACACGATTAGCATTGCTATGGGTGAAAACAAAGACTGTCTTCACAGTCTTGCCAACACGGATACACGTGCATTCTTATGCACGTAGGTTCTTATATTTATCTGCTTTCATAAATCATTAAAAATAAAAACACATCTCCCCTTAACAAAAAAAAATGCCTCGTCCCTGCAGAATATTTTACCACCGTTTCCACATTCCTAACCAGATTCATGGCCAGAGGGCCATTTGTCAACATCTCCCAAGTAACTTTGTACGAAACATCGTGACAAACTGGCAGAATAAAAAAAATATATATCAGCCAAGTGCACTTTGCCAGGAGTCGTACGTCTCCTATTGATGTGAGCACACGTGACCTCTTCGTGTTTGCAGCTGTCGGAAGAGAAACTGTAATGGAACATGAGACTCGCCGTGAGATTGTCGGTGGAGAGGTATTGCGTGCAAGGTCCTAGAATGCAAAAGGGGTCCGACCTTGGGCTCCCACTGGAGGCTAGGCTGTTCGAGAGGGCCCTCTACCGGGAGAGATTTCACACTGACATAGATGATGCTTGTCCATAGAAGCCTCGCTGAATATCATGACGTTTTTTTTCAGGAGGGTTCTGAAAGTTTTCGCTGGAATGGGGCGATGATTGAGTAATTTGTTGGTAATTTTCAACTTTGATGCTTCTTATGCTGCTGCTTCAGTTCATGTTTCTTGTTACAAAATCGGTGATCTTTGTTATCTCGTGCATTCCTTATATCTGGCTGGCTGGCACTGTGGCAGGGGTCTCATGAGTTCTAATTACGGTTGAGGGTCAACAGCCTTGCATCTCTCTGGGGGTCGATAAAATTGTGTACCACTTTGTGAGAAGTCAACAGTGATTGTCCTATGGAGATACTGACACCCACCATGGAACCGTGGATTTTGTATGT
The DNA here is from genome assembly GCF_964198595.1 of Lampetra fluviatilis. Taxonomy (NCBI): domain Eukaryota; kingdom Metazoa; phylum Chordata; class Hyperoartia; order Petromyzontiformes; family Petromyzontidae; genus Lampetra; species Lampetra fluviatilis. The sequence continues at coordinate 2,921,688 of NC_136275.1, forward strand.
ACTGCATGTTGAACTTCATTCGCACCATACGTGGCCAACCGTGCTAATCGGAGGTGCGTGGGAAGGACCTCTGGCTCTGTCCTCCCAATGGTGATCAGCACCATTCCATCATCTGAGCAGGAATAGGCTGACTCCAAAAATGCTAATTATGCCCTACCATTGCATATGAAGTGTCAATTATTCATAAAGTGTTTTTCTTTCAAAGTATTCATTCAAAACGTCAGACTGTGTTTGGTGGTGCTAGTTGCTACCGGTGGACCAGAACCAGTGTTGGACATTACACCTTCCTATGGCATGGACCAGTCTCTTAGTAGCGCAACCACTAGAGACTTCACATTTAAGAGGTGCCGACTGAAGAAAAACACATTTGAGAAACCCCCATCACCTCAACCTCTGCCACTGTCGCTTTTACAGAAGATGACGCTACGTCACGTGAACAGCAACCAGTGTCTGGACAAGGCCGGCGAGGAAGACCGCCAGGCGCCCACGATCAGCGACTGCAACAGCGGCCGCTCGCAACAGTGGCTTCTCCGCAACGTGACACTGGGGGTGTAGGTCTCCCCCCCCCCTCCCCCCGAGTGATGGGGAGTGGAGCGGGCAACCTCCTACCCCAGCCTAAGCTGGAACTCGCAGGGCAGCGTGCATCAACCACAACAATTGCGGCAGGCGCGACTCCTGGCCGGGGTTCGCATCGGCCGCGAGGATTGCGCAGGCCGGGCATGGCGAGACGCGCAGACTCCTGGGGGGAAAGAGGTTGGTGGTGGTGTGGTGCTGGTGGGCACAACGATGATGCGTTGGTGTGCGGTGTTCACTACGGCAGTTCAGGTACTGGCAGTGCAGTATCGCAAGAGATCGACTCTTGCGGGGAAATTGCTCGGCTGTCCGCGTGCACTTTTTATTTTTTTCCTCTCGAGCGCAGCACGAGTGGGCAAGGCTTTCGCTTTGTGTCCCATTGTGTAAAAGGTACACTCGGAGTTTGTATAATTTGGTTTGTGGCACCAGTCAAAATATCTGCATTAGGCTTTTGTACGGTTTATTCTTGAAGGATGAAGGACTAATTTATAATTCAATATTGAATTGAGGAATGGTTCTTTCTTTGACTGAAGAGCATTCTGTTAAGAGCAAGCAACATCAAAGGATTATTTTTTATATTTCAGTTAATGGTTATAGCTGAATTCACGTTGTCAAAGCAATTAATTTATTTGGCATGACATGAATGGTTGATTTCGGATATTTGTAGTCTAGAAACAGCACACTATTTGTTGCGGCGTTGTCTAGTTTACATTCTTTCGCAAGCGATGAAAATAATTGACAAACGATGGTTTGTTGTAACTAGGGAATTGGCTTGAACTTTGTAATTTGCCAGCCGCTTGCAATCCATTCTAGAAACTAAGCAAATGGAAAGCTGTTATTTCGAGCCATCAACCTCTTAGGTATAAGCCAGAATCGTTCCTATTATGGATAGTTATTCACATTTGGAAATGGGCCAAGACCGTCATTTGTACAACACCAATACCCCACTCCAAAGCAGCAAGGAGATCACGCTCAGTGACCGAATCCCCTCAACACTTTGAAGCAATCGGACACCTCGCCAGCCGCGGAGGTCACGGCCAATGACTCGAGTGGCTCTTCAGAAGCATTGGGCCCTCGCCCTGCCACCTCTGTGCGTGTCCCCTGCCTGCGCACAGCCCAGTTCACCCCCAGCGGCTATGGCGCGCGCGTGGTGGCGGAGGGAAGGGTGGGAGGGGGGGGGGTGATCGCGAGGGTTCTGGTGCAAAGTTTCTAAAACGTTTCAATTGTCCAAGGCAATGAATGACGGCGTCGTTTTTAATTGTAGGCACTGCACCGATGCCCTTGCTGTGCGAGTGTGCGTGCGCGCGTCATATTTTCATGTTTACCGTTCTTTGCATTTTTTTCTTGCAAATAATGCATTTTAAAAGGAAATGTACGTCTCAAAATACAGCTTTTTACGACAACGGAGTCGAGTCGCGAATGAGAGGCGTTGCGATATCGAAATGGCAGTAAGGTAGAGCGAAAAAATGTGTGCAGCAGTTTCAAGAGAAAGTTTAGCGTGTGGATTTCGCCAAAAAATTAGTTCGTGGCGGTGTTGAAAAAGTGCTCATCGATTAAAGTATATAATTATATATTTGATTATAAACCAATTTCAATGTTTACTTGCACTACGATTAGGAGGAGTTTAGGATATGTATACGATGTGAAACGGCAGTTTGTTTTAACGGTTTTTTTTTTTAAAGAACGTTCCCCCCCCCACCCCCCCCCCCCACCTTTTAATTCGACTTGATGACGTGGACCACCCGCTCGGACGCGCGGGGGGGGTGGAGGACTGGGGGGAGGGGGGTGGAGGACTGGGGGGAGGGGGGTGGAGGACTGGGGGGAGGGGGGTGGAGGACTGGGGGGAGGGGGTGGAGGACTGGGGGGAGGGGGGTGGAGGACTGGGGGGAGGGGGGTGGAGGACTGGGGGGAGGGAGGTGGAGGACTGGGGGGAGGGGGGTGGAGGACTGGGGGGAGGGGGGTGGAGGACTGGGGGGAGGGGGTGGAGGACTGGGGGGAGGGGGGTGGAGGACTGGGGGGAGGGGGGTGGAGGACTGGGGGGAGGGGGGTGGAGGACTGGGGGGAGGGGGGTGGAGGACTGGGGGGAGGGGGGTGGAGGACTGGGGGGAGGGGGGTGGAGGACTGGGGGGAGGGGGGTGGAGGACTGGGGGGAGGGGGGTGGAGGACTGGGGGGAGGGGCGTGGAGGACTGGGGGGAGGGGGGTGGAGGACTGGGGGGAGGGGGGTGGAGGACTGGGGGGAGGGGGGTGGGGGTTGCATCCCTGGGCAAGGGGGTGCCTCTGTCGGCACCGGAAAGTGACTTTTGTGCTCGGTGGATGATTGTTGTCCTTCCCTTACCCACCGCCCCCACCACCCGACACCCCCGAATCGCCGCGCGGTTGGCTACGTACGGTGCGAAAGACGTTCAACGTGCACAGGAGGATACCGTGACGACGCCAACAGCGACCAAAAATAGCGATGTCCACATTCAGCGGGCATTGGCTCCATTGGCCAATTAGATCCCGAAGCCCCCCCCCCACCTCAAAACCTCTGAACCACATTAGCCAATCAAATAATAACCAGAGTCCAACCTATAACCCTTAACCATGGTGCTTAACCCTCCGTCTGCCCCACCCAGCCACCCACCCCCCATTCACTTTTGACTTTCTTTGCAATTTTCATTCACCTATGAGTTGATGAGGTTATTCAACAGGGTCAAAATATGGACATAGTGTTCACTTAAACTAGCGGGCGAGTAACGAGTTCCTAGAGAGACAGAAATGTACACTGTGTATTTTGTGTGTGGAGGGTTGGGGGGGGGGAAATAAAAATGTGAAATTGTTCATTCGAGTCGGCGTTACATTTTATGCGTCTTGTAGCTCAATCTTATACTTAATTTAACATCAATATCAACATCGTACAACATACTTTCTTACGGGTTTATTTATTTATTCTTTTCCAGTTTCTTCCCCCACCCAAGGAATTTCACGCCATGCCAAATTGACGAGCCCGCCATCGGAAGACCCAATCGCATCCCCACCTCATCATTCACGACAGCGGGCAACTCGTTTACATTTCAAAAACAATGCACCATGTTAAGTTAAAGGATCCTGGGAACCGCGCACAACGGACAAACGGAAGAACACACAGAGAATCCTCTGGAACACTACAAAAATTGTTTACCTTTCTTAAATTTTGCGTTACTACTACTTGAAACATCGGCGAGAATAAATGTTTACAAAATGAAGAACACCACTGCCTTCTGTGACAAACTACACTGCTATTCCCTTTGATTACACTATTTACAAAAACGCTCGCCGCATTCCCGCGAATTAAATTAAATGATTGCTGTTCCATCTTCCCACACCCATTTCGTGAAACGTTCACGACTACGTGTTCAAGCCCAATTTGCCAACCTCAGTCAGTGGTCTTGTGTGGCAATTTCAAAGAATGCATCAGGAGCAAAGGCATTCATTAACTACGAACGCCCGCTGGAATTAGTGTTTACATTAGAGCTACACTGTAGCCATAATATGTCAGTCTTTGGGGCCCGACGTCACCATAATTGTAAAACTATACGACATTTGTAGCGAAGCTCTGGGGAAACTGTCCCCGGCATGCTGGTCTCTAGTTTTTTTTATATTGCTGGCAATGAGCCATCAAGTAACGGGATAGGAGACGTTCCAACAACGCTTGAGCGCTTGGGGCTACTCGAAATATCTGCCGAAGTTCCACTTTTGGTAGGCGTTCTGGACGTCGCAGGAGCCGAGCTTCAGGCCTTTCCCATCTTGCGCCAGGCACAGAGACTCTCTGACGGACGCCTTCACAATGTGCTTCGCCTGGCCAGCAGAATACAAAAAGAAAACGGTTTTAATGAAGCCTGTAAAAACAAAATTTGTTTACCGTATAAACGTTATAAGTCACTGTCAAAGCATCTCCCCCCACCCCCCGCTCAAGCAAGCGTGGGGCACGATCAGTAGCCACGGTGCCACGGCCGCGCCAGGTATCCAGGAGGTCATGGGTTATATTCCGATCTTGACGCCTGTATATTTTGAGTTTACATGTTCTTCCCGTGATCGCGTGGATTTTTGCCCGGGTCCTCCAGTGTGTTTCCCTCCACATTTACAAACCTGCGTTCGGAGTATTTGGCTGCTTTAAATGTCCACGTGATAAGCCACTTTGTTGAGCTATCATTTGTGGCCAGGATGCTTCTGAAAAAGAGCTACATCGTTGAGTGGGCCTTTTTTGGTAAAATAAAATAAAAAATACTTAAAGTAGTTAAAAAAGTTTCGTTTAGCAGCCCTGAACCTCATTTATATGGAGGGTGTTGGTATCTCCGCAGTACAGACAGGAACCAATTTAATTAAGCTCCCTCCCCCGTGACACAACAACCCCCCTGGTTTAGAGGCCTATCTTTTCACACGACCCTTCCCAAAGAGTGTGTGTTTGTTATATATATACACACACAAACATTTTTTATTGCCATTAAAGAACCCAGAATACTAGCGGGGAATTTCAAAAGGTGAGAAAAAAAAACGCGGAACACGCGCAACGCAACGCGCCTAAAAATTTCGGGAACGAACGAGGGGGGGCCTGTCCGGGCTCTTTAACCTACTGGGGTAACGATCGTCAGGATCAGTGAATATAAGGTAGGGGGTAGCGATCATCAGGAGCAGTCTTCTTCTTTCGTATGGCTGATGTAGATGCAGAGTAACAACTGCAATTTCACATTCAGGTGATCAAGCCCAGATGACCGCATCACGAGTCGAGGAGTGTTACCATCGCCGCAATGTCTCCTTCGTATTCATGGATCGGGCATTGCGTCGTTACACGTTGTTACGGTCTGTTCTGGATGACCACGGCGTATAAACAAGGTAACGATCGGATAATTGTTTTTTTACCCTTCTATCTGGCAACACAACTGACACCTTTTTTTACGAGGAGTCATGTTTGCATAGACCACAATACCTGCAGTCATAATGCAAACAAAAACATAACTCTGATAATGTATGCACTGTGCTTGAAGTTGATTGGTCCACACCCGAGACAGCTTTCCTTAGAGCCTAGTCTCTCATGGTGTTGAACCAGATGACGCCAAAAGGCGCACAACTCAAAGACAATGCACCATTAGAGTATGAGAGTTCGGGGTAAGCATTTATACCATTGGAACCTCATTTGCCAGTAAAAAATATGATAATTGGATTTTACCCTTCTATCTGACAACACAACTGACACCTTTTTTACGAGGAGTCATGTTTGCATAGACCACAATACCTGCAGTCACAATGCAAACAAAAAACATAACTCTGATAATGTATGTGCACCGTCCTTGAAGTTGATTGGTCCACACCCGAGACAGCTTTCCTTAGAGCCTAGTCTCACATGGTGTTGGACCAGATGACGCCAAAAGGCGCACAACTCAAAGACAATAGACCATCAGAGTATGAGAGCTAGGGCTAAGCATTTACACCATTGGAACCTCATTTGCCAGTAAAAAAAAATGCAGTCATAATGCAAACAAAAAACATAACTCTGATAATGTATGTGCACTATCCTTGAAGTTGATTGGTCCACACCCGAGACAGCTTTCCTTAGAGCCTATTCTCACATGGTGTTGGACCAGATGACGCCAAAAAGCGCACAACTCAACGACAATGCACCGTCAGAGTATGAGAGCTCGGGGGTGTAATCGTCGGGAGCTTTTACCAGAGGCTGCTCGTTGCGTGAGTGCAGCCAGGCCTGAGGCTCGCTGGCCGGCCGGCAGCCCACCAGCCCCACGGTGGCAGGGTCCCCCAACGCCGCCACGCACAGCCCATCCTGCCGCAGCTGCTGCCACCACGTGTAGTTAAACTGCTGCAGCTGGGAAAGAGTGCGGCTATTAACTGGAAGGTTACGACGCGTCGTTAACATGCGACTCTTAGGTGAAATAATGTAACGGCCTCGTTACGTGGGCCCGTTAGGCCTCGGTGTTTACCTACGGTGCGAAGCAACATCGCATTAATTCGACCTTTGTTATGTTTAATGGGAAAATAATTTGATTTCGGAACCGGTGTCTTTAAACCCGACGCAAGAGGCGATATTTTCCGTCAGATGCTGCTCACTGAATGGCGAATAACGCGAAATGATTTCTTATTATCACCCATTGTTTGCAATAATCAAAAGCATGGAAATAGATGCCGTTTCCACCCAGTAAAATGCATAATTCCGCACAGCATACAATTAGGGCACGATGCTGCCAAAATAAACATGCTGCGAAGTTCAGCTATGTTGTTGGCCTCTTCCCAAGAATTAAAATTCCACATTTCTGTGGCAGACTGATTAGCGCGGTTGGCAACGTACGGTGGCAAAATAAGTTCAACATACATACCTACAAGCAGTGTTTACACATCCCACAAAAGGATGGATATATAATTGATTATTTAACTTTACGTAACAACCAAATCAACTATACAGTAAAACCTTGGATTGCGAGCATAATTCGTTCCGGAAACGTGTTTGTAATCAAAGCACTCGTATATCAGTTGTGATCACGTGACGCTCGGCAGCCAAAGCGTATACACGTAACTACTCGTAGTGCAATACCTCGCTCGTTTATCAACTTCATATTTATTTTAAAATGTTGCTGGTCTTGCAAAACACTCGCAGACCAAGTTACTCGCAATCAAAGGTTTTTCTGCATATCAGAAAGCACTTTGATGACTCTACTCGTATATTTCGATTTAAATCTTTCGTGACTGCAGGGATTCATCTTCTTGGTTCTTTCGGTAAAGTCACGTAGAAGGGAAGTAATAAAATAATAAAAATGAAACATAATAAAATAATTCTCACGACGTTTCGGCCACAACGCAAGCAGCCGTCCTCAGGTGAAGAACAGGTGTGTCATTCAGACGCTGTCTTTCCGACAGACTTGTTCTTCACCTGAGGACGGCTGCTTGCGTTGTGGCCGAAACGTCGTGAGAATTATTTTATGTTTTATTTTTATTATTTTATTATTTCCCTTCTACGTGACTTTACCCGAAAGAACCAAAAAGATGAATCCCTGCAGTCACGAAAGCTTTAAATCGAAATTCTTCTCGCATAGTTTCAAGTTCACCGTGTTGCTCTTACCTTCGACACCCCACCAGTCTGAATGCACAGGTGCACTTCAATGCTATTATTGATGACTGTCAGGCACTGATTAGATCCCTCGTTCCACACCTGTCAAAAGAGAAACGGTGAAACCCCCCTCCCCCCCGAGCGTGACGAGCGATAATCACGGCAGTTAATCACGGCGGCCTTACCATCGCAATCGGAGGGTGCAGAGGGCCGATTTTCATTTCCGCAATTGAGCCGCATGGCAGTAATTAGCCCGAGCATGCCAGCCGACGCACGAGGATGCTCTCCAAAAGGAGTACAATGTGAAGTGCCAACAAACCTCTTCGCTTGTTTTCATCACCAAAGTCCACAATGAAAGGGGGGAGGGGGGGAAACATCCTCGCTTACGTACTAGCAATGGGCAACGTTTCGATTTAAAGCTTTCGTGACTGTAGGGATTTATCTTCTTGGTTCTTTCGGTAAAGTCACGTAGAAGAGAAGTAATAAAATAAAAAAAAATAAAACATAATAAAATAATTCTCACAAAGTGAGTAAGAAAAATACAAATAAAACATGATAAAATCATTCTCACTTTGTGAGAATGATTTTATTATGTTTCACTTTGTGAGAATGCTTTTATTATGTTTTATTATTTTATTACTTCCCTTCTACGTGACTTTACCGAAAGAACCGAGAAGAAAAATGTACGTCGTCTTTTGGACGTGTCCGGCCAGCCAGCTGGTCTGCCGGCCTGGCGCCCAGCCTGCTATTTTCTCCTGCGTCCTGGAATACTCGATATATTGAGGAGCCTACTTCGTAATGATAATAATAATAATACATTATTCCCAAACATTAGAAGGCCTCTCCCCCCACCTATGCCATATTGGTCACGTGGGGGTTTTCGTCCGCACACGAGCGTCCAGGGACGTGGAGGTTGGTGAATGGGGATTCCGAGACTGGTTCAGACGTCGCTCGTCCCCGACGTTGACCGCGGCCGGGGAATCGAACTCGGATCGCCAGGCTCATAGCGCAGTGTGCTAACCACTGTGCCTCTGCTCCTAAACGTAGTAGTGCTTTACTAACTCAAGAAAGACTTGACTCTTCTCAGGAAGGCCCTTCTTGGCGAGTCTTTGCTGGATGAATAACTGGTATTGCAGCATGGCAGCAGATCACAAAGGATTGATATGGGAACGTCGGCAACGGATGATGTGACCGCCATCACCAACAGCGCAGGACTTGCTGCTGCTGCTGGGAGATTCTGGGCCCTGCGGCCTCTGTAAAGGAGTGGGAAGAGAACCGAGCGTATCGGGGGGGGGGGGGGGGAAGTGGTGGTGTTGCCAATCGCGCTACGCTGCGCTACAAACCCGGTGACCCGAGTTCGATTCCTGCTGACGGCCAACAGCCAGTGACGCTCATCTAAACCGGTCCTGGGCCTCCCCTAGGTCGACTCGGCCTCAAATGAGTACCTTGTGATGTGTAAAAACATCGCCACTGGGGAGACAAAGGCGGCCGGGTGTGGTGCTGGCCACCCCACCCCGTCGTGTGCCTTGCTCGCAAACAGCACTTGCCCCAACGGTCTGTTGAAGGCTATACGGCGGGGATCTTTGTCTTTGTGTGTGAAAGTGAGTGAGTGTGTGTGTGAAAGTGAGTGGGTGTGTGTGTGAAAGTGAATGGGTGTGTGTGTGAAAGTGAGTGAGTGTGTGTGTGAAAGTGAGTGAGTGTGTGTGTGAAAGTGAGTGAGTGTGTGTGTGAAAGTGAGTGAGTGTGTGCTTGCGATCTTTATCAGTCGACCCGTGGCACCTGGGTCTGCCCCGTGACCTCTCTGCCAGCGGGCGTTCGACACTTCACGTGGCCTCAAGGTGCACATGGCCTGGCACAAGCGTCGTGGTGACATCACCGCCACTTAGTGGCGAATGGCGATTGTTGTTGTTGATCTTTGTATTTGTATCGGGGTGGTAGAGGTAGGAGGGGTGGGGTGGGGGGGAGGGGGAGGTAAAAGACGCAGAAGCGTCCGTCGGTGGCGCGCGCACCCATCCGTCGGCCTGCACGAGCGGCGCTCGCAGGTCCGCGTAGACGTTCTCCAGGTACCAGCCGAAGCTCCGGCAGCCGAGGGCCTCGCGCAGCCGCCTCTGCGGCTCCACGTCCCCCACGGAGCTGCGGACGAAGCGAGCGGCGAACTCGCCCTCGGGCAGCACGCCGCCGCCGCCGCCGGCACCGCCGCGTGAGCGCAGCGCGTTGCCGTAGCCGCGGCCGTAGAAGATCTCCGCGTACTCGTCGAGCCACACGTCGGCCACCCGCCGCAGGTTCCTCTGCACCGTGGCCACCTTGTCGCCGCCGGGGAACGGGTAGGGGTTGTCCGCCCGGTACACGTGGCCCACGCGCGAGCACGGCACGATCTCGATCTCGCCGCCGCACATCCACACCTGAAATACGGTGGGGGGGTGGGGGTGGGGAGGTTGAGTGGTGCACGGTCTTCTATTTATGTATCTGCTGGGCTAATTGCGTTGTGGCCGAAACGTCGTGAGAATTATTTTATTATGTTTTATTTTTATTATTTTATTATTTCCCTTCTACGTGACTTTACCGAAAGAACCAAGAAGATGTTGGGGACTTTCTTGGCCTTCTCTGGTCTAACACTGGCGAGGCGAGGCCATAAGGAAGGCTGTCTCTGGTGCAGGGCCCATCAGTTTCAAAGGCGATGCGTGGATTGGCAGAGCGCGTTTGTTCGCACGTTTTGCCGCAGGTCACGCTCGTTGCGTGCACGCGGCAGCGCCGTTATGCCCTCCGACGCACGCTTGGTTGCATCCGAGCGTGTTACGAGTCCACGGAACACGCTCGGATGCGATGTACGCTGCCGGAAATATCCCCTCGGAGAGTGAACGTTTCCGGTTAGCTGGAGCAGCTATTATCATATTTATGAACCCGAACGAATGTCAAGAGTAATCGCAATGTGTTATTCTTCATGACAATTATTTTAATCCACTTAGCTATGTAAATGCTCAGTCATTTGTTTCGCTGTTGACTTTTGATCCCCTGTTGTGTACGTGTCATTACAGTTTTTTTTGGTGGGGGGGGGGGGGGAAATTAAATTTTCCGCCATAAAATATTCACTTGCCAATTGTCAAGAACGGAGACGCATCTGAGCCGAGGAATGGAAATAGCTCGAGGGGCCCGTCCTTGTGGAGACGGAGCGATGAATCAGCTCGCGTGTGCAGATGCTGGCTGGCTTATTATACAGCTGGTGCATCTGCCAGTCATCTAAGGCAGTCAACCCACGGCACCTGGGTCTATCCCTCCGATCTCCTGCCAGCGGGCGTTCGACACTTAAAGTGCACGTAGCCTGGCACAAGCGCCGCGGTGACGTCACCGCCACTCCGTGGTGAATGTCAGTTGTTGTTGTTGTTGTATTATACTGCAGGATCACAAGATATGGCAGAAGCTGAGGGGGGGGAGGGGGGGAAGTCCTTCATTCAGCAGCGGATCAACCATGGCCGACGAAAATTATCCCACAAACAGATCTCCCTTTCCGGAAACAAACTTTGTTGTTGTTGTTGTCACGGAGCCCCAAATACCTTGAAGGAGAGCTCAAGATTCTCGCCTCCCCACACCTCGAGGCCAGGGTCGTAGGTGCCCAGCTCGTAAAAATAGCGCTTGTCGATGGCAAAGAGACCCCCTGCCATCACAGGACACCTGCCACGCACGCAGGGAAGGGCACGGGGACACGGTGTTGGTGGTGGGGTTAGTCCCCGGAGTTCACGCGGCGTTCCACGGCCGCCCTCTCGTGGCCACCACGAGGAAACACCGCCGCTCATGTGGGACGCGAAAATCTTCCCCAGCTTATTGCACAGGGACATCAAATCACCCACCCCACAAAAACATAAAAAATTAACCCGTAAAACTAAGTTTTTCACTATAAATCTTTTATATGCGTGGCGGCTAGAGTCCTCTCGTCCTCTGGCTTGAGATGGCTGCCACCTATGTGTCAGATGATTGCCTGCCACCATTAAGCAATTGGTAATTCAATATAAAAAAAAATTCCCTAAAAAGTGTAAAATTTTTGAATTTTTTTTTCACGAAAATTAATTGTCACGCACAACGAGTCTGTGTGGAAAATGTCAGCTCGATTGGATCACGGGAAGTGGGTTAAAAAAACGACCGAAAGATTTGCACGGTCGTAAGCGCGCAAGCAAGTGAACTTAATATAAAGGATTTAAAAAGCGCCCTTCTCCCGTCTGAAATCGAGACGTTGCCGATCTCGTCAAGGGGCATAGGCCGTCACGCAAACTCCGGTCAACCCGGCGACACGAGTTCCATTCCTCGATTCCCGCTCGCAGCCACCAACGCCAGTGACGATGATTCCAACTGGTCCTGGGCCTCCCCTAGGTCGACTCAGCCTGAAATGAGTACTTTTGGTACGGGCGTGTAAAATCGTCGCCACCGGGGAGACAACTGCGCCCCGGGCGTGGTGCTGGCCACCCCACCCCCTCAGTGTGCCGCAGTGGCGGCCTTCCTAGGTGCCGCTCGCTACTCACGGCGCTTGCTCCACGCGTGCGTTCTGCGAGCACTCACGGGAAGGGGTCCTCTCTCTTCAGGCCAAGCGCCGCCACGACGTCGACCGGCGTCGCCCTCCAGCCAAAGTTCAGCGGCCACTCGAACACCCCTCGCAGGAAGTCCGTGACGTGCTGGTAGCTGTGCAAGACGGGCGGGCGATGCGATCGATGTCGGACGTTTCCACGGACAGTTTAATCGTGAGCGAACGGGGGGGGGGGGGGGGGGTGGGAGTGGGGGTGGTGGTGTGTACGACGAATGTCGTTTTCGTGGAGCTCGTACCTCATGTCCTTCTCGTTGATCACCTCGATGACGGGGCACGCCACGCGGCTGCGGTTGGCGTGGATCCTGGCCACGAGCGGCTCGAGCCAGCCCACGTTGCACTCCACGTGCGAGTCGAGGAACAGCAGGATGTCGCCTGCGCTCGCACGCGCCACCCGGCAGACGGGCGCGGCGACGACAGCTCGTCACTCGCGCGCAAAGTGCCGGCCACGATATGAAACGCGGTACGTTGCCAAGGGCGCATAAGCCATCGTCACGCGAACTACGGCCATCGTCACAAGCGGTGGATTTTGGCTGGCCACTTGGGACGCTCTTCCTTCTGATGTTAGGAAGCCACTGGAGCCACGCACTTTCAAAATTTTTCAGATTAAAAACTAATTTCTTTAAGACTGCTTTTTGTTTTAAGTTTGTTGTCCTTCCCCTCGGCGCCAGCGATTTGCACAGTTAGCTATTTAGGGTGCGGAAGAAGTCCAGCATACATACATAACAGATGCAGCTTCTGCAGAACTACACGTGACCAATACCCAGACAATACATGTTCTGAATCAATGTTTGTCCAGTTGCGTTTAAAAGGAGAAAATCCTGAAGTAGGCGAGTTTTTTTTTTTCCTCCGAAGCTCATTAGCAAGGCGTTACCCCTTTGAAAGAAGACCGCATGACATGAGAGGGACCCGCCCGCCAACGCCTCTGGATTTAAATAAGCATGTTTGGCAATTGGCGAACAGAGAGCAAACAACGGCAGACATCCAGAATAAACACCTCGTATGAGACCCAAACATCGCACCTCCCGGCTCTGACATTCCTCAAAGACACCGGTGGTGTAACCATCAACCCCGCATCAGAGCGCACATCCACACGAATGGAAAATGAAAGGCCACACAACCCACACTGTGGACCGAATAATAAATCACTGTAGTCTGCGCTCCTTCAATGGAGGAGGGATAGCAAAAACTACACGAAACTCACTCTCCCAAAGCCCTGTCGTGGCGAGCAGACCCCCAACATTGGCATCTATTCAGCTCCTGAAGCATATCGCCATACGCAGGAACAGAATAGTTGGGGGGTGACCTGGTCATCTTATGGAGCTGTAATGTGCAGTGTAGCCATCGACGGGTCCTTTGAGTGCAACCAAGGTTGGAGAGGTTTGTGATGTGCGTGCGTGCGTATGCTGAACTTCTTTTGCACCGTACGTAGCCAACCGCGCTAACCGTGGGTGCGGATCAAGCGAAGCGAGCGTCGTGGTCGACGCTGGCGCCTCCAGATTTGTTTCCCGAAATTATTTTCTCGCCCGAATTCGCCAAAGGAGTCACACGGCGGCGGATTGTTTGCGGCAGCGTGTACAGCAGACGATGCACTCCGGCGGTCGCGGGCAAAGCCATAGCGGGGATCGGTAGTTTTGGTCTACAGGGTCATGCACCGACATGTTTCATAAGTGTGAGGACCGAGGTTTTACGAGTCAAGAGTGATGACGGTTGAAAGTGTAGGAAAGTGACTGCACATGGCCGCCGCTGTCGAATTTTTTCTAAAAATGACAGGCGCAGCTCATAGACCCGTGTTAACGCCCATGCAGACTCGTGTTTGTGTGCGTGCGTGTGTGTGGGGAGTGGTGGCGCGGTGGTTAGCATGGTGTGCTTTAAACCCGGCGATACGGGTTCGATTCCTGCTAAAGGTCAACACCAATGGCGATTATAATCAAACGAGTACCTGTTGCGACATGCAAACATCGCCACTGGGGAGACAAAGGAGGTTGGGCGTGGTGCTGGCCACCCACCCCCTCGTGTGCCGTGGCGGCCTTCATAGGTGCTCGCTAACAGCACTTGCCCCAACAGTCTGTTTAGGCTATAGGGCGGATCTTTATCTTTATGAGCCTGGAGCGGTGGCACGGTGGTTAGCACGCTGCGCTTTAAACCCGGCGACCCGAGTTCGATTCCCGCTCACGGCCATCACCAGTGACAATTATCTGAAGCGATCCTGGGCCTCCCCTAGGTCGACTAAACCTCAAACGAGTACCTGTGGTGCGACGTGTAAACATCACCGCTGGGGAGACAAAGAAGGTCGGGCGTGGTGCTGGCCACCCACCCCCTCGCGTGCCGTGCTGGCCTTCCTTCATAGGTGCTCACTTTAACAACACTTGCCCCAAGAGTCCGTCATTGGCTATACGGGGGGGGGGGGGGGGAGTGGGGGGGAGATGGGGGGGGAGAGTGGGGGGGAGATGGGGGGGGTGTGTCTCCGTCTTTGTTGCGGCTGTGGGTGGGTACCAGTGGAAACAGCGGAGCCGACCAGCCTGGCTCGGATGAGTCCGTGCCGCTCGGTGAGTCGCAGCAGACGGACTTTCGGGAAGTCCGCCAAGTACTTGTCCAGCTTCTCCTTGAGGTGCTCTGTGGGGTGGGGTGGCAGCGTCCGGTTATTTGTAGAAATAATAACAACCATCTCATTCAGCCCTTTGTCAATCCACTGCTGGATGGATGGATGCCCCCCCTCCCCAGGAATTGTTATTTAGTCAGAGCCCTGGCCCCTTTTCCCCATGGCACCATCGGGAGCTGTTGTAGCAGCGATAATCCTACTCAACGACGCATCGGACGATGCGTTGGCAGGTTGGCGTAGAAGCGCAAACTGCGAATGTGTTTCCTCGACTGTTGCCCTACGAACGGAAAGACATCGGCTCTGGGCACAGGATCTGTTACTTCAGCTACCGCACGTGAAGATGCGGTGATAAAATAAATCGCGAGAATGGTTCAAGCATCCGCTGCGACACCCCCCCCCCACCCCCCCGCGAGCTCGAGCGGCTTTAGGAGACGCACCGCAAATAAGTTTTAACCTCAAAGGCGGTACAGTGCATGCGCGGCACACTGGAGCGGTTAATACGTCAAGTGAACCAGCTGGAGCAGCGCAAACAGCCCATCAATTAAATAGACGTCTGTGAAAAAGAGCTTCAATAAGCTCATGGGATTCCTCCAGAATGAATGAATATTCCGATTCTGATATGCCCCTCTAGATTGTATTACTGTTGGCGAGCTTGTTAACCCGGGAAAGCAACACTGCATCTCAAAGATGTTTGTTTCAGGAGGGTCCTGCCAAGTTTTCACAATAGGGGGCAATGTTGCTAAGTGTGTAATCCCAATTGCGTGATTTGCAGGTTGCTGGGGTGTTTGATTTTTCTTTTTTTTTTTGCTACGAAACTGAAGAACCCGGAGGGGAACCCATGCAGAACTCGGGGAGGAGAACACGCTACAAACAAGCTCCACACACAGCGAAAGGCGTCCGAGTCGGGAGATCGAACCCAGGCCCTTCTTGCCGCGAGGCACAAAGGTTACCACTGCCGCCGCCCACGACTGAACTATCCGTCGCCATCGTCAGCCACGATTTATCCACTGCTGGATGAACGCCTGCCCAGGCATTCCATGAGAGACGGCCACAGGCAAGTAGTACAATGCTCTTGGGCACTTCCCTCCGAGTGGCATCTCGCGCCGCGACACAGATGGCGCATCTCGCCGACTCGCGGCCGTCAAAGTAAAAAAAAATCCGCGAAGAGACTTCCTCTCTCTCAAACGAGCAGCGAGGCCGGTGCTCACCTCCCGATTACAGCCCCGAACGAGCGGTGGAAAAATTCCAGATTCTTACGACGGGGTGGGGGGAGGTGGGTGAGTCTATTCACAGGAAAATCTCAACTAAACTATTTGTTATTTTACCAGGAAAGGCCTCACTGAGCTATGTAGCTCTTTTTTCAGAAGCGACCTGGCCACAAATGACAGCTAAACGAAGTGGCTTATCACGTGACAAATGTATAGCAGCCAAATACATGTTGATTCTAAAACCAGAGGACCCGGAGAAAAATCCACATGACCACGGAGAGAGAGAACAAGTAAACTCCAAATATACCGCAGGCGTCAGGGTCGGAATCGAACCCACGACCTCCTGCATACCAGGTGAGGTAGTTAACATCTACTACAACCGTGATGATGATGATGATGAGAGACACACAAACTCAAAATATACAGCAACAGGCGTCAGGGTCGGAATCGAACCTACTACCTCCTCTATACCAGGCGAGGTAGCTAACATCTCCTAGCCACCGTGATGATGATGATGAGAGACACACAAACTCCAAATATACAACAGCAGGCGTCAAGGTCGGAATCGAACCCACGACCTCCTGCATACCAGGCGAGGCAGTTAACATCTCCTAGCCACCGTGATGATGATGAGAGACACACAAACTCCAAATATACAGCAACAGGCGTCAGGGTCAGAATCGAACCCACGACTTCCTGTATACCAGGCGAGGTAGTTAACATCTCCTAGCCACCGTGAGGAGGGGGTGGGGGGAGATGGCGGTCACCCTTGGTGCTGAAGTCGTCCACCAGGATGAGCTCGCGGAGGAGGCCCGGCGGCGATCGGTTGAGGACGCTGTGCACGGAGCGCAGGAGGGTGCTCCACGCCTCGTCGATGAAGCAGATGATGACGCTGACCGCCGGCAGCGCGTCGGGCACCATCTGATCCGCGCACCTGGACGGCGACGGAGTTCTCATCAGACGTCACCGGTACCGCGCACGTAAAAAGACACGGTAACGGTGCGGCCCCGCGAATGCTTGCTCGCTCCACCGATTAGCACGGTCGACGTGTGTACGTACGTACACACTGGCTGGCGGAAGGGACTCCCCCATTAGAGGGAACTCCAGGGGGCCCGTCCAGAAAGTTACTTATTCGGCTGCTATAATTTTCCACGTGATGGTAAGCCACTTAGTTGAGCTATGATTTGGGGCCAGGTCGCTTCTGCAAAAAGTGTCAATAGCTCAGTGTGCCTTAACTGGTGAAATTTGTAAAAATTGTTTAATAAAATCTAGATTGCTCTGCCATGCTGGTCAATGGGTGGGAGGCACCCACGCTTTAACCCACCACACATGGCCTGCCGATCAACTGTGACTTACCCACGTGCACTACTAGGCGGAGTTGTGGAGGCATTTAATAAAAGGCCACGCCGGGAGATCGAACCGGTGACCTCCGGTCGGCGTGCCAGGGCGACAGCGTGCCCGTGTCGCTTGTAGACTGGAGTAGGCATAGAGAGCGGGACCGCAGAGTAGCCAAGGCTATGGCGAAGGGAGTACTGGACGTGGTGTGCCGGGTATAACGGATGGCGAGCGTGGAGCGCCGTGGTGTCCTTGACCAATCATGGCCAGCTGGCTCAAAAAACTCAATAAACATAAACAACAGGCGCGGGTAAACATTTCTGACGTGGACAGACAGCGGGTGAAATTAAGCCCCGCGGCTGTAGAATTCGCAGCGTCTGACCAGCAAAACATGACGGGATGTGGAGGTCTGTCCGCGAGGAGGGACGAACCTCGATTGCCGAGAGTTTCGGACGATCCCTTAGGGGGCTCTGAGAAAACATGCCTTCGTGAAAAAATTAAGTGAACTCTAACCAGATTTTTTGTGACATTTTTCCGTAATTAATATTTTCTTTCCATTCCAATATCATTACCGCTGACATAGCAACACGGTAAAAGTTGGATCATGCTAACCCGTGGAGTTGGCGTGCGTTATTTACTTGTGCCCTCAACATTTCACTTTTCATACGAATGTCAAGTTGGTCGTGGAACTGGGCCGTTCATGTTGTGGCTAAACATCCTGAATTATCGTTGCAAATGCACTTTTCAAATACCCTCTGCGGGTAAAACCAGCGCTTAATCTCACAAATGGCACGACATATCCAGTATTCCTCTCACTTATGGCTGTGGCTACTAGTCACATATTGTCTGCAGTCTACGGGCGATCGGAAACCATTCCTGCACCTGGCACATCACATCCAATTGTAACTGTGCTGGCCACCCACACCCTCGTGTGCCGTGCCGGCCTTCATAGGTCCTCGCTAACAGCACTTGCCCCAACAGTCTGCTAAAGGCTACGCGGGGGATCTTTGTCTTTGTCCGTGAAAAGGCACAAGCTCACGCTGGGGGTCTCGAGTCCGGCAGTGCCCGGTCCAGGGGGATCTGATCGCTGACGAACACGTTGAAGGCGCCCTCCCTCCACCTCCGGTCAGCGAGCTCCTGGTCTTCGGGCCGCACCGTCACTCCGTTCCCAAACTGGCCCGGCGCGTGGGGGTCCCGGGGGGACAGCGTGGCGTCCAGCGCCAGCAGGCGGTGCCGTGGCCCCTCCGGCACGGCGGCGCGGCTCGTGCCGTTGGCCGACGCCGCGTGCCCGCGGTGGAGTGGGCCGGCGGCCGCCCGGCCCGGGCTGGCGGCGTCACGACTTGCCCGGTTGAGCTCCGGCGAACGCGAATCGTTCCTCCGCAGCGGCGGAGCGGTAAGCAACCTTTCGACGGCTCCGTTCGTTAGGCGGGTCCGGCGTGCGAGCGGCGGGGTGGCGCTCTTCATATTTGCGGAACGCTTTGCCGTCGCGGTCAAGTTCAAGCCACGAGCAACGCCGGCGTCCTGCGCGCGGTCGGTCGTCAACGCGCCAGCTGCGTCGGCGGATTTATTGGCGACACGGTGCGCTTTTGGCACATCGTGTGACTTGACCCCCCCATCGCCCGGTGCGTCAATAATGAGCTTTGACGTCGCGCGCCCAATTCGACTTTCTCCGACGCCGCCTCCGTTCGCAATCTTCCCCGCCGACTTCGTTTGCTTCGCCGCTCCGTTCGCGACGCGCTCCGGTCGACCTCCGTCGGCCTCGTGTCCGGCCGCCACCGGCGGAGTCGCGTTCGCCGGAGCCTCGCCCCGCTGGGCGTCCACGGCCGCCGCGGCTCGCGCGATCGGAGCCCCCCGTGGCTCCTCCGGCCTGGCCGTCTCTATCGGCGGGGCGGATCTCGCCCCCGCCGCGCGGATCTCCGCCGCCTTCGCGCCCGCGCCGGCCTCGGGAAGCGGAGGGCCCGGGCTCGCGCGGAACGACGGGCGCGGGGGAGCGGCGCTCGCGGGCGCCGCGGCGGCGACGACGCCGGGCCGCCCCGCCGCGTCCTCGTTCGCGCCGGCACGCTGGGCCACGACGAGCCTCTTTTCCAATTTCGCCACCGCCGCGGGAGGCTCGCGAGGGCGGCTCGCGTTTCCTTTGGCGGGGTCGGGGGCCCCCCTCCTGCGGCCGAAGCGTTTGTCGACCAAGTTGGGCCGCGGCTCGTCCGCCCCGGGCACGGGTGCGGCCCGCGTCGAGGCGGCGCCCCCCGCGGCGCGGAGGAAGCCGAAGCGCGGGTGGCGCCTGGCGCGCTCGTCCAGGGAGTCCCGGTCCCCCAGGATCCTCTTCTCCGACTTGGAATACTCGGAGCCGGCGAAGGAGACGCGCAGCGCGGCCATGTCGAACAGCAGCCACAGCACGGAGGCCGCGACCACCAGGGCGAGCACGCGGCCGCTGCCCCGGCAGAGGCGGCGCAGGCGGCCGCTCAGGCTCACCGCCATGCGGAGGGGCTCGTCGCGGCGGCCCTCCCCCGCCCACACCGCCGCTCGGCCTCACTCAGCCCTCCTCCCGCCGTCTCACGAACCTGAGGGAGGGAGGGGAGAGAGGGAGGGCAGATTGGGGCAGCACGGAGAAGGGTGGGGAAGCAGACAAACCCGCAGCGTGACTGACCCCCGTTTAAAAGGAGGCATTGCAATAGCTGCACGGACAACGTTGAAAAGACTTTGAACGGCAAGCGAAATCTGCTTCTGCCTGCCACACATTTTGCTCCGGCTCTCACCCGCCGCGTGCACGGGGATAGGCTGCGACGCCCATCGCTAAGTTGTATTGTGATGACTTAAAAAGGTGGGGGGGAACTTAGCCCCGCCGTTGCTATAAGGAGCTGGGTGGTACGCGAGCTGGCAGCACAGGGAGGGTGGTGAAGGGCGGTGCTCTTGGGTCACGGTGCGTGAGCGTTGATGACTGGTGCAGGATCTGCGTTGTGAAGATAAATGCACCGCAGGGTTATTTTCTTTTTCTCCGCTCCAAAGAGCTGTTTCCACAAAAAAAAAACTGAGCTTATGTTTTCTTTTGGATAAGGCCGGTGTCAATAATATCCGCGGCGATGGGATCGGTTCTACTCGAAGTTTGTTTATTTCATCGCAGTGTTTTAGTTCACGTTAACTTTTAACATCATCGGTTATGATCAATCCACTGCGGGATCAAGGCCCTCCCCTTAAACCATCACCACCATCTCTCGTGAGCCTGCATTTTTGCAAACACGGTTAAAGTTATATTTTTATACACACACACATATATTATTATTATTATATTAAATCCTACACAACCCCCAACTCACAGTGGCGAGCTGTTAACTACCTCGCCTGGTATGCAGGAGTTCAGGGGTTCGATCCCCACCCTGACACCTGATGTCTATTTGGAGTTTGCATGTTCTCCCCGTGGTCGTGTGGATATTTTTTCCAGGTCCTCAGGTTTTTTCCCCTCCACATTTAGAATCAACATCACGCACTTAAAGCATTTGGCTGCTAGACATTTCCACGCGACAAGCCACTTCGTCGAGCTATCATTTGTGGCCAGGTCACTTCTGAAAAAATTAACCCGTAAAAACAAAGTTTTCAACTATAAATCCTTTATATGCGTGGCGGCTAGAGTCCTCTCGTCCTCTGGCTTAAGATAGCTGCCACCTATGGGTCAGATAATTGCCTGCCACCATTAAGCAATTGGTAATTAAATATAAAAAAAAAATTCCTATAAAGTGTAAAATTCTGGAAAAAAATTTTCACGAAAATAAATTGTCACGCACAACGAGTCTGTGTGCAAAATGTCAGCTCGATTGGATCACGGGAAGTGGGTTAAAAAACGACCGAAAGATTTGCACGGTCGTAAGCGCGCAAGCAAGCAAGCAAGTGCACTTAATATAAAGAATTTAAAAAGAGCTACATAGCTCAGTGGGCCTTACCTGGTAAAATAAAAAAAAATTGTTATTGATCGTTTTTAAACCCACCGGGCGTAGCTTTTCCAACAGTTGAAAGTCCTTTCTACGCAGGGCCAGCAGGTTCAGCCACACCTGTGTTTACCTGTGACCCACGGGGGGGGGAGGTGTCAAATGTCGTTGTGGGAGCATACAGCAGCCCTCACACGCACACGTTCAACTCTCGGCAAGCAGATCTTATCCACACACGCGGGCGAAAATCTAAACACACCCCTCTCGCTACATTCGTCATCGATGCCTGCCTAATAATGAGAACGTAAATAAGCCGTCGTTTCGGGTCGTGGCCCTCCTACAGAGCAGAGAGGGCAGCACTTGACTGTGGACAAGGTGGCCCCCACTTGGTCGAACGGATGCAGGTCACACACCACGGGTTGCTCGGAGAAGATTGACATTTAAAACGGGTGAACAGTTCTGCACGTACACCATTGGAACCTCATTTGCCAGTAAAAAATACGACAATTGGTTTTTTACCCTTCCATCTGGCAACAAAACTGACTCCTTTTTTACAAGGAGTCATGTTTGCATAGACCACAATACCTGCAGTCATAATGCAAACATAACTCTGATAATGTATGCACTGTCCTTGAAGTTGATTGGTCCACACCCGAGACAGCTTTCCTTAGAGCCTAGTCTCACATGAGTTGGATCAGATGACGCCAAAAGGCGCACAACACAAAGACAATGCACCATCAGAGTATGAGAGCTCGGGGTAAAGCATTTACACCATTGGAACCTCATTTGCCAGTAAAAAATATGATAATTGGTTTTTTACCCTTCCATCTGGCAACAAAACTGACCAGATCTCACCAAATATCAGAAGCCAATCCAGGGACTTGAGCGAGCCTGGTGAGTCCTCGCGTTTTGGAGTGAATCCCATGAGACGAGACAGGGCGGCCGGGCTACGGTGTGGGCAGCAGAGGGCAGTGGAGCACCCAACGCGACGTTGTACTCAACTTCAATGCTCCCGAGGGTTCACGCTCGTGGTCTTCGCCAACCCGCAATGACCAGCGCGGTGAAGTATGGTCAAACAAGTCCCCCAGACTCTGCACGGCGTGCAAGAGGCACTCGTCCAGCAGTCGATTGACGCGAAGAGCCATTACACGTGCACAGAATGGCAACCGGTCTATTACAGCTAGGGGTCGGCACGGTTTGGCTCAAACCGGTCTATTACAGCTAGGGGTCGGCACGGTTTGGCTCAAACCGGTCTATTACAGCTAGGGGTCGGCACGGTTTGGCTCAAACCGGTCTATTACAGCTAGGGGTCGGCACGGTTTGGCTCAAACCGGTCTATTACAGCTAGGGGTCGGCACGGTTTGGCTCAAACCGGTCTATTACAGCTAGGGGTCGGCACGGTTTGGCTCAAACCGGTCTATTACAGCTAGGGGTCGGCACGGTTTGGCTCAAACCGGTCTATTACAGCTAGGGGTCGGCACGGTTTGGCTCAAACCGGTCTATTACAGCTAGGGGTCGGCACGGTTTGGCTCAAACCGGTCTATTACAGCTAGGGGTCGGCACGGTTTGGCTCAAACCGGTCTATTACAGCTAGGGGTCGGCACGGTTTGGCTCAAACCACCAAACCGCGGTTTGAACCGAACCAAATCGGTTTGGTTTGGCTCTGTTTGAACTGGTTCGGTTTGGTTTGGGGCTACGAAAACCGACTCGGTTTGGCTCGGACAGGGTGGAACCGGCTCAAACTAGTTTGGTTCAAGCCAACTTAAGAGGTTTGGTTTAGCTTAGTTTGGTTTGGTTTTGGTTTGGTTTGGTTCAGTCGTCGCTGGTTTGGTTTGGATTGCTCAATTTGAAACCAGTTTGAGTCGGTTCAAACCGTGCCGACCCCTAATTACAGGTTGCCCTCGCTTTAGGCGGGTTCGGTTTGTGAGAATTCACGTACACGTGGCTTAACCTGTTTCTACCAAAAAAAAAAAGATTTACTTTAAAGTACGCGGTTTGAATTCACTCATGTGCGGCTATGCGGTCAGACGTGGGACAACATTGTGTACGTACTGTGTGTGTGCTGTGCGTGTGCGCTGTGTGTGTGTACTGTGTGTGTACTGTGTATGGACTGTGTGTGTGTGTGCTGCGTGTGTGCTGCGTGTGTGCTGCGTGTGTACTGTGTGTGTGCTGTGTGCGTGCGCTGTGCGTGCGCTGTGCGTGTACTGTGTGCGTGTACTGTGTGTGTGTGCTGTGTGTGTGTGCTGCGTGTGTACTGCGTGTGTGCTGTGTGTGTGCGCTGTGTGTGCGCACTATGTGTGTGCGCTGTGTGTGTGCACTGTGTGTGTGCCGTGTGTGTACCGTGTGTGTGCCGTGTGTGTGTACTGTGTGTGTGTACTGTGTGTGTGTACTGTGTATGTGCAGTGTGTGCTGTGTGTGTACTGTGTGTGTGTACTGTGTGTGTACTGTGTGTGTGCTGCGTGTGTGTGTGCTGCGTGTGTGCTGTGTGTGTACTGTGTGTGTACTGTGTGTGTGCTGTGTACTGTGTGTGTACTGTGTGTGTGCTGCGTGTGTGCTGCGTGTGTGCTACTCGGCAGGCAGCTGTCTCCTCGTGCGGTTTCGTTTCGTGTTATTTTTTTAAGAAACGTGCCTTCAGACTTTAGAGTATTTGGCTGCAATAAATGTCCACGCGATAAGCCACTTCGTTGAGCAATCATTTGTGGCCGGGTCGCTTCTGAAAAGGAACTACACGGCTCACTGGACCTTACCTGGGAAAATAAAAAAAGTTTAGTTCATGGTTTTACCCTTTATTTTCGAATGCATCTTCCGCATGAAGCGAGTACAAACTCGACTGTGTTTTTTTTTATGTAAACAGGAAACAGAGTCGACAGGACACGAGCCCCAAACAATTACAGGTGAAACACGTGTCACCTGCAGGTGGAACACGTGCCAACTCCAGGTGAACTCTCTGTGAACACGTTCCCGTTCGGTTAGCAGCCGCGTCGCTCACTTCACTTCACGCTTGATGCGAAACGACGCCGCGCGTGGAGTGTTGAACACAATGAGTTTCTCTCTCCACCCCTCTCCGCCGCCCTCTCTCTCTCTGTGTGTCTGCTGCTGCTACTGCTCGGCTGGCGTCACGGCCTCGCCCGCAATGACACGTGGTGGGCCCCGGCGGCTCTGCCAGATACTGCAAATGAAACCCAGGCGGGCCGGTTCCCCTGGTCGGTGGAGGAAGCTTGGAGACGGGGAGAGGTGGAGGGGTGGAGGCAGAGCGTGCCAGAGAGAGAAAGGGAGAGAGTTAATGGGAGATTTTGAGTTGATGGATGGATGCAGCAGCTGGATGGCACGTGTGTCCACGTTCACAATGTTTGGTTAGCCAGGTGAGGAATTCGTAGAGACCATCAAGGATGAGTCTCGTTTACGAGAGTGTCCCGGGCCATCAAAAAATGCGAAAACGCAAAGAAACGTTCAGTAAATGTACAACGATGAAAAATTCAGGGCGAACGCGGTGGGGCCATGTGAGATAGGCACATAGACGAGAGTGAAGGAGCTCTCCGTCGTGCCACCGCATCGCCAATGCCGACAAGCGAAGGCGGATCACAACCTGTGCCGGCTGGGAGACCTACCGGAGGTGGCCATCGCAAATGTAAAGAGGAAGGTGCTCTACTCCTGCATGGTCCCGTTTCACCAACAGGACACCCTGAGGAACCACAAGGACCATGCCTGGAGGAGAGCTCTGCCCTGCATCTCTCCGGAGAGGCCTCGCTGGGGGCAACTCTACTCCAGCCCGACGTACAACCGCATCGGTGACCTCAGCTGGAGCATCGCCCGCGGCACCGTCACCACCAACGCCTCCCTGGCGCGCTTCACCAACACGTCCCCGGAGTGCCGGTCCTGCGGTAAAGTGGAGACGGTGGCGCACCAATACGTGGAGTGCAAGAGCCTGGACTTGTTGTTCAAGGTCCTGAGAAACATCCTCCTAAGGTTCAGCCTCCACTTCTCCCTGACGGTCCTCATCTTTGGATACCCGAAGGGCGACGGATCCCAACATATTCAGGGGCTGGTCAACGTGCTCGTCGGCTACGCCAAGCTCGCCATATACAGGGCAAGGAAGGTGGCCCTGGAGGGGAAACGTCCGGCCAGCAGCCTGGGCATCTTCCGCGCTCTGGTCGGAGCCCCAGGGTGTGTGGGCTGGAGTTCCGCCATGTGTGGCTGACCCACGCCGTGCCGGCCTTCAAGGAGCAGTGGGCGATGGAGGAGGCCGTGTGCTCGGTGGCAGGTGAACGGGGAGCTCTGCATGCAGATATGAGCTACCCGTCGGAGGCCGTTGGACTGCGATAAGGGCTGCGTGCAGATGCATCACTTGTAGTAGTACAAAAAAGACGTGAAAAAAAGAGAGCGAGAGAGAGGGGGGGCATAGAGGGGGGGGGGGGGGTTACATAAAGCAAAGATTTAAAAAACTAAATGATGAACGAAGCAAAGTGCCGACTACACCGAGCATCTTCTTGCTTCCTCTGATCGTAAAAAAAAAGAGAAACGTCGGTTGTGAGAGCGAGGGGAGAGAGACACGTCGGTTTTGAGAGAGACACATCGGTTTTGAGAGCGAGGAATGAGCTACACGTCGGAGGCCGTCGGACTGCGAGAAGAACTGCGTGCAGAACGAGAGAGTGAGCGAGAGAGAGAGCGAGCGAGAGGTGGGGGTTTACATAAAGCAAAGTTTAAAAAAAATATTACGAAATGATGAACGAAGAAAAATGCCGACTACACCGAGCATCTTCTTGTTTCCTCTGATCGTAAAAAAAGATAGACACATCGGTTTTGAGAGCGAGGGGAGAGAGACACATCAGCACCGGTGAATGTGGAAACTCACGCTGAGTA
The DNA here is from genome assembly GCF_964198595.1 of Lampetra fluviatilis. NCBI lineage: Eukaryota > Metazoa > Chordata > Hyperoartia > Petromyzontiformes > Petromyzontidae > Lampetra > Lampetra fluviatilis. Next base: position 2,947,826 of record NC_136275.1, read on the forward strand.
TTCTCGTAGGACGCGAGCCCTCCGGCGCCGCTGCTGCTGCTGGCGATGATGATGCTGCTGCCGCTGCCGATGCCAATGGTGTTGATACCACAACCACCACGTAACTTCTGCATGCGTGGCGCTGCGTTTCCCATTCGCAGCCTCGCCCCCCTTCCAAGCACGCTCCACCCCTCCTCGGCCCAACTCTCTCGCAACGTTCCTCCTCTCTCTCTCCCACTCTACTACACCCCCCACACACAACACACTCACTCCTTTTTTTACGATCAGTGGAAACAAGAAGATGCTCGGTGTAGTCGGCACTTTGCTTCGTTCATCATTTCGTAATTGTTTTTTTAAACTTTGCTTTATGTAAAACCCCCACCTCTCGCTCACTCTCTCGCTCACTCACTCTCTCTTTCTTCCCCTCGATAACACCCCCACACACACACACTCACTTCTGCTGCTCCTTCAGAGCTACTCCCCCCACTCTCACAACCCGGATCGGGGCAGCTTTCCCTTGGGGGTGATGATGTTGATGATGATGACGTTGATGATGATGATGATAACCCCCCGACTCTGAAGCCCTGTGAGTCCCACGGACTTGTGATCGCACGTGTGTGCACGTGTGTGCACGTGTGTGCACGTGTGTGCACGTGTGTGCACGTGTGTGCACGTGTGTGCACGTGTGTGCACGTGTGTGCACGTGTGTGCACGTGTGTGCACGTGTGTGCACGTGTGTGCACGTGTGTGCACGTGTGTGCACGCGGACCTTCTTTCGCACCGTACGTAGCCAACGCGTGCGAATCGGAGGTACAGGGGGAAGGGACAACACACACTGAACGCAAGACGCAGATAATGCTTCGTCTCCCGGATTATAAGACCCCCTCCCTTCCCCCCTGCACTTGAAAGTGGGAGTTGGGTATGGGTGTACAGTATACTTAACCACATTTCTGTGACTTTGATGTCTAGGAAATAAATGTTTGAAAGAAAATGGTGAAGATGAGAGGGAATTGAGGTGGGCGATGTGCCGATGGTAATTTAAGCATCTCAAATTCACAATTTTACATGAACGCTCTGTAAGTATTGCGAATGTGCTGTGTGTCTTGCTATGGCTTTAATTAAAATTAAATAGCACGGTGGGCTTAGTGTGCAGTTTGGACTCGAGCCCGAACTTTCACCGAATGCGCCACCCCAAATACGTGGACTCGCCTCCATCTCCCCTCTCATCTCACTCTACTCCCCTCCACTCACTCTCCCCTCTCATCTCACTCTACTCCCCTCTACTCACTCTCTCCTCTCATCTCACTCTACTCCCCTCTACTCACTCTCTCCTCTCATCTAATAACTCCCCTCCACTCACTCTCCTACCTTTATTTTCATTTGTTTGCTGGTGACTTTGTGTATTTCATATCGAAATCGCCTCCAGTGCTGTTGCTGCTGGCGGCAATAAAAGTTGTTTAAAAGTCAAAAGTCTAATCTCACTCTACTCCCCTCCTCTCCCCTCTCATCTAACTACTCCACTCCACTCACTCTCCTACCTCTCCCCTCTCATCTCACTCTACTCCCCTCCACGCACTCTCCTACCTCTCCCCTCTCATCTCACTCTACTCCCCTCCACGCACTCTCCTACCTCTCCCCTCTCATCTCACTCTACTCCCCTTCACGCACTCTCCTACCTCTCCCCTCTCATCTCACTCTACTCCCCTCCACGCACTCTCCTACCTCTCCACTCTCATCTCACTCTACTCCCCTCCACACACTCTCATACCTCTACCCTCTCATCTCACTCTACTCCCCTCCACGCACTCTCCTACCTCTCCCCTCCCATCTCACTCTACTCCCCTTCACGCACTCTCCTACCTCTCCCCTCTCATCTCACTCTGCTCCCCTCCACACACTCTCCTACATCTACTCTCTCATCTCACTCTACTCCCCTCCACTCACTCTCCTACCTCTCCCCTCTCATCTCACTCTACTCCCCTCCACACACTCTCCTACCTCTCCCCTCTCATCTCACTATACTCCCCTCCACACACTCTCATACCTCTACCCTCTCATCTCACTCTACTCCCCTCCACGCACTCTCCTACCTCTCCCCTCCCATCTCACTCTACTCCCCTTCACGCACTCTCCTACCTCTCCCCTCTCATCTCACTCTGCTCCCCTCCACACACTCTCCTACATCTACTCTCTCATCTCACTCTACTCCCCTCCACTCACTCTCCTACCTCTCCCCTCTCATCTCACTCTACTCCCCTCCACACACTCTCCTACCTCTACCCTCTCATCTCACTGCACCCCCCCCCCCATGCACTCTCCCCCCACGCACTCTCCTTTCCCCCCAGGCTCAAGATCTTCACTTCCCCCCTCTGCCTATGACTCACTGCCTCCTTCGCTCTCCACGATATTCAGTTTTCAGTTTAATTTATTTGGTATAGCCCTGTGAGCCATTCGGCACTTGAATCGGGTGCAACCGCAACAAACAAAACCATGAACAAGAACATCTAAAAGTGACTACGCGCAAACAGAAAAATCCAGGAAAAAACAGCAAAATCTTCCAGAAAAAGCATAGTATATCAACGCTGTGTGCAAACATCCCAATGGGGTGCAAGTCAAACAATAACAACCACAAGACAATTTTAATTAAAGTTATCAGTCTAACTCTGTACTACAACAAACAAATATGGCTAAACCAAAACGTTTTCGAATTCACCAAAATAAAGCTATAAAAGCAATGTGACAGTGGTCATAGGAACGGTGATTTATATTTTACAATAAACGACATAAACAACATGTACTACCAAACGTTGCAGCCATAGCTGGCAGCATGAGTCACTCCATAACAGCAGGAGCATCAGTAGGAGTATCACAAATGTTCAATGCACCTTTAAGGTCAGCACACTATAATCAAAACACAAGATCATACTTTGCAGCGGTCATCCGGAGCGAAACAATTGATTTCAGGCCACTGAATAGCAGTGGTAGCTAAGGGGTGTTCAACTCCTGCAGAGCAGTTTTGAGTGAAGATCTCACAGGTAGTGATCCAAGTTGCAGTTTATTGGCGATCGCATTCCAGACCCTGGGGGCATCAATAGCAAAGGCCCTTCCTCCAGTATTTGTACGGCAATAAAGAATGTGAAGCTGCTAAATAAGCGAAGACCTTATGTCACATTTGTTCTTCGAAACAGAGAGGAGATCCAGCAGGTAGTCTGCGGATTTTTTTGTAAGTGCATCGTGAATAAATAAGATCTGATGCACAAGCCGTCGAACATTAAGAGATGCTAAGTTTGACCCAATGTAGAGATCAAACTTTCACTTGCAGACGAAGGCCCTCCACAAGCCATCGTCATCTCTATAAGAGACCGTGCGAAGTAACAAACAAACAACAACAAAACAACATCCGTCTCGCTGCATGCCGTGCACGAGTAGCTGATGCCCTAAATAAAATATATATTTACTTGCATAGTAAAATAATTGTGTTTTTTCATTTGCTATACAGCCAGATAATACGACATATCGCTAACCTTAAACACCCAGTCGTTCGTAAAAGTTGAAGGCGGTATAGTGCTGTAGTAATAGAGCAAGTGCAGAATCACTGAACCGGAATTGATAGCTTGAAAGCATTTAGCGCGGGGCCCTTGAAAGTGCGGGGTCCGTAGCGACTACATATGTTAGTAGCTCATGTAGTAACACATGTAGTAGCTACTAGTGTAGTACATGTAGAAACTACTTTTGCTACTAGGATATAATCCGGCACTGCCCTCACCCCCATCCCGTCTCGAGTCACTCCCGGCGCCTCTTTGCGCACTTCCAACCACGGGTCGCGTCGTGCGTCTGAGCCTTCGCTGCTGCACGGCCGAGGTCAACGTACAATTGTAGTCGGTCTAAGTTCATTCTTTGGATTGCCTTGGACAGAGGGTTTTTGGCGGGCGCTCGTCCAGTAAATGGGTGAGCACAATGGCTGCAAAGCACATACTTGTCCCATATAACCACGCATTCTCCCATTCATTCGCCTCTTTCCCTTTATCAATGAACGCGCCCAGTTGAGTCTCATTGCACACATGGTATTTTATTTTCACAATGGGCCCAAACTTGGCATGTTTTGCCCCTATCCGTACAACACATTGGGAGGTAATTAATCACCTCCAGTATGCTACTTCCTGCAGTGCCAATGCCTCGCTCCTTCTCAAATTTCAACTCTGAAAAGTTTGCACACTGCCCCGGGGTTGTAACCACCACCACCATCAACCACCATCACCACCATCACCACCACCACCAACCACCATCATCACCATTTCCCCACCAACCACCATCTCCACCATCACCACCACCAACCACCACCACCACCATCTCCCCACCACCACCATCTCCCCACCAACCACCATCTCCACCATCACCACCACCACCAACCACCATCACCACCAACCACCATCTCCCCACCAACCACCACCATCACCATCACCACCAACCACCATCTCCCCACCAACCACCATCTCCACCATCACCACCACCACCAACCACCACCACCACCATCTCCCCACCACCACCATCTCCCCACCAACCACCATCACCACCACCATCTCCCCACCACCACCATCTCGCCACCAAGCCACCACTTTCACCCAGCCGTCCAGGGGGGGAGAACCGTTGTCTCTCCGGATCCACCACGTGTGCAGCCACCACGTGTACCGACACTGCCGCGCCCGTCATCACCTGCAGCTACTCCTACTCGAGTGGCCCCAGAGTGGCACTGTGACCCCCCCCCTCCGACTCGTCAACTCGCTAACAGAGCCCGCACGGGAGGTGGGGAGAGGGGGGGTGTGGGATCTGGGCCTGAAAAGATCTGCGCGCTCCGAATAGGGGCCGTCCATAAATGACGTAACAAGATTTTGGACGATTTTTTACCCCCCACCCTCATCGTCACACGGCGTCACAAAAAGTCAGACCCCTCCTCAAATATGACGTCACAAAGCTCTGCCCCCCCCCCCCAAAAAAAAACATGCTTCAAATCGCTTGAAATTATTGTCATAGCAGTGCGTATTTAATGTGCCGCTGCACTCTGATGTTGTCGGAGAAAACATTTATTAAAAGTCTATTTAATTAAGTAGAACGTGTTGTCTATATTTATTTAAAGTTGCGCATTTTGATGTGACGTCACATTTCTAAAACCCGACCCCCTCGTCACACATCGTCACAAATGTCTGACCCCCCCCCCCCCTCTAGGTGCGTGACGTCATTTATGGACGGCCCCTTAGCCTGCTTGCCGCCAACTGAATTTTAAATGCATTGAGTAATTTTTTTTGGGCGGCGCGTGGCATGGGTACTGGGGAAGGGTTCGTTGCAATGGATGTGAGCAAAGCCACGTGGGGGGGGGGGGGGGGGATATCACCGAGTTGGGGCTTAATGGCTGAGACGAACGAACGGAAGGAACGGGGCTCCCGTGTGCGCTGCTGCCCTTGCTGCTGCTGCCCTTGCTGCTGCCCTTGCTGCTGCTGCCCTTGCTGCTGCTGCTGCCCTCGCTGCTGCTCTTGCTCCTGCTGCCCTCGCTGCTGCCCTTGCTGCTGTTGCCCTTGCTGCTGCTGCCCTTGCTGCTGTTGCCCTTGCTGCTGCTGCTCTTGCTGCTGCTGCTCTTGTTCCTGCTGCCCTCGCTGCTGCCCTCGCTGCTGCCCTCGCTGCTGCCCTTGCTGCTGCTGCTGCCCTTGCTGCTGCTGCTGCCCTTGCTGCTGCTGCCATTGCTGCTGCTGCTGCCCTTGCTGCTGCTGCCCTTGCTGCTGCTGCCCTTGCTGCTGCTGCTGCCCTTGCTGCTGCTGCCCTTGCTGCTGCTGCCCTTGCTGCTGCTGCCCTTGCTGCTGCTGCGCCCGTGACATCGCGAGACGAACCCCAGATGTCGAGGCGCTGCCTGGCACGGGGAGGGAGAGGCGGTAGGGGACCCCCACCTTGTTGTGTACACGGTAGGACGCACGCAAATGCGAATCTCACCAATGCCCCTAAACCCAACCGTGAACCCGCATTAGCTAATCAGTCCCAACCATCACCCGACCGCTAATATGACAAATTGCCACTAATTGGACTAATTCCCATCACCGTACGAGCCAATTACACGATAACTCCAACCCGTGCTGTTTGCTAACATCTGCCAATCACAACCCAGCCACTATCCCCTCCCCACCGAAACCCTCTTCATACCCCCCCCCCCGCTCCGTCAGTCATCTCTTCGCTTCTCACGCCGGGCAGTGACAGCGCCCTCTAGCGGCCTCGGGTTAGACAGGCGGCGGTAGTGACAGTGGTGGTGGGGGTGGTGGTGGTGGTGGGGGTGGTGGGGGTGGTGGGGGTGGTGGGGGGGTGGTGGGGGTGGTGGGGGTGGTGGGGGTGGTGGGGGGTGGTGGGGGTGGTGGGGGTGGTGGGGGTGGTGGGGGTGGGGGTGGTGGGGGTGGCGGCGGTAGTGACAGTGGTGGTGGGGGTGGTGGGGGTGGTGGGGGTGGTGGGGGGGTGGTGGGGGGTGGTGGGGGGTGGTGGGGGTGGTGGGGGGTGGTGGGGGTGGTGGGGGTGGTGGGGGTGGTGGGGGGTGGTGGTGAGACTTCAGTTGCCAGGGCTCGGCACCCCCAGCCCCATGGCTCCGTTGAGCCCCCCCACAATCACCCCCCCCGCTCACCCCCCCCCTCACCCCCCCACCACCCCCCCCTCACCCCCCCTCCCTCCCACCCCACAATCACCACCCCCCCCACCCGCTCACCCCACGACGGGAGGCGAGAGGAGCCCGGAGCCAGGACGCGAGAGGCAGACGGGGCCATGGAGGAGGAGGAGGAGGTGCAGACGCGTTCGGTGGAGCACATCCTCACCCTGTTGATGGCGCAGGTGAGGCTCCCCCCTTGTGGCTCCACCTGGACCCTCACAGATTATCCTCGAGCGCACCCCCCCCCCACACCACCCCCACCCCCCCCCCCGTGTGTGTGTGACGCTCACACCACACCCCACCCCACACACCTTTCTAAGTAGCGGTAGCGCGTTGCACTACGAACCTGGCCACCCGAGTTCGATTCCAACACCAGTGACGATTATCTGAACCGGTCCTGGGCCTCCCCTAGGTCGACTCAGACTATCAACACCGGTGACGATTATCTGAACCGGTCCTCGGCCTCCCCTAGGTCGACTCGGCCTCAAATGAGTACCTGGTGCGGTGCGTAAACATCGCGACTGGGGAGACAAAGGCGACCGGCTCGTGGTGGCTGGCTTACCCCCCCCCTTGGTGTGCCGTGCCGGCCTTCATAGGTGCTCGCTAACAGCACTTGCCCCAACAGTCTGTGCAGGCTATACGGGGGATCTTTGTCTTTGTGAGTAGAAACTCCCTTCGCCTTTCCAGGTGAGGTCGCCGGCTGAATTTGTCAGCTGGTTTTGTGTGGAATTGGCAGTTTAGTTGCTGCAGCTGCTGCCGAGTTGATTGTATATTTGGTGACAACGAGCTTGCTTGTTGGGGGCAAGCGCTTGAGGTGTCACCTCCACGTACGCTGAGCGCTCACCGTGGCGGCTGAGCGGCGTTTGCGATTGATCGAGTGATTTGCACCTTTTAGGAGTCAGACCAGGAGGCATGGGCGCGTTATTATAATCAATGTTTTAGAGCCGTTCAGTTTTCTTCATTCAGTTGGCACGGATTGATATTCGCGACTGAGTGAAAGTTACGGCTGTAAATTTCCCGGCAGATTGTTCAGCCAGCTTGTGACTTTTGTTTTGTTGTTCATGCGCGGCAGCTAAACTCAGTAGCGCTTTTGTGTGAAGCCAATAGTCGTCATCCTGTCCCAAATGCTGACCCTGTCAGAGAAATGTGGAATTTCCACCACGGGCTCAAGGGCCATGCTCTATTGAGATGAGGATAGACTCAGGGACGACACTTTGACTTGCTTTGAAAGTTCCACACATTTTGGACCCCAATAACTGATCAACCATAATTAATGATCGTTCAAACTCCACTAGTTGTTGTGAGGCTTGCGTCTCCACGTGTTATTACAAATGTGTATTTGTCCAAAGAAAGCGGTGCACAGTTTGCTTGCTTCCTTCGACATAGCCCTGGACAGCCACACTCGTTTCCTTCGAACTGCTCTTTGTGTTGAAAGAAGTTCAACGTGCATACAACGTAGCCCACGGCAAACACGGGACGTTGGCACGTTTACCGGGAAGGCCGATGGGGCCGAACCGCATTTGTCTATTCCCGATGTGGAGGCGCGGCATCTCGCGCCCCTTCTCCTGAATGTTGAATCCACTCGTGAAAGTGACGAGGTGCAGGAGGGGCTCGCGAAGTTGGACGCCGTCGCCGTACCGCAAACTCCGCGCGTACGCAAGACCACTCCCGTCCTCTCGGCATTCTGGGAGGCCCGGGGGGATCATTTCTGAAAACCGACCCGCAGATGCGAAGAACTTGCAAGAACGTCCGTCCAATTTTAGGGCGCAGCTATTTTCATTGACACAAGTTGCGTGGACGTGGCGGTGGTGGTGTTGCGGTGCTGCGGTGTTGCGGTGCTAAACGCTTGCGGCAGTGGATACTTCTACAACCACGGTATCGGGGTGTCTCCGTTGTGTTAGCAACACCGGTTCACGATGTTCGCAAAAAACATTCGCGCAAATGAATCTCCGCACGGTCGTTTTTGCATGCGCACAGAGAGAAGGCACCGTGGAAGTCCCACTCCTCATGCAAAGTCGACTTGATCATCATCAGCAGCAGCAGCAGCAGCTGGATGACGTCTTCTCCAAGCCCTTTTAAAAATATAGATCAAGGTTCAACAATCAATCGTGCTCCTGTGCAAGAGCGAGTCTGGTCACTCCATCTCCGCGGAGGACGCCCTCTCGGACAGAGTTCCCTCCGTGGGTCGCCGCTGCTCTCGTCCATCAAATCCCTTCGAACTCCTCCTAGCCAAGGGTGGGATTGCAAACGGGAGGACGCCCGTCGCGGAGACGGAGCGATGGAATTTTAGTTCACGTGTGGGAGCGAGATTCAGTACAGCGTGACTAGACCATGCGAGATGGTGGGGAAGTATTTAATACAGCAGTGGATAGAACTTGACGTATTATGGTGTCCAATTAGAGGCTTACATACCAGCACTGCTGTATATAAGTGTTGAGAGAGTTTGTTTAGGACATTCATAATTTGCTGATTACTCCATGGAGCAATAGAGTAATTGTCTCCCATAACGTCACGCTTTAATCGGTTATTTTCAAAAGTAAGGTCATATTTTTTTTTCTTAAACGCATGTTTATTAGTTGGGGAAGTCACGGCACTCCGCTAAGTTCGCATCGTTTCGTAACGTGATCTGCGCTTGGATGAGCAGCAGCTGTTCTTGCGTTCAGACCCAGCCGCCGACAAGCTCAGAAAATAAAAGGTTAGAGTAATCATGAAAATGTAATCAACCGATGCATCGCTCCGTGACATTAATCTGATTGCGTGCTAAACACGAGAGTACAAATATGAAATTACCAATACCACCTGCCTCCTCTGATAATTTGATAACACTAAGCCCGTTAGTCGTGATCTTACCGGTAGCTTTGTCAGTCCACTGTCAGATGAGAACATCTCTCCATGCTGACGATGACCTCCTCTCTCCATGCTGGAGAGAGGAGGTCATCGTCTGCTGGACGGTGTATGTCTGGTACTTAGTTGCGACTGTTAGTGTAACTATCCATATGTCAATAAAAAAATTCGTCATCATAAATGTTTTTTTTTTCAAGGCCCCATTGTGTAAAGTTTGCAACTCTTAGCATCTTCTCATCTCTGGCCTTTGTGCTATGAAAAGCTATTTTCCAAAATGTAGCGTATACTATATGTATTCCTCTCAGGACCGCACACAGTGTTATTTACAAATGTCTACATTTTTGTTGTTATTTCTCAAAGGTCAGATGTTTGACCATACTTCACCACACCGGACAGTGTGGGTCGGCGAAACGCGGGGAGACTTAGCGTCAGTTTTGGATATCGCTCACCGCTCATATTTCACCTGGCAAGAAATCAAACTCGTGTCGCCAGGCTCTAACCACTGCAACAAGCACTTTCAGAGACTACCACCACAACGCCACGTGTCCTAGATTCACACACACTCACACGGGCGAGCGGCACGTCCGGTTTTAGCCGCTGTAAGGGGATCGCGCACGTGACCAGGCCCTGCCTTGATCCTTCCACTGCTGCCTCGGTGTGACGAGGCCAGGGGAATGGCTGGCATTCAGGCCCGTAAAATCCGCGCCTTCTTTGACGCGGCGTAGACAGCTGCTTGCCTCTCTCACGACCCGGTGTTGGGGGGGTGAAGGGGAGGGTGCTGTGACCAAAATATGGGTTCCCTGGTGGGTGAAATAGACATCTCTTTCATTTTACAAGCCGACCACGCGTCAGATATTTTTTTGCGTTGGTCCCTTTTGTGTGGACTAAGTGTGTAAGGTCAAAGTAGATTCGACGCTTTCGTGACCGCCGGAATTACTCTTTGGTTCTTTTCGGTAAAGTCACGTGGAAAGAAATTCAATTAAATAATAGAATACGACGTTGCGATTGCAACACAAGCAACCATCGTCAGGTACAAATTAATGAGAAAACAAACGTAGTAAACTTGGAAATATAATGCGATACAACACAGAGAGTCGGCCAACACAACAGTCAACACCCCACCTGGTTGATCACGTTCCTCCAAAGATTGCTAAATTTGAGAGAGAGACACACAGAGACAAGCAGAGAGAGACTCACACATAGCAAGGTCACACAGAGTTCAGGTGTCTCCCTGCGCTAACCGAGCGATGGAACAGCAGTCTCTTCTGCTGGCCGTTGTCAACGTCAGGGGGCTCAAATATTCCGCATTCCTATGCCATGCACAGGTCTCGGGGAAAGCTGCTACTTTGTTTCAATCAGCCTCGGAGGAATGGCCGGGGAAAAGTTGACCCCCCTCCCCCACCACCCGCGCCCGAGAACCGCAATCGGAGCTTGCGGCCGTGTGGCGCTCGCTTTGCCAGAAGCGGGCAGCCCTGCGAAGGGTGCGGCACGTCCTGCAGGAGACTCGGCGCCGCGAAGTTAAAGGCGCTAGCGCTGAAATCGCTCGCTCGCGCCACTGCAGGCACGCAAGGGTGGGTGGGGGGTGGGGGGGGTGGTGGCTCCGCTAGAGGGAGCACTTTAGAGAGCCCCTCCAGAATGGCATTTGGGCTAATATTTCACACTGGCCAGGACATCTTGGAACACGTGGGAATTGCACGCAAATTATCCAATGGGAATAATAAAAAAAGCAGCAATCCTCGCCCCCTTGGTGAAAAAAAACAAACCGAACACTTTACACTCCCCGCTTACTCGTGATCTGCCGATCATCTGCCCGAGGACGAACCCAGTTGACAGTTTACACGACTGGCTTGATGGACAAAGGTGCCTGGGGAGATTCAAGAAACTTTCAACTGCCGCGCCGGACGGTAGAACCGGTGACTTGGGGATCGCAAAGCCAGCGCGACAGCTCTAGAACCCTGCGGCAGCACCTCCATGGATTAGGACCTCCCCCTCACCCACTCACCCACTATTCACTACCGCTGGCGGTGGCGAGATGTTAACTACCTCGCCTGGTATGCAGGAGGTCGTGGGTTCGATTACGACCCTGACGCCTGCTGCTGTATGTTTGGAGTTTGTGTGTCTCTCTTATCATCATCACGGTGGCTAGGAGATGTTAACGACCTCGCCTGGTGTACAGGAGGTCGTGGCTTCGATCCCGACCCTGACACCTGCTGCTGTATATTTGGAGTGTGCATGTCTCTTTCTTTCCAGGTGGTCGCGTGGATTTTTCCTCCGGGTCCTCCGATTTTTCCCCTCCACGTTTAGAATCAACATCACGCTTTTAGAGAAATTCGTCCGATATAAATGTCCACGTGTGATGATGATAGGCCACTTCACTTGTGATAGCCAGGTCGCTCCTGAAAAATGGATCCACACACGTAGCTCAGGGGCCATCCATAAATGACGTCACGCACCTAGGGGGGACGAGGGGGGGGGGGTGAGAAATGTGACGTCACATCAAAATGTGCAACTTTAAATAAATATAGACAACACGTTCTACTTAATTAAATAGACTTTTTTAAAATAAATGTTTTTTTCCTACAACATCAGAGTGCAGCGCCACATTAAATACGCACTACAATGACAATAGTTTAAAGCGATTTGAAGCATTTTTTTTTGGGGGGGGCAGAGCTTTGTGACGTCATTTGAGGAGGGGGGGGGTCTGACTTTTTGTGACGCCGCCTGACGATGGGGGGGGGAGGGGGGGGGATCAAAAATCTTCCAAAATCGCCAGACGTCATTTACGGACGGCCCCTCAGCGGGCCTCACCTGGCCAAAAATAAACATCGTTTACAAGTCCGCGCTTTAACGGCCAACGCAACTCGCTCCCCGCAGACCACGACCCTCGTCAGCTGGCAGGCGGCCCGGCGCTGGGCAGCCGGGCCGCCGGCGGCGGCGGCGGCGGCGTCAGAGGCGGCAAGGGCGGCGCGTGCCGGGCGCGACCTCCTGCACGCCGTGGAGCGCTTCGCCCGCCTCGGGGAGCTGCTGGCCGCCCAGGAACACGAGCTGGAGCCGGCCGCACTGCGGGCCAGTGCCGATGTCCGCGGGGCGGGTACGGGGAGACGCGGCGGTTGGGGGCTGGGGTGGGGGCGGGGGACACGGGGGTGGAGGGGGGACGGGGTGGGGGGGGAAGTGGGGGGGGTGGGGGGGGAAGTGGGGGGGGGGAAGTGAGGGGGGGACGGGTTGGGGGGGAAGTGGGGAGGGACGGGTTGGGGGGGAAGTGGGGAGGGACGGGGTGGGGGGGGGAGTGGGGGGGGGGACAGGGGAGGGGAAGTGGGGGGGGAGGGGACGGTGGGACACTGTGAGGTGGGGGGGGGCGGGGTTCAGAGGCGGCGGGACATGGGGGAGGTGGCACGTGGGGGTCACGGGGGGGGGGACACGTGGGGCAGTGACGATTTCACGCGTCGGCTTGTTGCAGAGGTAGGTGATGGTTCGAACCCTGCGGCCGTCCTGGCTAATACTGAGGGCGTATGAAACGCAACGACCGCGTGCCGTCTGCGTCGCAGCAGACGTTGAAGGGCCGTGTGTGCCCGGTGCTCGTGGTCCAAATTTCAACGTTTTACAATGAGCTCAGCCTTGCGCCGTGACCGCGGCTCAAACGCTAAATGCGCTGACGATTTGATTTGATACCTCGGCGCCACGCAGCGGTGGCTGCTGAGCATCGGGGCCAAAGGCTCGCGTTGGTGGAGAGGCAGCTGCTTCTCACGCTTGGCAGAAAAACGATCGGATTGTTATTTGATTTTTTTTCTTTTCCCCACCGATTTTGGATGGGCGGGATTTTTTCGCGGGTAATCAACGTAAAATTAGTTTCCAGTGACGCGCATCAATTAGCCCGTCTGTCTGCGGCCAAGGGCACGTGTGGCATCTCCTAATGGAGACCACCTACGCGGAGCCCTCATCCAGCGGTGAATTGAATGGGCATGTAAAGCAAGGCCCCCTCCCCAGTGTACGCTCATAATCGTCGGTCGTTTATCCGCGAGGTTCGTGTCCGATGGAGTTTGTTTCGGCGGCGTCTCGGGCGCGCGCGCTCGCAGGAAGGAGGATCGCGGAGCTGATGGGCGCAGGTGTCCCCGGAGGGCAGGAGAAGGAGGACGACCCTTCTTCGGATCGAGGTCAGAGGTCAGGGCTCCCGGACGCCGCGCCGGAGCAGCCCGGGCTGGCGCGAGCGGCCCGCCTGCTGCTCTCCTCCGTGGCACGCACCCTGCTCCTGGCCGACCGCGCCGCCATTAAGCACATCGTCGGATTCCGCAATCAGGTGCGAGCGCCTGCGTGTGTGCGTGTGTGTGTGCGTGTGCGCGCCTGTCAGTGGGGAGCGGTGGCGCTGTGGCGTGGCCGACACGCCGTGGCGAGGGTGTCTCACCGCGGCGTGGCTGGGTGCAGGTGCTGCAGTGGGGAGCGGTGGTGTAGCGGTTAGCGCTACGCTGCGCTATGAACCCGGCGACACGGGTTCGATTCCTGCTCACGGCCAACACCGGTAACGATTATCTGAACCGGTCCTGGGCCTCCCCTAGGTAGACTCAGCCTCAAATGAGTACCTGGTGCGGTGTGTAAACATCGCCACTGGGGAGACAAAGGCGGTCGGGCGTGGTGCTGGCCACCCACCCCCTCGTGTACCGTTCTGGCCTTCATAGGTGCTCGCTAACAGCACTTGCCCCTACAGTCTGTTAAGGTTATATGGGGGATCTTTATCTTTGTCTTGTGTGCACCTGTCATTGGGGAGCGGTGGCGCTGTGGCGTGGCCGACACGCCGTGGCGAGGGTGTCTCACCGCGGCGTGGCTGGGTGCAGGTGCTGCAGAGTCTGGAGGGCCTGGAGAGTGCAGAGAGCCCTGCGGAGATGGTGCTGGCCTTCAACGACTTCACCGAAGCCATCGAGCCCTTCGTCAACCTCTCGGCCGAGCGGGAGAGGGTGTGCCTCTCACACCATCATCACCTACATCATCATAATCACCTCCGACATCATGATCATCACCTACATCATCATAATCATCATCTCCGACATCATCATCATCACCTACATCATCATAATCATCATCTCCGACATCATGATCATCACCTACATCATCATCATCATCTCCGACATCATGATCATCACCTACATCATCATGATCATCATCTCCGACATCATTATCATCACCTACATCATCATCATCATCTCCGACATCATGATCATCACCTACATCATCGTAATCATCATCTCTGACATCATGATCATCACCTACATCATCATAATCATCTCCGACATCATGATCATCACCTACATCATCATCATCATCTCCGACATCATGATCATCACCGACATCATCATCATCATCTCCGACATCATGATCATCACCTACATCATCGTAATTATCATTTCCGACATCATGATCATCACCTACATCATCATCATCATCATCTCCGACATCATGATCATCACCTACACCTACATCATCATCATCTCCTACATCATCATCATCATCGCAATCATATTCGTCGTAGTCACAATTTGCTTTCGCCCCATTAGGGATCTATGCAGTTCGTGTGCTGGTGCTGAATGGATTGATGCATGGCAAGATCATGAGAGTAGACGGTGTATTGGGGAGGCCTTCATCCAGCAGTGGATTGACCTTAACCGATGATGATAGTGATGATGATGATCGACGTCTGTCTCCGAAATTTTGGCAGCCTAACACCAGATGTGCTATCTCAGAGGTCGTGTCTCTACTGTTTAGGAGCTGCAGGATGCTTCTCGCAGAAGGGAGAGTTGGCAAGGTGTGGTGGCATATACTGTATCGGCCATGATGGCATGATTATTTTAATCTTGGTTGGCAGCGTGGCACTTGGCCTGCGGTGGGCAGATCATAAATCCCTGTCAAGGGTCAACTTTTCGCCTCCCTACACTCGGTTAAATCGGTAGCGCTGCTGTCAGGCCGTTCCATGAATTGTCCCTGCAATTGTAATGTGGAATTTCCGCCACGAGCTCAAGACTGACCGACAGAGATGAGCACGGTCCAAAACACTTGCGGTCAGTTTGTTGCGCCTCGGGTTTCGGCTACGTACGGCGCGAAAGAAATCCAAGCGTACGTGCGCACAACAACAGGCGTGCTCTCCTGGCTTGCGGGGTCGGGGGGGGGGGGGCCGTGGGGGGGGGGGGCGTTCACTCGTGAGAATCGTTCCCTCCTCGCCGGCGCTCAGGATCTCAAGGACGCGCGGCAGGCGGCGCGGATCGGAGTCGCTCGGGATGTGCTGGAGAAGGCCCCCATGATGATGCTCGCTGCGTGCAAGGCAAGTGCGCTTGCCTTCTGCGTGCAAGGCAAGTGCGCTTGCCTGCTGCGTGCAAGGCAAGTGCGGTTGCCTGCTGCGCGCGCTGCAACCGCAGCGCCGGATTATCCTAGGAGCAAAAGTAGCTACATGTGTAGTAGCTACCAGAGGTGGGACAAAGTCATTGTTATGCAAGTCCAAGTCGAGTCGCAAGTCATCAAATTCATGACTCGAGTCTGACTCGAGTCCAAGTCACATGACTCGAGTCCACATCTCATAGGTGGGACAAAGTCATTGTTATGCAAGTCCAAGTCGAGTCGCAAGTCATCAAATTCATGACTCGAGTCTGACTCGAGTCCAAGTCACATGACTCGAGTCCACACCTCTGGTAGCTACTACTACATGTGTAGTAGTAGCTACTAATGTAGTAGCTACATGTGTAGTAGCTACATATGTAGTAGCTACGGGCCCCGCACTTTCAAGGGCCCCGCGCTAAATGCTTTCGAGCTATCAATTCCGGTTCAGTGATACTGCACTTGCTCTATTACCGTAGTACTATACCGCCTTCGACTTTTACGAACGACTGGGTGGCTAAAGTTGAGCGATTTGTCGTATTATCTGGCTGTATAGCAAATGAAAAAATCCAATTACTTTGCTATGCAAGTAAAAAAAAAATTGTGTTTGCAATGACCCGGTGGCGCTCGTCGCTCGCAGACGCTGCTGTCGCACGGCGGCTGCGGGGATGCGCGGGCGGCGCGAGAGCGCGTGCTGGGCCGCGTGCGCTCAGCCACGTGCCGAGTGGTCGACATCGTCGCCGCCGAGACGACCCACGCGGCAGGCGGCGGTGGCGGCGGCGGGAACCGCGGCCCCACCGGCACCACGGTGAGTTCCATACAAGACCGCACTTTCTTCAGAAACGATTTTCGTTAAGTAGCCCGAGCGCATATATATGCACATGTGCATATTTCGGGACGTGACAAGCATACTCGGGCTTTCGCGGTGGGCTGCACGGCCCAGGGATGAATCGTCGCCGCTTCAGTTTAGTCGCGAGGACGATGAAAGACGGAGCAGCGGAAGGGCCCGAGGGAGCGTACAAGGATCCTGCATCCCTAAATGTCGATTTAAAGCGTTCGTGACTGCAGGGATTCATCTTCTTGGTTCTTTCGGTAAAGTCACGTAGAATGGAGATAATAAAATAAAAAAAATTAAACATAATAAAATAATTCTCACGACGTTTCGGCCACAACGCAAGCAGCCGTCCTCAGGTGAAGAACAGACAGAGTCTTCTCGACAGACCTGTTCTTCACCTGAGGACGGCTGCTTGCGTTGTGGCCAAAACGTCGTGAGAATTATTTTATTATGTTTTATTTTTATTCTTTTATTATTTCCATTCTACGTGACTTTACCGAAAGAACCAAGAAGATGAATCCTGCATCCCTGTTGGCTCGGCCGCTGATTGGAACGCTTCACAGCGCTCGTTGCCACATTCAATTAGCCTGTTCTTCATCCACAGTCGCATTCGTGCGCCTTTTAACTCCAAAGGTGTATTTACCCAGTCACCAGCGAAAATTATTCATCATCATTATTATTATCATCCAAATCGCATTCTAACGTGACGCGTGCTTCGAAACGCTGTGGAATTAAGCACTGCAATCAATGCAAATCCTAACCCTTAACGGTCCTGTCATTAGCATACTGATGGGAGGAGATCCCAAGCTGCATCGACTAATTGGCCGTGCTGCAAAGATCCGACCGTGTCCGTTCAGTGCCCGCTGAGCTGCGTTGGCTTCCGGTCGCGCTCATTACACGCAAAGTGCTCGCCACAAAGAGAACCACGGTACCTTGCTGATGTCGTCAAGGAGCATCAACCATCGTCACGCGAACTCTCACGGTCATCCTCGCCGCAGCAGCAGCAGCAGCAGCGGCTTTTGGCAAACCGTCCAACAAAGACGGCCACCGCATCGCGCGCGCATTCAGGCGAGCTGCTGCGGCCGTCTGAAACCTTCTTCCTTCCGATATTCGTAAAATCATTTAGATCGACAAACTCCATTTCTTTAGAACTGCTTCTTGTTGTCTTCAGTTTGTCCTTCCCCCGCACCTCCTCCGACTGGCACGCTTGGCCACGGACTCCCACAGCTCTTGCCCGACGGCACGGCTGCGTCGTTGTCCCCCGCCGTGGCGACGAGCCCACCCGGCTCCCCTCCGTGGGGCCCCACGCTCCGGCGGGACGAGGAGCGGCCCGCGTCGGCGCCGTCGGTGACGGGGTCGGGCCCCGGCACGTGGGCCGGCGTCCCCGGGCAGGCTGCGACAGACGGGGCCCGGAGGGAGGAGGACGCTCGCGACGAAGCTCTTCCCTGGCTGTGCGGCGCCGTGGACGCGGTCAAGGTCGGCGTAGGCCGCTATGCGACGGCCTCGCGGAGGAGTCGCGGAGCAGAGCGTTGCCCTGCTCGACACCAGCACGCGTGGAGGGGGGGGGGGGGGCAGGGGGGGATCGCGGCTGGGGCTGGGCCCGGCCCGTGGAAATTTGCCCGGACTTAGAGAGTTGCCGTAGACTACCCACAAAGTGGCCCTGGCTGTGTGGGTTCTGGGTGTACGATGCAGGGTTTGCTAAAAAGCTTTTCTGGAGGCCAAGTGTAAAATGATGTACGCGGACACCACGTGCGCCATCCCCTCGGCTCTTTCTGAAGCCTCCTTAGAAGTGAGACCTGGGAGTAACTTACCCCCTGCCCCTCCACCTTTGTGTACAGCCCTGGGATAATGAACTCGGGTGGCAAACAGAAGCTGGTCACAAACAGAATTGAACCTTTTCACCGAGATTCGTTTCCTCTGCCACGGTACCGCGCCACTGGCGCAATTCCTATCCGGTTAAATACCGATCCAACCTCGCGATTCCCCCCGGCGCTCGCGATCGCACCTCCGGCTGCCGTTGTCACACTAACCCTGCCTCCCTCGCTCCCCGCGGCCGGCCGACAGACGCACGTGGAGGGCCTGCGCGAGGGCCGCCTGCAAGCGAGGCATCTGGAGCGCGCGCGGCTGCTGCTGCTGCTGGGCCCGGCGCAGAGCGGCGTCCGCGACTTCACGGAGGCGGCGTGCGTGAGCGGCGAGCACCGCGACCGGCTGCTGCGGCTGTGGGCGGAGGCGCAGGTCCGCGTCGACGCGATCGCCGGGGCCGTCGAGCAAGCGGTGAGCGCCGAGGGCTCGCCGTCGGTTTCGAGGGGACCGCGTCGTAGTTCCTGGCCTAAAAAAATAGTCGTTGTCGTGAACCCCCCCTCCTCCTCCTCCTCCGCCGCCCGACCGACCGACCCGTTGTGTCGTCCTCGCAGAGTCGTTGCCAAAAGTGTCGATCAAATTCCAACCGGTTAAAGGTCCCCTCGCGACCAACTCGCGTCGCCAACGCGAGGCGACGCGTCGCTCGGACAGCTTTGAGCTTCATCGGGTAGCGGGCTCGGAAATAGAGCGGATCCGTTGCACTTGCAGCGAAGACGTTTATACTTTAACTTGACTTTAACGTCCGTTCGTGTTGGCGCGCCTTTTTCTGTTTCTTCCATAAATGCGGTTGGTTTTCGCGCTGGTTTCTATTCGCTTCGTCGTTGCGCTTCGTGCGACGTCATTTCTTTGGCATTTTGGTGACCCCCAGGTTGACGTATATGTAAAGGAGAGCCGACACAAGATTGCAGGGGTTTCGTCTTTTAATCCTTTTCTCCCATCCACACCTGTCCCCAGCCGTCCCAATCTCGTTCCCGCCAAAGGCCCCTTCTTCCCGCCCGTTCTCCCCTTATATCTCCTCGATAACCCCTCCCACTAACCCTCCTATTGGTGGGAATCCTTCCCCTGACACCCCTACATATACAAATGGGGTCTTTCCTGCACTCTGTAGCTTTCGCGACTCGTTAAGCAAAATAAACCGTACACTTCACCCCCGTGCCGGTCTCCCCAAGACGTCCTCCTTTCGAGGAGGCTCTCCTGGAAAATCTGTGAAAGTCTTCGCCGGGGACATTGATATTGCAATGGCCGGTCGAATAGCGCGCCTTACGCGAACACGTCCCTTAGTTTATTTGAACGTAGGTGGTAAACCTAAGCGATTATGTAACATGAGTTAATTTTGCAAGATAAATATTTCACCGGGACATTCTCTTGAGATGGAGCATTTAATTTGCAAGGGCGTCATGTTGCATAATAATCCACCACAATAATCCACCGCTCAAGATGATAGAATGTAGATGTCGATCTCCCCTCGTCTGGTCTTGTGAGATCGTCATCCCACGATAATGTCCCAGTCGGTTTATGATCTGGACAGTGGAAAAAAAAAACTTTATAGCTCACTGGATTCCTTCAGGATAAATAGACATTCTGATTCTGGCAAGCCTAGGTTACAGTGTATGTAGGTGTAAATAAAGCTGTCTCTGGTGTGGACCAATCAGTTTAAAAGACCATGCGAACAGTATATTATCAGAGAATGTTTTTTTTTGCATTCTGACCACAAGTATTGTGGCTAATGCAGACATGATTCCTTGTAAAAGGTTTCAGTTTGGTGTTTTAACAACTTAACACCTGTTTTGTTGGCAGATAAAAGGGGAAAACCCTATTCTCATATTTTGGTATTGGAAAAGGAGGTCCCATGATGTAGATTTGTTCAACTCCTTTCGCACCGCATGTAACCAACAGTGCTAATCAGAGGTGCGGGCGAATGACAACAAACTAAGCACAACAACAAGCAGTTCGAAATAAGTTTTTTTTATCAATCTAAATTATTTAAAAGTGCACGGCTCCAGTGGCTTCCTCATATCGAAGGGAGAGCATTCCAGACGGGCGCGGAAGCGCATCCGAAAAGCGCGACGACGCGACTACCACCGTCTTCGTCCGACTGACTCTGACCCCGCCGTTGCAGGTTCCCCTGGAGCAGTTCCAGCGCGGCCACGAGATGGAGCTGACTCTCATCGCCGCGTGCCAGACTCTGGATCAGCTCAAGAGACAGGTTTGGCCCCAGCCGTGCGTCGCCGTCACCGCCGCAGGAAAAATGTCCACATCGCAAGGAGCGCTTAACACGACGGCGGCTGTGGTGGTGGCGGCGGCGGTGGCGGTGACTCACGCCATTAGGGAGCGCCTTGGGACCGCTCGGTCCTAGATTGGCTCATTCCGGGAAAATTATCGAGCCCGTTTATATCAATTTAACGACGGAGATTTTGACGATGCTCGCACACGCTTGCGTTGTATTCTGAGAACGCCGCCGCAGAACGGGACGATTGATCTTTAATGAAAAGCGCACGCGGTAAATTAACAGAGAAAAAAAAATCCACCACGTTGGCTTAAACGAGAAGCTTGTAAATGATTTTGCTGTAATCCGTGGCATGCGTTAAACCCGTGCATTCCTTACACCCTTTTCAAGAAAATGTCATTGTCATGTAATATTCCAGCCTGGTTCCAAGTAAGACGATACTTATTATTAAGACTCACTAATTTCCGTGAGGGCAGAAGCTTGCAGACTGTTGTAAAAACAAGCTTTTTTATATGAATAAAAATAGGGTTTTGTATGAATAAAATAAGGAGTCTGTCACTTAGAAGTAGGGCTTGCAAGGCCAGAAATACGAACACAATGGCAGATGCACAAACATGCACGCGTCATACCCGTCTGCATGCACCACAGGCCCTCTATCAATCCACTGCTGGATGAATGCCTCTCCACGCCGTGTCGATCGTGGGTGGGGGGGGGGGATTGTTTGACCATACTTCACCATGCTGGTCAGTACGGGTCGGTGAAGGAGGGGGCTCATGGACCGGCTCGGCCATTGCTCGCCGCTGATGTTAGCCGTGCTCGTAGCACAGTTCGTAGCACTGGTTTCTGTTGTCGGGGTGGTAGAAGGGCGGTGAGTTCGAAATCCTGGTTGGAGGTTAAACTCGTCCCATCATTCCTCCGAGGTCGACAAAATAGACACCGCCTGGTGGGGGAAGTCCAACAGTGGTTGTGCCATGGATGTACTCGGACCCGGCAGGGGAACATGTAATTCCTACCGCCGGCTACAATCTGGATATACAAACACTGCCTCTGTGCTTATGCGAGCGGGAATTTGCTCTGGCTTCTGAGTCTGGCGATGACGGCACAATGACGCACAAGGAGTCGCGTGATGATTTGAAATTGTACAGTAATTTGGTGAGTAATCGCAACTAACCGAGCGTGAACATTTCTCGCTCTTTCCAGGCCGGGTCACCGCCCTCTCGATAGCCAAATTGGAAGTTGCTTCTGGGTGCAAAGGCGCAAAGCGACGTTTCGCCAGCTTTCGCAACAACGTGTAATTTCGGTCACAGGTTTCTGCTACTTTTGATGAAGATATTTTGTAACGCTTTTCCGCGCCTCCCATGACACCACCGATAAACTGAACAATGGAGTGCAAGCTTGAATTTCCACCACTGCCTGAGGTTCTGTAACCAGGAGCAATCAAACTTCATTCATTTAAAGGCGCCTTTATTAAAGTAGCGATTGCGTTGAGCTGCAACCACAGATTTGATCAACGATTCTTCAATTGTCGTCTGTGAAAGCCAGGCTGAACAGGCAATGTTTTAAGTTCTTAAAAAAAAAATACACAGGAGGTGAGCATATTCTTAGGTTTTTTCGGTAAAGTCACGTAGGTAAAAAATTGAAATTAATAAAAAGTAAAATAAAATAAAATCACGACGTTTCGTCAGGTGGAACCGTCACAGCACGATTGCTGTATCAAGTGAGCACCGACTCTTTAGAATGTGCGTCCAAGGTCTGGTTTTGTTAAAGGGCACGGGGTGCGTATTGTTGTTGTATGCGCATTGAACTTCTTTCGCACCGTACCTGGCCAACCGTGCTCATAGCAGACGCGGCAGAATGAGGGGGTGGTATTGTGACTGACACGGCTGCGCTTGCGTGCGTCCCTCGTCTGAACCGGCGCGCCGTGCCCCCCCGGTCTCTCCCGCCCGTGTCCGGCCTCCCGCCGCCGTCCCAGCTGCAGGTGGCGGCCGTGGCGGGCGCCATGCGTCTGCTGTCATCACGGCCGGGGGAGCGCACCCTGGCTCGCCTGCCCGAGGAGGCCGCCACGGGCCACGCAGGCGCCGTGCGCGAGCTGGCCGCCAGCCTCTCCGAGCGGCAGGAGGCCCTCTCCGAGGTGCTCGCTCGCTCACCTCGCTCGCTCACCTCGCCATCGCACAACATCATCGTCGTCGCGCTCACGTGCCCGCATCTTTCGGGTCACGCCCTAGATCCGTATTCATTCGCACGGAGACCCGCATTCGCGTGTGGGCTCGTATACAAACGAAGACAACGATTCCCCGTGAAGCCTTTAAGAGTGCTGTTAACGAGTAGCACCTTACGATGGCCTGGCGGCACGGTACACGAGGGGGTGGCCAGCATCACGCCCGGCCCGGCCGTCTTTTTCTCCCCAGTGCTCGTATTCACACATTGCGCCAGGTACTCGTTCAAAGCTGAGCGTATCTCGGCTTCGAATGAGTACGCGGCCATTGCGTAATGTCTCTCTCCCTCGCGTGCGATTCTCACGGTCTCGTCGACAAGGGCCAGCGCGATCACAATCGCCATCCGTCAGGGACCTGACCGACCCGGTTTCCCTCGCGGGGGTCACGGGGCACGGTCGCCAGACGCTGGTTTCGCGAGGCAAGGCCGGTGGGGACGCTGGGACGAGCCGGCGTGCGCCCGTCTGCACATCTCGGTCTCAGTTGCCATCGATCTGATTATAATTCCTGTTTCGGCCACCGTCAATCCATGGCAAATTGAAATTCTCGCTGCCCGCCCCCCCCCTCTCCGCCCCCCCCGACTTGCTCCGGAGCCCTCGTTGAGCGGTCGGCAAACGGGTACCCGTACCCAGCCGTACCCGTACCTGGCCGGGTACGGGTAGGGTACGGGTATCGGGTACCTGATTGCGACCTCTGGGATGAAGCCATGTTGCAGGCGCGGGTGGGTTGATTCTAGGAACTTGAATTGTGAGAAGAGACAAGACGTTGGGAAATGAGTGACAAACGGTTACTCACCAGTGACTCACGGTCTACCCGTACCCGTAACCGGCCGCACCAGGGTCGCAAACGGGTACGCCGGGTACGGGTAGCCGGGTATCGGGTAGGGTACGGGTATCGGGTACCCGGTTGCGACCTCTGCCGTGTTGGCGGTTGCGTTTTTTTTCATTGCCATCGTTTCGGTGAAATATCCCAAATACGATGGGGATCCATCGCTGCCGGCTCGCCTGACAGATACTCGCTTCGCCATGGCTTCTGTGGGCCGGGTGGAACTTCAATCGCTCCCCCCTCTTCCTCATTCCAGGCACTAACTCCCCTAATTGGTGTGGAGCTGAGTGGGGACTTCGCCGGGTTTTCAAGCGTAATAGGTTTATGCCCTGCCTGGCAATAAAACAGAGGAGGTGTTAAGATGTTCAAACACCAAATAGGAATCTTTTTGCTAGCAATCAAGTACTGCATTAACCGCGCACACGGTAATTGTGACGAACATGCAAACAAACATGCTCTGATTATACATGAATTGCCTTTGAAACCGATTTGCCTTATTTTTCATACTTTGTTACTTGCAAAAAAGGTCCCATGATAGATTGTCTGTGCAAGAATTAAATGAAGCACTTTCGATTCCTAGAGCATATGTGTGCATGTATGCACTAGTCATACCCTTGATTCGATTTTTACAATGGTAAAAATAGATCGTTCTTTTAAACTATACATTTTAACACCTCATCAGATCGCGGCGATTCGTGTTCTGCAGGATCCACGAGGAATAATGATGGCTTATCCACCAGGTATAATGACATCTCGTCCACCGGTGACATTTAACGATGGCCCGTTCACCGGAAATGTGCGGCTTGCAGGTTTGCCGGCTGCTGCGTCACGTGGCGGAGACGGAGCCTCTTGGCATCAGGTGCTCTCACCTCGACGACTGCATCCAGTCCACCGTGCAACAGGTACCACACCCACGGTCACTTTCTCCTCCGGTCATCGCACATTTTTCTGAGACTCCAAAAAGAGGCTGTGGCTTGGTGAAGAAGTCGCCCTGGGGGAGAACGCCCACCGCGTTCGCCCTGGGGGCTATCGTTCATTTGTTTTCGTCGCTGTTCCCCCACTCCAGATTCTCTCCGCGAGCCAGGTGCTGGTGCAGAACCCCGAGAGCCGAGCGGCGTTCGAGCTCCTCGAAGTTTGCCGCCAGGCGTGGGCCGAGTGCCTGGCGGCACTCACCGTGCTCGTGCGCGACACCGTCGACACCTCCTACGGTGCGCGGGTGCGGCGGCGGGCGGGACGAATGGGTCAGGAGAGGGCAAGTGGGAGATAGGGCAGGTGGTCTGGGGTCAGAGGGGTAGGGGATAGGGCCCAGGCTCTCGCTCCCAACCTCCGGCACTAGCCGGACAGCCGCAGCAGAACACATGGAACGAGATGACGGCGCTGTTTTCGGTTGCGCATCGTGACCCACGGCTTGACCTCTGGCGTCGCTCTGCGGCTCCGCTGTGAACTTGGAAGCTGTGGGCATGCGTGGAGCTAGCGCGCGCACACACGTGGCCTGGCTTGGTGGCACACGTAGAGATGTGTACGGGGGGTTGTTGGACCGTGTGTGTGTGTGTTTGTCTCCATGCATCCGAGTATTCTCATGCTCGCATTTATTTTGATGTTGACCGAAGTGCAGTTCTTCAAAGACTGCTGATGGTTTTTGCGTAATGCACACAAGTGCTTTTTGTAGACGCGTTTGTATATCTAATGACAGGATTATCATATCTCCTAGGCCTTGATGTCTCTGCAAAAGCTACATCTAATTTTGGATGTCAGCGTGCCTCACAGAAATAAGACCCTGGGTTCGATTCCTGACGAGGGTGTTTTTCTGCACGGAGATTGTATCTTCTCCCCCTGTTCTGCATGCATTGCCTCTGGGCTATGCGGTTTTCCTCTCATAGCTGAAAGAAACACAGTGTCACTGGCATCGGCAAATGCCAATTATAAAAAAAAAAATACTCGCAAATTACTCAATTTCGATTCCACACAGCAACATCGCCGCCGACTCCAAACAACTTGACGGTGCCCTCCTGAAAAATAGTCTCGAGACTCAGTGCGGCTTGTCCAAAGAATAATAATTATTGTAATAGTATTATTACTGTTTTGCAACGCTAACATAGCTGGCACGCTTGTCAAGACGCGTCAGCAATGCGCCCACGTGGTAGTGCCACTCTTGCCGTGCTGTTGTCACAAATCAACGTTCGGCACGGGCTTCGTGTCGTTGGCGAAACCGCCTCCCCTGCCCCCCGTATCCCTCCCGCCCCACCCTCCATCCCCCCTCCGTGACTTTCTCAACCGAGAGCTGCTGGATGCTCTGCATATCGTACCGCCGTGCTGAGCGCGGAGCGCGGACGAGCGGCCTCGCCGCTCTCCGCGCCCGTGTTGTTCTGCAAGGACACGACCCCTTTCTCCCCACCCCATATTGGCAGAGCCCCCACCCCCTCAACACAACGCGCGTAATGTGGCAATAGGTAAGAGACCACGCCGCTCCCCTCTTCTGCCGCGTGGTCGCGTTTCAGCCGGGTGGCTAGCGGGCGGGGGCGTGGGGGGTGGAGGTCGCGGCATTGAAAACAGAAGCGGTGGCCTCGCAGAGATTTTAAAAGCATTTTCGACGGTGAGAACGAGGTAATTTACACATTTTTTTAAAAACTCCGTGTTGGCTTTTTTTTTCTTCTTCCTCTTTTGTGTTTGTTTTCCTTCCTCCAGAGAAAGGCTCGAGCCAATCGCTTCACAGCCACGGGGTAAGACGAGGGCCGCTGCTGCTGTGCGCGGTGCATGAGTGCTTTTGTGGACCTCGTGACGATGGATCTGTAATGCGCCGCGCTCGTATTTGTTGACAACACAGTGGCTCCACCCCCCGTCGGGTTGCCTTGAACATGGGGTCAATTCACTTGCACGCATTGAGAGCTCCCATTTTCCGTCGTCAAACTTGTTGCTTTCAAATTGTCGTTGACGCACGCACGCACGCACTTATTTACTCACGCATCGCAGCTGGTCGTGCGCAATGATTGAAAAGCTTTCTTCCGTTGGCAACCTTGGATGCCATTTTTCACGATCGTGTTCGGCTTATTCCAACGGCGCTCCAACCTGCTCCCCATTCATCTGTTTATTTCACGTAATTTGTTTCTATTGTAGTGGCGCCATCGGCGTCGTTTACACGTGGTCCGCATTTCACTTGTCGGTACCAGCTGAGGTGGCATGACCCTGAGGCGGGTTCCAATTTTTCCTGTGTGGCCAACAAGAGGCACCTTTTGAAATGGGCGAGTTACGAAATTGTTCGTTCTCATTGGCCGTTTAAATACGCCGGTACCGCACTGACAAGGATTTGGTCCCTTTAATTGGTACCGATTTCTGCTGTGGCCCATGGCCTAATGCAGGGGTCGGGAACCTTTTTGACTGGGAGAGCCATAAAAGCCAAATATTTCTAAATATATTTCATTGAGAGCCATATAATATTTTTAACGTATAATAAATTAAATGTCTTACTTTTAATGCGACTTCTGGTGCTGCATGGTTTTGCTGATGGCCTTGTAGTCTGGTTCATACGTGGTGAGGTTGAGCTTCATGCAGGCGTGACCCGTGAAATTTATCTTCAAAACTAATTTCTGTTTACTTAAAAATGACACAGTATTATTAAGTAGTATCACAAGTATTTTAAAATCAGTTCCAAACTGATTTTTTTTTTCAACTCAAAATTGTCTGGGAGCCATATGCCGTCACTGGAAGAGCCATATATGGCTCGCGAGCCATAGGTTCCCGACCGCTGGCCTAATGGGACTGAGAAGGCGTTTGGAATCCCCGTAGAGCCGGTGCACCACCCCGTGCTGTTTGAAGGGCCCGCGTGGTGCGTTGCCACTGGCATCGCAGAACTACTTGTGAGATTGTAGTAGTAATAGGTTTTTACCCTTTCAACTGGTACACAACTGACACCTTTATACGAGGGATCATGTTTGCAATAACCACAACACAAGCAGTCAAAATGCAAACAAAAAGAAACAACTCTGATAATGATATGCACTGTCCTTGAAGTTGATTGGTCCACACCCGAGACAGCTGTGTGGACCAGTTGAAAGGGTAAAAACCTATTACTATATTTTGCCACTGGTAAAGGAGATGTCTCATAGTACTTCTGAGATTGCTTCAGGTGACCTCCGACCTCTGGCCTCTGCACATTCCCTGCTTATACAGGTGTCTCAGTCGCACGTCAGTTAACCAACACTCTACACTCTCCGAGCTCCCGAATGCATCAAACTAAGTGGAACAAACCGCATTCGATGTCATGGCTTTTCTTGGTACACTCGTTGGTGACGTGGCTGAGAGCCATCAACTCGTCACACGAGAAGCGGGCACGGTTCGACCGTCACCATCGGCCTGAACCCAGCAGCCCAGCAGTGCCAGCTCAGCCCTCTCACTCCCGAGCCACTCAAGCGGCCTAAATTTGTCTTAAAAATGAAATCCGTTACGTGATTATTTTTTGTTACGGTGGCGAACCCTCGCAGCGGTTTCCCTACGGAGTGCGTCCATCTCGTTGGTTTTGCACTCGGGCGGCGTGTCACGTGGGGCCGGCACGATTAGTGACACCGCGTGTGGAGTGACACCACGTGTGGAGTGACACCACGTCACTCTGCACGGCCACGAGTTCCGCATCTGCGCTGGATTCGGGCCTCCTGCCCCCACGATGTTTTCCACGATTATTCAAATCATCGGCGGCGGAGGCGTAACCCGGGGCAGCCTCGTGGATACGCTGCTGGCAATGAGATCTGTTGCTTGTGCGTCCAAATTCTTAAACGGGGGTCACTCGCGAGATAAGCCACGCACACGTTATCTATGAATGTTGTGTTTAGAGATAGGGTTAACCCTGTGTTTAACCCATACCTAGGATTAACCCAAGCTCCGTCTCTATGGTTAAGCCCAACCATAATCCTTTGGTTTCTCCGAATGTCAACCATAATCTTTGGAGTTAATTAAACACCTCGTCATAGGGCTCACCATTTTAAAATAACTAACCCTTACCATACTCCTCAGGTGGACTATATTCCTAAATCGATTATTTTACACTGAATCCAAAACTCTGGGAGCTTATCATACTCCTAACTCGAGCGTTAATCCTAAGTTCTTAAATATCATCGCTAACACTGGGATCACAATAAGTGCCCTGTCACTTGTAACTTAAACAACGAGTGATAGCGTTGAGCTGAAACGAGCAATTGCGTTTCCCATTCGTATGTAGTGTAGTAACTCGGCGGGAGACGACTTCACGGGTAACACACTCTTTATTTTATCAAACTTGGTTACAGGTGACTAACACCTACTGAGCTACTCGGATGACCAACATCCACTTAGCTACTCGGCGACTAACGCCACTGAGCTACTCGGATGACCAACATCCACTTAGCTACTCGGCGACTAACGCCACTGAGCTACTCGGCTTCACTAGGTCTTCAGCTCCGTCTTCGGGTCTTCAACTGGGTAACTCTCCCCGAGTGCTCTCGCGCGTCCCCCTTTATACCCCACCTGCCGACGTCGCTGCGAGCACCCACTCACTCGACCAATCGCCGGGCGCCACGCCGCGCCGCACCGTCATCTGTCACTCCCGGCGCGCGCGTCCACACCACGCCCACAACGCGTGCCCAACCCCGCACCCCGCGCCGCCCCGTGATCTATCACTGTCACAGTCGGCGCACGTCAATACCACCACTACATCACCCCCTACCACATAGCTCGCAGCCGACCCGGCTGCTATAAAAATATACAAACCGCCCTGTGTGCCCCGTAACACAACACCACAACAAGAACAACAACTAACGTAACAACACAACACGACGCGAACACTACCATCAGCAACCATCAACCAATGCCACCGCGACAATAGAACAATATATACAAACCGGCGAGTGACAATAGCAATGTGTATGCAGAAAGGAAAATAAATAGACAAAATTTTTTTTTTTTTTTTTTTTTTTCACGACTCGTGCGGTGTCCCCCTCTTTCCGAGCGTCCCTACAACGGGACAATACCCCGGCAGAGGGGAACACCGGGCGAGCTCGGTATAGAGAAAAAAACGTCTTCATGAAAATTGTCGAGCCCTAGCCCGAGTCCGCCTTGCCGGTCCGTCGTACGGCACCAGACGCGGTTGAACGTCCGGTGGTGCCGGCGGTTCAGAAAGACATCGGCCAGGCACCGAGGACCCGTGCGTGCCGCAGGGTTCAGGCACCCGACGGTCAGCAGCCGTCAAGCCCGAGGCACCTGGGGGTGGGTCAGGTGGAAACACGTGAGGAGCAGCCTGCGACACCTCCCTCCCCGAGTCGACGGTCACATCACACGCCCGGTCGTTACGGCACAGAACGGGGTCACATGGTGCCGCATAGGGCTTCAGTCGGGAGGGGTGCACATACCAACGGCGTTTCCCCCATTTTATCTGTATACTCTGGGGTCGTGCAACCCGCACAATTTCCACCGGTCCCCTCCAAGGTCTCAACAACTTGGGGGACGTAGCCAACGGTGCATGTGGACAATGCAGCCAGGCCTTATCGCCTGGTTTCCAATCATGCGTATGCACCCTCCGTTCATGCAATTTCTCGTTTGCAATTTGCCGCGACCGCGAATTCAACCTTGCCGCCTCCCGCGCTTCAGTCAATTTGGCGATATTAAATTTGATGTGGTCTGCCAATTTAGATTTTGCACGTGGCTGGGAAATCCCCAGTTGGACGTCCATGGCCGGATCGGCCTCCCGCCCATACATAAGAAAAAATGGGGAAAACCCCGTCGCCGCATGAGGGGCCATTCGATAGGCCGCGAGTACCCCCGGCACCTGTAAGTCCCAATCATCCTGATCGTCGCAGACCTGTTGGCACAACATAGACGTAATCGTCCTGTTCAGACGCTCAACCATCCCGTCAGTCTGCGGGTGGTAGGGGGAAGTACGCACTTTCTTTGTACCCAACAGGTCGCACACCTCGCGCAACAAAACGCTCGAAAAATTCTGCCCTTGATCCGTCAGCAAGCGTTCGGGGGCGCCCTTGTCCAACACATAACCCTGGACAAAGGCGTCCGCCACCGCCGCAGCCGACTGGTTGGCGAGCGGCCATGCCATAGGCCATCGGGTGAAATATTCCACGCCAACCAGCAGGAACCTATTTCCCCTTGGTGTAACCGGAAAGGGCCCCAAGATGTCCAACGCCACCAATTCGTTTATACGCGAAACCTGAATGGATTGCAGCGGTGGATTAGCTGCAAATGGTGGCGGTTTCCTTTTGGCGCACCCTACGCATCCCTTAAGAATATTCGCCACGTCGTTACCCATCCCCGGCCAATAATAGTCTCGCTGGATTAGGGCGAGCGTTTTGTGAAAACCCAGATGCATGAGCCGTTCATGAGCTGCCAGAACAACCCTACCCCGCATAGCAACAGGCACAACGAGCACGTGACGCCGGGACATGTTGTCCCACCTCATCAAAAGGCCCTGTCTGCACACCCAGGAACCGACCCGCGCCTCCCCTTCTTCGGGAGCGCCAACTTTCCGACGCAGCGTAAGTAGGGAGCTGTCGGACATCTGGAGGCGGCCCCACTCAATGAGGGGCAACGACAACAGCAAATCCCTCCCCGTGGGGGCGTCCTCTCCCGGGGTGTCAGTGGCGGCGAGCGCAACTCCCGGGGTGCCGGCAACCGGGGGTTTGCACCGCGCTGATCCCAACAAACATGTGCAGTCCGTGCACGGCGGCAACCGCGACAAGGCGTCCGCGTTTGAGTGCCGCAACCCCTTGCGGTAAATCGTCGTGAATTGGTAGTCTTGAAGGACCTCCAACCATCGGGACAATTGGCCCGATGGCTGTGCCACGCGCATAGCGTATTGTAGAGCCGCATGGTCCGTCCGGACCGTAAAATGACGGCCGTAAAGATATGGCCTGAATTGCTGTGTAAAAAACACAATGGCTAACAATTCACGACGAGTTACGCAATAGCGTTGTTCTGCGGGGGAAAGAACCCTACTAGCGTAGGCGACCACCCGTTCAACCCCCCCGACCACCTGTGAGAGCACCCCCCCAATACCCGTATTGCTGGCGTCCGTGTCAAGCAAAAACGGTTGTGTGAAATCGGGGTAACACAAGGGGGGAGCCTGCACCAAAGCGTCACGGAGGGAGCAGAACGCAGCCTCCTCTTCCGCCCCCCAGCGAAACCTCACCCCCTTAGCCGTCAAAGCGTGCAGGGGCTTGGCTATGGTGGCAAATTGCTTGACAAAACGACGGTAATAGGAGGCAAAACCAATGAAACTACGAACCTCCGCGACCGAGGTTGGCGTTGACCATGAGCTGACACAATGCGTCTTAGCAGGGTCCGTCGAGATCCCTGAACGACTCACGATATGGCCCAAATACCTGACCGATTCCCGAAGCAGAAAACATTTAGCCGGTTTAAATTTAAGCTTAGCAGAACGCATCCTGAGGAACACCGCTCTCAGCCGCTGGAGGTGCTCCTCGAAAGTCCGACTAAAGACGATAATATCGTCAAGATAAATCAAACAGGTATCCCATTGGAGCCCCGACAAAACCAATTCCATGAGTCTCTGGAACGTGGCGGGAGCGGAATGTAAGCCCATGGGCAAACGGTTGAATTCAAATAGGCCCCCAGGTGTTCGGAAAGCAGTTTTAGGTTTAGACTCGTTATCGAGTGGCAATTGCCAAAATCCAGAAAGCAGATCGAGTGTGGAAAAAAACTGCGCTCCCGCCAAGGCATCCAGCGACTCATCCATCCTGGGGAGCGGATACGCATCCGCCATCGAGATTTTGTTTAAGCGGCGGAAATCGACACAAAACCGCAAGGACCCGTCCTGTTTCTTTACTAGGACAATAGGAGCACCCCACGGACTAGAAGAGGGCGAAATGATATCTGCCGCCAACATATCATTAACCGCCGATTGCACATGTTCCTTCTCGGCCGGGCTGAGCCGGAAGGGATTCTGACGAATAGGGGCCGCGTCCCCTGTAGCTATGTGGTGGCGCAACAGGTCAGTGCAGCCGATATCGTACTTATGTTTGCTGAACACGTCAGCAAACTCGATGAGCAAACCCCTCAATGCTCCCAATTGCACCCCGGACAAGTTATCTGAACCCGCACACAGCGAGTCCAACCACTCAGTCCCCTCATCACTCAGAGGATGCGACTCGACAGTGAAATCTGCTTGAGCCACGAGCCGTTCCTCAACGGGTAGCGGCGCGGCGTGAGCCAGCACCATTCCCTGCGCAATTACGGCCGGCCGCGACCCCGTATTCAGGACCATTACGAACGGCTCACTGTCCCCTCTCACCATGGTTTGAGCAACCGCTAAGTCGAGGCCCTTACTGGCTCTGTTTGACGGCCCCAACAGCACCCCCTGTGCCTCCGCACCCACCTCGAGTGGCTTCCTGAACCGAAGGGGTACTAACATTTGCGATCCCGGGGGCACCCGTACAGTGTGAGTCGCCAGCGCCTGCACCGTCGCACAAACCGTGCGCACTTTGGTAGGGCTCGACAAGAAGGCAACCCGCCGACCTGACGGAAGCTCTATGCAGGCCTGATCTATAAGAATTTTGATGGGCATTTTTGACAAAAAGTCCGTACCTAGCAAACAGGGAACGGCCAGCGATGATGATACAAAAATAGGGCCCGCTAATTTAATGTCACCAATGCAAACAGTCGCCCGAATCTGGCCGATGATCCCCAGGGATCCCCCATTCGCCGCATAAAATGGCACGTCTACCGGCAGAAGGGGTCTACTTTGGACGGGAAGAATGTTATAAATAAGGTCCGAGATGATGGTGGCCGACGCACCCGTGTCAACAAGCACCCGGACCTCAACCCCGTCAATGAACCCCGTTACCACGGACGACCCGGCCGACGCAGCCACGATCCTGTGAGCCAATTCGGACCACTCGACTGCTTGCGGGCCGCGTACGGACCCCCCTCGCCGAATTGAACCCCCGGCATCCAGCCGCGAACCCCCCACCGCGAAGCGGCGACCCGAATGTGCCGTGTTTGTGGACCAAACGTGTGAGGTGCCGCGACTTGCCGGGTTTTGTTGGGATGACTTGTGGCCCTGGTCGTCGTCCCGACGTGGTCCAGCGGCGCGCGGACGCGGGGCCCGGCACCCGGCTGCAACGTGACCCCGAAGGCCGCAGTTGTAGCAGACGACGGACGTCGTAGGTTTCGGTTGCTCCAGCTTGCGGGGCGAACGTGCGGGCGAACGACCTCCCGTTCTCCACTCCCCCGGACACGATGCAGCGAAGCCCCGCTCCTGCACCGCAGCTGGCTGAGGTTCGGCGATCGTGGCGGCCAGTGCCGCATTCCCCGGCCATTTGCAGACGACCCCCGGCCTGCGTTTGAGGACCTCGTACGCGTGAATGCTCGTGGCGATCGCCAGGGAGCAGATCTCCATCTCGTCTGCCACGTTGATGGGGACCCCCAACTCGTGGGCCAACACCAGCAGCTGCTCCGTCACCATGGCGTCCTTCCCCTCCTTATCCATGCGGGGAAAAGCCGCGTCCGCCAAGGCGAGTAGTGCCGTGCGGTAGGCTAGCGTCGTTTCCCCATCCACCTTCCGCCGATCGTAGAACTGGTGGCGACACGTGGAGGGCGGCCCGAACACCTTCGCCATCAGGTGTAGTGCGGCCTGGAGCGTAGAGCGGGACGACCTTGCAGCAGATGTGAAGGCTGCAAGCGCGTCGTCGTCAAGCATCGCTGGCAACGCACGCAGGGCAGTGGTGTCGGACCACCCCGACATCTCCTGATGAGCGAGGAACCTTCGTTTGAAGGCTCCCCAGTCGCCCCCATCCGCCTTGAACGCCGACAGCGCGGGCAATCTTTGCTGGAGGACCCGATCGTCGTCGACGTCGGAGAGATTTTCCCGCGCTCCGCTGGAGTTGTGTAATATGTCGGCTCGGTTGTCAGGCGCAAAATGGAGGGCTCCGGCGCGCGCTGATGACGTGGACTGCGCTGCGCGGAGGTGTCCGGCCACGTGGCGTCCGTCTTTCCCGCCAATCAATGGCGGCCCCTCAAAAACGGCGGGAACTTCCAGACTTTCGGCGCGAAGCGCCGTTTGGCGGGATCCCGCCAGCCTCGCTCCTTCCTCCAACCCCGCAGCCGTTTTCCCGCCCGCTGGAACGGAAATCTCGGCCAAGACCGCAACGGCGGCGAGCAGCAACTCCGCCAACCGGGAGTGCGCGTCCTGGAGGCTGGTGTCGGAGGCAAGCGGAGCGTCGGCCATCACCGCGAAGTGCTGCATCGGCGGCAACTCCTCGTCCTCTACTACCGAGGTCGGTGTCCCCGGTACGCCGTCGTCATCCCGACCTCGCTCGTGGGTACGGGTAGTCTTCCTTGTGTCCATACTTCTTGAAGACAGGTTCACTTCTGACACCAGTTGTAGTGTAGTAACTCGGCGGGAGACGACTTCACGGGTAACACACTCTTTATTTTATCAAACTTGGTTACAGGTGACTAACACCTACTGAGCTACTCGGATGACCAACATCCACTTAGCTACTCGGCGACTAACGCCACTGAGCTACTCGGATGACCAACATCCACTTAGCTACTCGGCGACTAACGCCACTGAGCTACTCGGCTTCACTAGGTCTTCAGCTCCGTCTTCGGGTCTTCAACTGGGTAACTCTCCCCGAGTGCTCTCGCGCGTCCCCCTTTATACCCCACCTGCCGACGTCGCTGCGAGCACCCACTCACTCGACCAATCGCCGGGCGCCACGCCGCGCCGCACCGTCATCTGTCACTCCCGGCGCGCGCGTCCACACCACGCCCACAACGCGTGCCCAACCCCGCACCCCGCGCCGCCCCGTGATCTATCACTGTCACAGTCGGCGCACGTCAAAACCACCACTACACGTAGATGGATGTGCAGTGGCTCAGCTCGAGAGGGGGGGTGGGGGTTCAGATTCACCGCTCGGATGCCAAATCGCCAGGTTTCGTCCCAGAGAATCGGGTTTGCGTTCGTTTTACGAGTTAATGAATTCGTCCTGAACGCTCTGGCAAATTAAACCAATTCCAGTGACGCCAAACGAAGCACCGCTGCGAGGGGGTCTGGGCGTGTTTGCCTTGCCCTGCGCGAACCGTCGCTTCACAAATGCATGAGATTCGTGACACGATATCGTTCCGATGAATTCGAGTAAACATGTTTTGTACTGCTTCGTCGGTGGCGTCGTAGCAGCGGCGGAAATTATTGTAAAGCCTCTTCATCAAATACAGCGGAAACCTGAGACCCATTTGACATTTTGTCGTGAAAAACACGCGAAAAAATTGCTGTTTGCCAATGTGACTATCAGCAGTTTCCAATTTGGCTACTTGGTTAGCGGGAAGCTAGAATACAAATGCAGTTCTACCGCGGCCTCCTGCTACTGTATTAAAGCTGGAAATTCACTGAGGCTCGTTTACAAGACATATAAGTGCACGGTTCTGTTCTTGGTTCTTTCGGTAAAGTCACGTAGATAGAAAAGAAATAAAAAAAAAATTACATTTTTAATAAAAGCAAAAACAAAAACCCCCCGACGTTTCGATCGCAACAGTCACGAAAGTTTCAAGTCAAAATTTGCACGGTTCAAGTTTATCCTTTGGTGCACGAAGAGCATCCCTCGCCCAGGAGTTCAGAATTGAGTGGTGGCTGGAGGTGCAGCTGCTGCTGCTGCTGGTGACAGATGACGGCGACGACGCTGGCTTGTTGGGCTGACGCGCGCGC
Source organism: Lampetra fluviatilis (assembly GCF_964198595.1). NCBI lineage: Eukaryota > Metazoa > Chordata > Hyperoartia > Petromyzontiformes > Petromyzontidae > Lampetra > Lampetra fluviatilis. The sequence goes on from NC_136275.1 coordinate 2,984,333, forward strand.
AGGACGAGGCGGAGGTGGCTCGCCTGGCCGGCGGCGTGCGGGAGCACACGAGCGAGCTGGAGGCCGAGGTGGAGCGCTGGCCCCGTGGTGGGGGTGGCGGTGGCCAGGAGGAGAAGGAGGACGCGGCCGTGCTCCTCTGTGTGCAGGACGTGTGCAACGCGGCCTACGCCACGTGCCTCCTCGCCAAGTGAGCCGATCCGGTGGCCGCCACCGCCGCCGCCGCAAAGTTTCGTGTTATTGTGGTCACTGTTTTTTTTATATCATTATTGTTCTTCTTGGTTCTTTCGGTTAAGTCACGTAGAAGGGAAGTAATACAATAATAAAAATAAAACGCAATAAAATAATTCTCACGACGTTTCGGCCACAACGCAAGCAGCCGTCCTCAGGTGAAAACCAGGTCCGTCGAGGCGACAGAGTCTGAATGAAACAGCACACGAGCTTGGAGCATATATATATTATTTTATTGTGTTTTATTTTTATTATTTTATTACTTCCCTTCTACGTGACTTTGCCGAAAGAACCAAGAAGATGAATCCCTGCAGTCACGAAAGCTTTAAATCGAAATCATTATTGTTGTTGTTGTCGATCTTAAGACTTGTTTTGCCCCAGCAAAGGTTCTCGCCGAGTCTCAAGACCCTTATTCAGGAGGGCCCTGCCAAGTTTTTTGGGTGGCAATGTCTATGCACTTTCCAATCGAGCGATTTGCCGAGTAAATGAGCAAAATTTTGCCAAATCTGGAGCCTGACGCCGACACGCAATGGCCCTTCTCTGCTTTTGAGCGATGCCACGGGATCTTTAACGGTCAACACACGCCGCAGTGTTAACCATGGCGGCCTGCCGGATTTCAACCGCGAACCCCTGCAGCAACAAGCGGTGAACGCGCTACCACTGAGTAATAACACCAAGGATAATAATAATAATGTTATCCAGGAAAACCTCACGATTTTATTTCTTTTTATAACAGTGTGTGTTTTGTGTGTGTTATGCGGCCGTCTGGAACGCTCTTCCTTCCGATGTTACGAAGCCACTGGAGCTGTGCGCTTTTAAATCTGGATTAGAAACTCATTTAATTAGAACTGCTTTTTGTGTGCTACGTTTGCTGTCCTTCCCCCTCACCTCCGATTTGCACGGTCGGCTACGTACGGTGCATGCATGCATTTATATACACATCCACTTCACTGTATCGATCCCCAGAGAGGAACAATGGGCTGAGTCGACCCACGGCTGGAATTTTAATTCTAAACCTCGCGCCTGTGCTTTGAGTCCTCAAACCACCTGTAACCGCCCGGCAAAGTTCAAATGAAACGAAGGGCAAGTGGTTCTATCACGCCGGCGTGATGTGATTGCCAGGCCCTCCCCGCACTTTCAGGGCAAGCTGTTGTTGATCGTACACCAGAAACAAATGCACAGCGGGTGCTCCCAGGTGGCGATTGATCATCTTGTTCGTGGCGTACACGTTAACCGCGTGGACCTCACGTGGCGGCTCGGTTTGTCTCCGAGTTGCCCACCCGCTTGGGATGACCCCCGTGCCGTGTGCCCACGTAACGCGTGGTTGCATAACCGTCCGGGTAATTGCGCCGTGAAATCGCTCCATTTATGGAACGCAAGAGACGGGGCAACCTCTGAGCCACGGGCAACTCTGCACTGACCTGCATGGCAAAGACTCGATAGTTGATTTTTAAAAAAACTGAAAATAGGGGGGGGGGGGGGGGAGAGAAGTACAGTTAGAACAGGGAAGGTACCACGTAGTACAGCGCGGTGTTTGTGAATGTTCGATCAAAATCTATAACAATTGACGAGAAAAGCAAAGTCGCGAGAGCAAAATAGTGCGGGCCGGAAAAGCTGAGGTTCAGACAATAAGCGCACAGAAACGTGCACACAAACCACACACAGCCTCTGTGCGTTATGTCTTAAAAATCATCATCAGCAGCAGCAGCAGCTCTATGAAGAAATGCATTGTGGTCCTCTCAGTCATCATCACCCGTTTCATCCGCATTCAGAGTCATCGTCTTTCTCAGTCAGCATTGGTGACTAAAACGGTGCTGATTAGTCCTCATAGGGACTGTATAACTACCGCTTCGAGTCTCGTCACATTTTGCCGATGGTTTTTTACGCATGAAGCACACAGGCCGAGTGCCTTTCTGTGCACGCTTTTGTATATTTGACGACAGGGTTACCAGATCTCCGAGGGCTTGACGTCTCTCTACAAAGTTGTGGGCGGTGCGGTGGCGCAGTGCTAACACGCCGCGTGCCTCTCGGCTACAAGTGCCTGGGTTTGATTCCCGACTCGGATGCCTTTGTGCGAGTGGAATTTGTATGTTCTCCCCCTGTTCTGCATGGGTTTCCTCCCGGTTCTCTGGTTTCCTCGCGTAGCTAAAAATCAATCCGATGTAACTGTTCTTTGTCAAACACTTCCAAATGCTGAATGGTTACCTGCACATTTCTCAATTGGGATTACACACAGAGAAACCCCCCCCCCCCACACCTGCTTTGACAATGTTGGCTTCACCCGACTGAAAAATAGTCTCGAGACTCGGCGAGGCTTTCCTGGGCAAACAAGCAGAATAAAAATAATAACAATACGACTAAGAATGCCCGGTATAATGTTCTCAACCGGGGTCCGGTCCGTGACTTACAAAGCGACGAATGACTTTGACGGCTGTCTGTGGTGTCTCTCACGCGTCAAATGCCTGCCCCTATCTGTGTATCGCCTACAGAGGAGGTGGAGGAGGAGGACTGCACAAATGCACGCCCGACCTTCTCAAGAAGGCCGCGGTAAGGAGTGAACACGGAACGATCGTCGCACACCGTCAATATTCAGCGGGGGCGGCGATGGCGCAACGCGGGCAATGAATGCGCGTCAACAGAACGCACGAACGCACGCACGTGTCATTAGGAGAACAAAAGATGATGCATGCAAATGTTCGGGGAGAGAGAGAGAGAGAGAAAACACCGAGCAGGCCTGAATTGCGGGGTGATTGCAAACTCTTGAATATGCATCGCTGGGAAATGTTTTCAAGGTGCCCTGCGTTGATATTCGCGCGCGCGTTCATCTAAAATTTTCCGCTCTGTTTCTGATAAACTAAAACTTAAGCTTTTTGTTTTAATATACCACCAACAGGTCAGGCACCACTGACTTTTGCAGCTTTTTTTTTCAGAAGCGACCTGGCCACAAATGATAGGTCAACGAATTGGCTCATAACGTGGAAAACTATAGCAGCCAAATACTCTTAAGCGCATGTTTATAGATGTGGAGGAAAGAAAACCGGAGGACCTGGAAAAAAATCCACGCGACCACGGGGAGAACATGCAAACTCCAAATATACAGCAGCAGGCGTCAGGGTTAGGATCGAACCCACGACCTCCTGCATACCAGGCAAGGGCGTTAACATCTCCTAGCCACCGTGATGATGATGAGAGAGAGACACACACAAACTCCAAATATACAGCAGGCGTCAGGGTTGGGATCCAACTCACGACCTCCTGCATACCAGGCGAGGTCGTTAACATCTCTACACCGCGTCTAAGCTGTGAATATTAGCCGGTGTATCACCGTGACCGCTGCTACTACAACCGTGCTTGTCCATTCTCATCGCGAAGCCACTCAACGTTGCCCAGAGCGATGAGCCCATTGTTCTCCAGCGGTTCACTTTGAGCACTGGCACAGTGGCTATTTCAAACAATGAACTCGTTTTTAATCCAGGATAATGTGTCGCTGCCATTGCGCATTCGCGCTCGCATTATTATAGCGGCAATGCTATCGCAAAGAAAGCCGCGATGTTGCACAGACACAGTCTGCAGTAGTTTCAGTCGGGGGGTGGGGGGGGCGGCGGGTTGCACGTCTTGCTTCGTGTAATCCCAATCGAGTAATTTTTCTAATTTTGAAGAACAAAAAATTGGACTATGACGTCGGCACACAATGGCCTACCATTTCCGAATGACCTCACGGGGCTCCTCTTTAACGTTTGTTGAACTTCTTTCGCACCGTACGTAGCCGACCGTGCTAATTGGAGGTGCGGGGGGAAGGACAACAGACTACCACACAAATCTAAAATGAGTTTTATATCTAGATGATTTAGAAGTGCATAGCACCAGTGGCTTCCAATATCGGAAGGAAGAGCGTTCCAGACGGCCGCAAAAGCACGCGATGCGGTGACCGCCGCCTTTGTTCGATGGCCAGCCAGAATCTGCTTTATGCCCCTCGACGATATCCAGCAAGGTATTGTGATTCGTTTGTTATAAGCAGGGCGGTACTGCCAAATTCGAACCCGCGAGCCTCCGCAACAACGCCACTGAACGTGCTCCAAGCCCGCTCACCACGTTTCCCTCCGCGGGTCTCTCTGCCTTCCTGGTCGCGACGGGGGCCCCTCAATTTGGGGGGTTCAGTCTCTGCCTTGAAAAGGAAGCCGTGGGATGCTGCTCGTGGCTGGGCACCCGCGCGTTCCGCCTCGAGCGTGTGTAGTGTAGTGGGGAGCGGTGGTGCAGCGGTTAGCGCGCTGCGTTACAAACCTCGGCCAGCCGGGGTTCGATTCCCGCTCACGGTCCACATCAGTGACGAATTATATTGAATCGGTTCTGGGCCTCCCCTAGGTGGACTCGGCCTCAAGTGAGTACCTGGTGCGGTGTGTGAACATCGCCACTGGGGAGACAAAGGCGTTCGGGCGTGGTCTTGGCCAGCCCACCCTCTCGTGTGCCGTGCCGGCCTTCATAGGTGCTGCTCGCTTACAACACCTGTCCCAGTCGCCTGATTAATGCTCCATGCGGGATCTTTGGCTCCGAAGCACGTTGCGTGCATTAGCCTGAGAGAGAGAGGGCACTGCGTGTGGATATGCCAGCGGTTATTCTTCCCTGAGGGTCTACGTTGAGGTGTCAAAAACAACAAAAGACACCCGTGGGCAGATCCAGTGGCAACGCATAATTGGGGAGTTGTGTAGCGCATCGCGCACGGGGTACTGGCCAAAGGCGCAGCCCTGCAATTGCTTGCTCACGTCACTGCTGGCGGAAAGGGGACCTCCGCTTCGAAGGAGCTCTAGAGAGAGAGGGGGGCTGTGTTTGTTCTACCAGCTGTGCGTATTTGGTAGAGGTGGGCATACCCACGCGTTATCACATCACCACACGCTAACCTGCGCGTCGACTATGGCGGTGAAGCCATTTATACCGGAGGCGATTTGAGAAACTTGCCGTTGTGTCGACTGCCACGCTTGAATGTGGAGTCGAACTGTGGACGAACAACCCCTTAGGTTCGCGAAATGGGTTGTGGCATCGCAGGACCGTGGTGGGTCACGAAGGCGTGCGAAGACCTTAGTCCAGCATTGCGAAGACTTTATAAATCATCTATTTTAAAGAAAAACAACTGTTGTGATTTTAGTTTTAATTTCGATTTAAAGCTTACGTGACTGCAGGGATTCATCTTCTTGGTTCTTTCGGTAAAGTCACGTAGAAGGGAAATAATTCATTCTGACGCTGTCTTTCCGACAGCCCTGTTCTTCACCTGAGGACGGCTGCTTGCGTTGTGGCCGAAACGTCGTGAGAATTGTATTTTAATATGTTTTATTTTATATATTTTATTACTTCCCTTCTACGTGACTTTACCGAAAGAACCCAGAAGATGTTGTGATTTTTTATTACGTATATACAAGTTCCCCAAAAACATGCATCTTGTTTTTACATTGTTCAGAAGCAGCTGATGTAATAATGAAGCATACATTTCCTTGCTCATGCCTCCACAGGTACTTGCAGATGAGTGCGTGAAGTTGTCGTCCTTGTTGGAAAACATTATGAGTAAGGTATGGAATCGTTGGCTGTGCTGTTTTGCAAGACGTGGTTTGGCTTGCTCCGCACAGATTCGTGAAGCATTTAAAAGCTCCGATTAGCGCGGTTGGCTAACGTGCGGTGCGAAAGATGTTCAACATGCATACTCTACTGGTCCGGGACAATTCAACACCGGAGCGTGCAATGCATCCAGATTAAGATCAGCTGATCCATGCTCTACCACTTACCACAATAAAACTCTCACCTCATCATTATTTAGATTTAAAGCTTTCGTGATTGCAGGGATTCATATTCTTGGTTCTTTCGGTAAAGTCAAGCAATCATCATCAGGTCTGATGATGATTGCTTGTGTTGCTGTCGAAACGTCGTGAGAATTTGTATTGTTTTATATTTATATTATTTTATTATTTCCCTTCTACGTGACTTTACCGAAAGAACCAAGAATACTCATCATTATTATTACACGTGTCTACCCAGGACAGGCTTTTGCTGCTCAACTCCTTTCAACAGGGTCCTGCTAAGTTCCCACAATTAAGTAATTTTACAAGTCGCTTTTGGACCACGACGCTGGCAAATTTGGACCACCACGTATAAAGTTTTCTGTTAAGAGTATTAACCAGGGCGGCCTGCCGGAATTCGACCGCGAGCCTCTGCAGCAACCGCCTCCCACGCTACCGCTGGGCCATGCACCGCCTCCTTTAAATTAGCACGCCCTGGTTACAGTGCCGGATTATCCTAAGACTTTCAAGGGCCCTTGCGCTAAATGCTTTCAAGCTATCATTTCCGTGTCAGTGATTCTGCACTTGCTCTATTACTAAAGTACTATACCGCCTTCAACTTTTATGAACGACTTAGGTGTTTAAGGTTAGCGATTTGTCATATCTGGTTGTATAGCAAATGGAAAAATACAATTACTTTACTACGCAAGTAAAAAAAGATCCCCCGTATAGCCTCAGCAGACTGTTGGGGCAAGTGCTGTTAGCGAGCACCTGATGAAGGCCAGAACGGCACAACGAGGGTGTGGGCAGGTGGCCAGCACCACGCCCTGCCGCCTCTGTCTCCCCAGCTGCACTACGCACCGCACCAGGTACTTATTTGAGGCTGAGTCGACCTAGGGGAGGCCCATGACCGGTTCAGATAATCGTCGCTGCGTGTTGGCCGTGAGCGAGAATCGAACTCGGGTCGTCGAGTTCGTAGCGCAGCGTAGCGCTAACTGCTACACTACCGCTCCCCATTCGCACCACACACACTCCACACACACCCCACACACACACACCACAGCACACGCACGCCACACACTGCACACACGCACGCCACACGCACCACACACACGCACCACACAGACACGCACCGGGAGGTAGGCCTCGGCAAGGTAGGGTAATTTACCCTTTTTACCGGGTAAAAGGGTAAAGGGTAAAGGTGTCGACATGCCAAGGGGTAAGGTAAAGAGTAGGTTAAAGGTAGCACGGAAGAATTACCCTGTAGGGTAAAGGTAGCGCGAAGTATTACCCGGTAAATACGGTACCTAGTTTACCACTAAAAGCTCCGTGGCGCAGTCCGTGGCCTCCATTTAATAAGTAATATAGAAAAAAACTTTTTAAAAAACACGCTTTTATTAAATGTACTAGTAATGGCAGAACTCTACGACTCCAGGAAGTGGCCCCGAAGCTTGCCATAACGTATGGGACCGTGGCCAATTACAGCCAATGTTAGTTGAGCGTGGACAATTAGACCCAAGCCGAAACATAACATATAAAAATTAATATTTAAAAATATATATATTTTATGACAGAATATAGTGTTGTCATCAGTATGACATAAGTATACCAAGTTTGCAGTCGATACCACATTAGGAAGTGGGTTAAAATTGTGTTACAAGATTTGAGGATACAACGACAACAACAATGACAACAACGACAACAAGCGTGTAAAATTGGAATCATCGAGAGTATTCTATATGAATAAAGCGCTCTACCTAGCATTTACCGTTATAAACCTTGTTCATGTGTAGTTCCCTAGTAATTACCCTGTAATCGGGTAATTTGTATGGGGTAAGGGTAAAAAGTAGGGTAAAAGGTAGGCTCGTTGTTTTTTACCTTTTACCTTACCTGCTAAAGGGTAAAAGGTAGGGTAGAGTGATTGTATTCTGGTAAGGTAAAAGGTAGGGTAAAGATAGGCTCGTTGTTTTTACCTTTTGCCTTACCTTGCCGAGGCCTACCGGGAGGGACAGCGATAACTCAACGGACGAGGTCATCGCGTCGTGGAACCCCACGCTGACCTCTCTCTCTGTCCACAAATCGGAATCTGTGCGGATCGGCCACTGGGGTGCCGACGGGGCCTGGGACGGTCTCAGCTGGCGCGCGGCGAGGGGCAGCCGAGGCTGGGCATGGAGCAGGCGAGGCTGGGCATGGAGCAGGCGAGGCTGTGCGTGACGGCCGTGCGAGACGCAAGCACTGTCCCCGTTCAGGAGGCAACTGCAAAGGTAACTCTGGTGGTGGTGGTAGGCTGGTGGGGTGTGGTGGTGGGGGATTGTGGAGGGTGCTGGAGAGAGGAGCCGAGCCGAGGCGAGCGCTCCGTCCAGGTTCACGTGAGGACACCGATTTGTGAAGTGTGCTGTGGAAGCCAGCAATCCGGCTGTGTGGGGGTTTGTGTTTATGCTCTACGGGTGCAATAGAATGGGGGACACATTTTGACGATTGATATTATCGTCGTCGTGATGGTGGTTACCGCGTATTGATTCTAAATGTGGAGGGGAAAACCAGAGGATCCGGAGAAAAATCCACGCGGCCACGGGGTCTCCAAATTTCGAGGCATGCAGGCCAGGATCGAACCCATGCGCTCCTGTATACCATGCGAGATAGTTAACATCTCACCACCGTGGCGCCCTATATAAACATGGACAAGCGTGAACTATTTGATAAAGCATATTTTTATCATATGTAAAGTCAACATAACACGAAAATACCATATTCTTTTACAAATACGTAAACATACGGTATTTTATGTATGTGCAACATCAATTGCCGATGAACGGACTTGCCGCATTTGCGCTACTTGCGCGGCGTTTTCGCGGCCGCCCTTTCTCGTTGGACCGCGCGCCGTTTCGTCGTGGCGTCCGACGTTTCGGGAAAGAGAGCTCCGTTCGTGCCGCGAGCGAATCGTTGGGCGCACGCGAGCGCGGTGCAAACCCCCCGCCCGCCCCGGGATACAACTTCCCGTGAGGTGCCTCCGTGTCTCGTTTCAGGTAGCGGCCGTGATGCAGGCGGCGGAGGACTTGCTGGCAACGCTCCTGCCCACCGTGCAGCTCGCTCGGATGTTGAAGGAGTAGGTAAACAACAACAACAACAACAGCAGCAGCAGCAGCGGCAGATAAACAACACTCCAAATGCAGCCTCCCTCGCTACAGAGCGGCACGTGGTTCCTGCCGGTCGCGCGCATCGCTCGACACGAGGTTCCGTCGCCAATTTTGATCATTTCCCGAGCAGCTGCTGTGCATGATTGCAACGTGTTTGATGACGCTGTTCATGATTTAAAACGAATACCTTTAATCCGAACGGATGATGTTCAGTTTTCAAAAAAAGCAGTCCCAAACTACTCTCACTCAACTCTTTGTGTCCGAGCAACAGATGTTTCAAATTGTCGCAAAATTTTACGGAATGTTATGATGCAGAATGTTAAGTTACGAAATTACATATTTACGGGGGGGGGGGGAAGCCAACGAAACGTATTTATTTCAACGCCACCAAGGCTTTTAACGACACGTATTACACCCTCAGCAGTACAAGCATGATCGTCAATTACCCCGTTTGAAACAATCGTATTATATAAACACAAAACAAACGTCATGGATGTAATTACAGATTGGAGCGTAGCAGCGTTCAGATTCACCTGGGCCCCATGGAGACGGCGGAGGCAACCTCCCATTGCTGCCCGAGCGACGTCAGCAAACACACGGACGCAAGTGTTCATCATCCAGACCTCTCGCTCGAAGCACCATCATCATCACCGTATAATTGCAATTCCACTGGCAGCGTGACGAATGTGTGCGGCCGCGGTGCGTGCTTCTCCTAAGCTTTGCATTTGTGAACAAGGCCTTAATGATTTAAAGCTTTCGTGACTGCAGGGATTCATCTTATTGGTTCTTTCGGTCGCTCCAAGCCGAGGGCGTGTCATTCAGACTGTCTTCTCGACAGACCTGTTCTCCACCTGAGGACGGATGCTTGCGTTGTGGCCGAAACGTCGTGAGAATTATTTTATTGGTTTATTTTTTTTATTTTATTATTTCCATTCTACGTGACTTTACCGAAAGAACTAAGAAGGCTTTAATGGTTCAGTGCAGATTTCCACAATCCCGCTTGTGACTTATCCCCCCCGTGTTTACCATGATACTGAGTTCTTCCCCCCCCCTCCTCTACCACATGGATCTCATTTTATGCGTCGTCTCCGTTGTGTTCCGACCATTTTCTGTTGATGTGCTTCACTCTCCAGCTTATTGAGATGCAATTTGCATGAATGATGCCATATGAGATAAAGCTATTATTATTATCGTAATAAAGGCATGGGGGGTCCTAAAGTACCTATGAAAAATGATCGGCAGTCCATGTATTATCCACAAACGAAACCGCCAGAAATAAATTGGAAAAAATGTTTTTATTGTAATTACATTTAGATCTCTGCTGTACAGTAGTCAAAAATACCCGAATGCAGATTTGAGCTAATACAAAAGGTCACAGCTATTAATAGATATTTAATCGCATTGGTTTTTTTATTCATCAACATTTAAGCAGCTGCTTCCAACATATTAAAGCCACAAAAACACCTATTACGCTTACAACAAACCCACAAGTAAACGTATATGCCTCTGATATAATCTCTGGAATATAAGTTGAGCTTTCCCAAGATCACGATACTTATCTGTTTACAGACAATTGCACTTTCTTCCCCTAACCCCGCACGACCAAAAAAAATAAGCTTTGGCATTGATTGGCAAGCTGTAATTAAAATTCCACAGGGCCTGCCAATCTTACTGCATCCCATTTGCGCAATTTATTCAGTGCCATTGATCACGAAGCCCGCCACTCACACCGACTTAGAATTTCTAACACTTAAGCATCACACACACTTAACACTGGCTTTAGTAAAAAAAAAAAACATAAAAAAATATCTACTCTTTATAACGCTTCTAAAACAGATTTTCTCGTTTTAAAAATAGTGTGATTAGGTCACGCTGAAACGCGATGTACATAAATGTATCTCTGGGGTGGTCGAGAGAAAAGTTCAAACCAAACCACTTTGCTTAACATTGGCAGGGATGCATTTGGCAGATACATTCATTATTTATCCACGCGACATCAATAAAATATACAGATGAATAGCAGCAACTTAAGAATGCAATAAATATCAATATTAAAGAAATAATTGCTAAACGACCACAGCCTCTCTAAGCGAGTTTTAAAAATCAATTTGTACACAGGCCTTAAAATCATTGCCATTAGTCTTTCCATCATTCATCGGCCTACTATAGCAAGCGACTCAATAAGTTAAAGATTTACTACATGCCTTTGTCATTCATGGCGTTTGCATGTTGTACCTCACAATGACATCGACTTCACAGTGATAACGCCAGGCGATCAGATAACAAAAAATGGCTCTACGCTCACCGCTGGGTTCAATCACTGTTAGGATGTAACCCGCACCCCCCACAGGGTGCAACCCAATGATTAGGACACACCTCTCAAGCCGCAGTCTCAGTCACCAATAACATCGCACCGGAGGCATCAACAGGATTATTGGACAGTGCACTCGCTCGCGTACGTTGCAACGCCTTACATCCCCCGACGATATTTACACCACCGGGGCTCCAAAAACAACCGCAATTACACAAACTCAACCTCACCACCCCTCCCCCCCCCCTCCCCGTTTGTCTCGACCCGACTTGCAGGACACGCGGTAAACAATTTCAATCAAGCCGTTCTCATTCATTCAAGTAAATTGCACCTTCAATCGTATTTTTCGACATCTGCGACTGCTGCGTAAATTATGCTGGATTCGGGCTCATTATACGAATTCACCTGACAGCGAACACGAGGTGAATCGTAATATAAAAAAGCCCCCCCACCCCCCCAAAAAAAAAAAATCTGCAGGTACACGATAATTACACTCGTATCATAAAAGGGTTGAAAACCGGTCTTGGAGGAGCGTCCATCGAGGTGAATACTCGACACCCCTCTCTTCACGGTAACCGTGCACTGCTACAATCAATACCAAACAATTGTGGTTTGGGAGTAACGGAATTTTGCCCCTTTGCTTTGAACATCGGCGATTCCCCACCAAGCTACAGCCCTGCATGTAAATGACAACACATGTTACAGCAAGTGAATGGCACGTGTGTGCGTGTGTGTTTGTGCGCGCGCGCGCGTGTCGTTAAGTAGCCATGAGTTACGGAAACAATGAAGGCACGATCGTGAATTACACAGCGAGTGACTTGTTTAGCAAATGTGTTTTTCGTTAACCGTGTTCGGCAACATTTAAAAAAGATAGAAAAATGGGCGATGCAAACACACCATTTACATTCAAGGGTTCATCGTGAAGTCTTGACGGTTACAGCAGCCTCAACACGGCCAGGGTACTGTCCTGAGTAGTGTGGGTTGCAGTGTTTAAAAGTGAGCAGTTGCCGTGAACTGGTCCAGTCTGACATGAGTCAATGCAGCCTAGCGATGTGTGAAAGCTCCAACTACTTTCACCGGTCATGTAACAAACAACTTTGGCAGTAAATGGGCAAAAATAAATGTCCCACCTAATTTTGACCAATATACCTCGGGGCGGCCGGTGCTGAATACTGAAACAAGCCCCCAATAATTCTAGATTTGAAGCTTTCGTGACTGCAAGGAATCATCTTTTTAGGTTTTTTCGGTAAAATCACGTAGGTAAAACATCAAAATGAATGAAAATAAAATAAAATAAAATCGAAACGTCGTGATTTTTGATTTTATTTTATTTTATTTTCATTCATTTTGATGTTTTACCTACGTGACTTTACCGAAAAAACCTAAGAAGATAAGCCCCCAATAGACCGCCATACCTTGTGGGCTGCGCGGAGAATATTTAATGGCCTACCCAATTGCTGCAAAAAGAAATTTCCACTCCCACTTTGGGTCACCACTTTCAGATCCAAGAGAGAAAAGATTGTCTTTTTTTCAGAGGTGTGCGGCTGTATAAAGTTTTTGCCTCCGACTGGCTACATCTTGATGTCCTCCAGTTGGCTGAGTTGGGAGAGGGACTTTTTGACGCGCAGGGCGGTGAGGCGGGCGGAGGCGTTGGCATACCAGCACTCGCGCATGACTCTCCCCATCACGCACAGGCTCTGCGGAGCGGCAGCACAAAGACAGGTCACAGTCAAGGCGGTTGGGGTGGCTCCTCCGCTTGTTGCAGAGGTTCGTGGTTCGAATCCAGGCAGGCCGCTCTGGATAATACCGCAGCTGGATCGTGTGTATAATATGTGGTGTGTGTCGTCCCCACAGTGCCCCTATGTGTGTGTACATGCTGAACTTCTTTCGCACCGTACGTAACCAACCGTGCTAAATTGTAGAACGTTAAAGATCCCATGCTGTGGGCAATTATGTGCCGGCATCACGGTACAAATTATGAAATGTACCCCCGAAATAATCTATTTGGATCAAGCAACATTGCACCTCTGATTAGCACGGGGCCGGCAAGGGCACACGACGGGGTGGGTGGCCAACACCACCGCCTTTGCATCCCCAGTGTTTTTACACACCGCACCAGGTACTCATTTGAGGCCGAGTCGACCTCGGGAGATGCCCAGGTCCGGTTTGCCGCGAGCGAGAATCGAACTCTGGTAGCTGGGTTCACAGCGTACAGCGCACGAACCACGCATGCATACCTCGGAGCTCAGCCAGCGGTTGGGGACGTTAGGCCGGAGACTTTGCTCGCACACGACTCTCCGCATGTCATCCACGGAGGGGTCCGGGGATACCATGTCATAGTACGGCAGCTGGTAGTCCTCGGTAATTCCTGCAAAGAGAAGACGTCTTAGGACTTCACAGCAAGCTGCAAGCATATCGTTGACGGGGTAACTGCAAGATCCGGGACGGGGTAACTGCAAGATCCGGGACCGTGTCCGTCCGGTGCTCCCCGAGCTGCATTGGCTTCCGGTCGCTGAACGAATTTGTGAAAAGCTCGCGCTCGTTACGCACAAAGCGCGTGCCACAAATGATCCACAATAGCTTCATCTCGTCAAGGAGTATAAACCATCACGAAACCTCCGCTCGTTCTCGCAGCGACTTTTTGGCTAACCATCGCACAAAGTCGGTCGCTGCATCGCCCTCTTTCAGGTGCGCTTCTGCGGCCGTCTGGAACGCTCTTCCTTCCGATGGTAGGAAGCCACTGGAGTCGTGCACTTTTGAACCTAAAATGAAAACTCATTTCTTGAGAACTGCTTGTTGTTGTGTTTTAGTTTGTTGTCCTTCCCTCGCACCTCTAATTAGCACGACTGGCTGTATACGGTGCGCGAAAGAAGTTCAACATGCATATAAAGATTTTGTCTTTCATTTAATTACGTGTGCGTATCAATGTCGCACGAACAAAAAAAATCTCACTACCATCTTGTATTATTTGCCGACTCATAACTCAATACATTTGGTGATCACTATATCATTCTTATGGTGCAAGGTTAGCACGAAGGAATTTGATGTTTTACAATGACAGTCTGCAGTAGTTTAAACGGAGGGGAGTGATGTTGCCGTTTTTTCCCAATCGAGTATTTTCCGGGTTTTTATTTGAATTTGGCAAATTTGGGCCGTGAACGCCATCAAACAATGGTCTACGCCCATTAGACCTCCTTTGCCAGGACCAAAATATAATAATAGGGTTTTTCCCCTTTTTTCTGGCAACAAAACTGAAACCTTTTTACAAGGAATCATGTGTGCATTAACCACAATACTTGTGGTCAAAATGCAAACAAAAAACAAATAAGCATTGTCCTTGAAACTGATTGGTCCACACCAGAGACGGCTTTCTTTTGAGCCTCGTCTCAATTGGTGCTAGACCAGAGGACGCCAAAAGGCGTACAGCTCAAAGACAATGACACTATCAGAGTAATGAGAGCTCGGGGTGAGCATCTACATCATTAGACCAATCAATTTCAAAGACAATGCATATATTATCAGTGTGTTTTTTGTTTGCATTTTGACCACAAGTATTGTGGTTAATGCACACGTGATTCCTTGTAAAAAGGTTTCAGTTTTGTTGCCAGAAAAAAGGGGAAAAACACTATTATTAATGGTCTACACGTTTGAAATCACATCACGGGATCTAACTCCCACCATGAAGCGGACCGCGCGTATTTAACAGTTAATATTTAACAGTTAATATACCCGCAGTAATTAATAACCAGGGTGGCCTGCCGGATTCCAACCATGGACCTCTGTAACAAGGGAGGCCCAATGCGCTGCTGCTGGGCTATACCACCACTCCAGTAGAAATATATATATTCAGTGTGTGTGTCATGCAAGATCCCTATTTTAGAGCCCAGTTATTAGCCAGCAATGTTTGTTATTCGGCAATGTTAAAGAAAATGATGATGTGTCATAGGTCTCTGCTTGTATATCATTACCAATTCAGTGCCGAAAGGATTTGTCACTTGGTAGTTGCTTTCTGTGCACACATTTAGTCAAATCCACGACGTGGCGACCAACAGCGTGTGCCCAAAAGCATCGACATCACCACCAACAGGGCAATGTTTTTAAAGCCGTTAGGCCAGATATGCATCCACTGCTCAATGTTGTACTTCACTGTCAATGACCACCGAAAATTAAGTGGTTAAAAAACTCCCGAAAGTTTCACACGATTGCTAAGAGATGTATTACAGTCGTGACGGTTACCCAAATCAAACCCGAACCGTAATCCACTTTCAGTGGTGCATTTGCAAGCAGACTTTAAATGGGTCTCTAATACCATCAATCACACCGCATTAAAAGAAACAAACAAAAAGTAATCTAAAGTTTTGTGCAGTTGCCCACTTTTGGAGCACGATTACCCCTTTGCCATTGCCTGCACCGTTACCCTCCCATAGTTCTGTTAAGCGATGAGGCAGCATGTTAAACACTGTGGCGGTGGGTTTCTGCGTTTGCCTCCAGCAACGATCGGGTTCTGAACGCTTCAAGGAGCCACGCTGGCTACATTTACAAATTCCTAGGTGTGCACGTGCGCAGCACATCGCTGGGCCCCACCAACAACGGCACCACTCTGGTACAAAAAGACAAAGATACCCCCCCCCCCTCCCCACCACCACCGTAAAGCCTTTAACAGACTAGTAGGGGCAAGTGCTGTTAAGCGAGCACCCTCTGAAGGCCGGCACGGCACACGAGGGGGCGTGGGTGGTCAACACCACGTCTGGCCACCTTCGTCTCCCCTCTTGCTGATGTTCATACAGGGGATTCGACCGACGGGAGGCTCACGACCAGTTCAGATGTTTGTCACAAAATGTTAGGCTGTGAACGGGAACCAAAGACCAGTATTGACGTCTCCCACAAAGCATCTACCCCACTTTATCGACCCAGGAGGGATGATAAAATAATGTTGTTTTACTATTTTTAGTTCAGCAGGTAAGGCCCACCGAGATATACATAGCAGCTCTTTTTTCAAAAGTGACCTGGCCACAAATGTTAGCTCAACGAAGTGGCTTTTCACGCGGACATGCATTGTAGCCAAAAACTCTAAACGCAGGTTGATTCTAAATGTGGAGGGAAAAACCAGAGGACCCCGAAAAGAATCCACACGACCACGGGGATAGAGACACGCAGACTCCAAATATACAGCAGCAGGCGTCAGGGTTGGGATCAAACCCACGACCTCCTGCACACCAGTCGAGGTAGCTAACATCTCACCACAGTGGGACCCGTCGACCCCTGAACCAGGAATTGAACTCGCAACCTTTTGTCTTCAAGATGCATGACGCACAGGCGTGGTGTGCATCTACCGCAGTCATCGCTACCTCCTCCAGGTGGGAGGAGATGCATCGTCAAGGTCAAAGAGCCCTGAGTGTCCCCCCCCTCCCCCCCCCCCGCTACTCCAATGTGCACTCAATGAGCGTGCACTCCTGGCTAATTTTACCATTACAAGAATGGGCAAAGACAACAAGGTCTTGACGCTGTCCTCATTCTTAACGTATCCTTATAACGGAGAACCAGTAGAATTTTATTTGGTGCAGAGATTAAAATAAAAGGGTCATTATCTGAAAATGTGAGCTCATTCGGTATTTATGTTACGAGCGCTGTTTGACCGACGATGGACGAGCCCACCTTCAGGTTTTTTCACGCGCGCCCTGCTAAGAATTCAATAAAAATATGAGCACACAGCGTCTTCTATCGCTGTTCCGAAAGTGACAACAGTATTGTGATTTTCCTTGGTTGACAATGGCAGTGTTATACGGCAATTGTAAAATTAGTATCGGTTATGCAGGGTTGTGGAACCAGGGTGCTCTTCAGTGACTGCCAAAGGTTAAATCGCACCATATGCAGGCACAACAACAAGCATTATACCGCTTGGGCGTGTGTGGTTGTACACAAAAAGACAAAGGTCCCCTTATAACCTCAACAGACTGTTGGGGCAAGTGCTTATAGCGAGCATCTATGAAGGTCGGCACGGCACACAACGGGGTGGGTGGCCAACACCACCGCCTTTGTATCCCCAGCGGCGGTGTTTTTACACACCGCACCAGTTACCCATTTGAGGTTGAGTCGACCTCGGGAGATGCCCAGGACCGGTTTAGATGTTCGTCTGCGAGCAGGAACCAAACTTGGCTCGACAAGTCCGTTCGTAGAGCAATGTGCACTAACCACGACACCACTGGCACACTCACTGGCTCCAAACCAGGGCTTTCAGCAAAAGTTATTTCTGAGCTGTTGGGCTAAACGTGTGCCTTCACCTGCCATTCAGATATCAATGCATGAATACGCAAATGCCCAAACGACACTACAGTGAGACGGGGACTGATGAATAAGGCAAGTCAATGCTTCCACGAATCCTCCCATTGCAATTCCCTTTCATATTTCTAGGAATCTATTAACGCTGACTCACGAGTGCCTCGGAAGGCGCATTTATGACCGTGCCTTCTCGAACCCGTGCAATCAGGGATTGCATTATCACGGAATATGCTTTGTCGGGAGCCCCCACCAACCCCGTAAAAGGTGGAAATATTTTCTAGAGCTCAGCCCTGGACAGCTCCTGCTGGTCACACGAAGCCACGCCTTGCAGTGCGACCTCACCTCCGACAACGCACCGCCGCGAGATCTCCCACAGCACCAGCCCAAGGGCGTAGATGTCTCCGCGCTTGAACGAGTCGAAGTGCTTCATGTTGATTGTATCGTCCAGGACCTCTGGTGCCATGTACCTGTTGCAGACGCACGCCACGCGCGGGAATATTTAGGGTCGATTGTGTGCAAATGAAGGCTAACTAAAAAATAAAAAACTCCCACATTTGTCCACTGGCTGTAGACGCTAGGAACAGATCACCGCCTTCAACATCCTCAGAAGCTGGTGCCCAGCGCCAAGGGAAAAACTGGAACAGCAATAATAGACAATGATAAAGTCCCACAAAGTGCTGCTCGACTTTATCAATACACCGAAATGACGGGTCAATTCCTCGCCGGATTTGAACCCTTCTGAATGTGCGTCAAGCACTCTAACCACAGCGGAGCACTTGCCCCCACAGGTTTTTACACGGAAGGCTGCATGAACGGAGCCAGTTTAAAACGAAGCGAAGGGCAAGAGCTCCAAAAGCCGTCGTCGGTGTTTTGTTCCCATGATGTGGAGCGCGGGGTCTCGTATCTTGACCCCGTGTCCCCAGCTAACGTGCAGCCCATGACGACAATGCACCTGGCTGTCCTGAACTGCGAAACCTCACCCATTAAGTTGCAGACACGCACAAGTGCTGCTCGTCAATATCAGCAGGTCATGTCCGAACGGCTGAAATACAGCATCATGCGAATATAGATTTATTTCACTTTAATTAATTTTTTACCTACGTGACTTTACCGAAAAAACATAAGAGTATAGATTTCTGTTTTATACATATATGTTATTAAAAAATTAACCCGTAAAAACAAAGTTTTTCACTATAAATCCTTCATATGCGTGGCATCGGTTTTATTTTATTATTCATTTCTGTTTTTCTTGAGTAAGAGTTTCATTTTTATCACATTGGTATTTTAAATTAAATATGAAATGAATTTTTCCTAAAAAGTGGAAAATTTTGGAAAAAAATTTTCACGAAAATAAATTGTCACGCACAACTAGTCTGTGTGCAAAATGTCAGCTCGATTGGATCACGGGAAGTGGGTTAAAAAACGACCGAAAGATTTGCACGGTCGTAAGCGCGCAAGCAAGCAAGTGAACTTAATATAAAGGATTTAAAAATGTATCAATCATTCGAAATTGCCACACTTCCAACTTATGTAATTAATGGAATCACGAATTTTCTCTGGGTCGCTCTGCGTTGGTGTGTTTTTAACTTAATTATAGCACGGAGTTTGGTCAAGCGCGATTGTAAGATTTTGAATTTGTGTGAAAGCGACCGATGTGTTTTAGTGGATCTCACATCAGAGGCGTGCATTACGGCTCGCCCATCCTGCAGTATCACAGCAGAATGAGCAATTTGACAAGCTCTACTTGCATTGCGCTGTTATTCATTTTTACGTGATTTACAAATAGCAGACGTCACTTGGGCAATACGAAAATTGGGTCGAATGACTGCCCTATAATGATCTAATGAGGCATCGCTTCACACATTAATGTCACTTCTTAAGCGCACGATACATGGATCGAATTGCACGTGGGGTAATCTTCGTTCTTCCGTGCGTGTATGTTGTATTTAAAAGGTTAGGTTCACGTGAACTATCCAACCCCAAGAAGCTGTTACGTTCGCCAGAATAAAGAATTGAATCAATCCGCAAAGTCGAGTCACACAAATGTACAGACTAAAGACGGTCGCAGACAGGGGATCAAATCGGTTCACGTAGAGCCCCAGCCCCTGCTCTGCGTGAACCGATTCGATCCCCTGCCAATTGCAGGGTGGCGAGGTGGTCAGGCTTGTGCCCCCCCCCCCCCCCCTCACAGCAAGAAGGCCATGGGTTCGATCCCCATCGCGGGCACCTCTCCGCGTGGAGTTTGTGCGCTTTCATACTCTTCCGTATGGGTTTTGTCAGTTCTCTTTTACTCCCATAGCTTAAATAAAACATGCAACATAACTTTTATTGGTAAATAAAAAAAAAACATCTCTATGCTGATAACAATTACCTGCAAATTATTCAACTGGGATCACACATAGCAGCGTAATCCATTAGTGTGAAAAACTGGCAGGACCCTCCTGGGAAAAAAGGAGTCTTGGAGATGAATCAAGACTTTGCTGGGTAAACAAGCTTAATAGTAATAATAACAATATATTAGTGCTTGCTGAACTGCATTGGCTTCTGTGGCCATTTGGAATGCTCTTCCTACGAATATTAGGAAGCCGCTGGAGCCAAGCACTTTTAAATCTAGATTGAAAAATAATTTCTTCAGAAACCGCTTTTTGCGTTTCGTTTTTTGTCCTACCACTGCACCTCTGATTGGCATGGTTAGCTACGTACGGTGCGAAAGAAGTTCAACGCGCATACACCAGTGCATTATTATCCGGAGCTGGGACAGTGTGGGAGGGGCCGGCACAGAGTGGGAGGGCTGCCCTCACTGACCTCTTGGTGCCCACCCGGTTGTTGGGCGCGATATCGATGGAATCTGTGGTGGAGTCGTGTCGTACGGCGAGGCCCAGGTCTGCGATGCAGCACGTGCGGTTCCGCTTCACCAGGATGTTCTTGGACTTGATGTCCCGATGGGCGATGGCCGGCTTCCCTGCGCACGCAACGCCACGCACAGCGCCACCTCAATGCTCTGAAACGCCCGTTGACGTGACGACACCTGAACCCTTTCCCGTTTCCGAGACGTCTGCAGGCTGCAGGTTGGGTGTTCCTGTTCACCGCCGAATCTCGGAACGCGCAAGCGGTTAGCGTTAATTTTATCTAGAGGGGCATAGCGCAGTTGTTTTTAAAGATAGACTCATTTTGGTCTAATTTTGAAGGGAAATTATTACTTTTCATGCAGAAAGGAAAAGAAAAAAAAAACTAAATATTTTAAAAATTGCGCCAAAAATAGCGCTGACCACACCACAGAGAATGATAGCGACATGACCACACTCTACAATAGCTGGTGCCAAACTGAGCCACACAGTCTCCTGCATGGCCTTGTGGGAGCCTCGGTACATCTTCATGTCAGATGACGTAACGATATATATTTTATGAGTTTTATATCAATATTTTACTTCCATTAAGGAACAAGTATGTAAATAGGAATGGGAAAGAGTTAACCGTCATTAAAAAATACAAATATTTTTGCATTTCAATTGCCTGGCGACAAAGAATTTCACTTCAAATCATTCAAACGTTACAATTAAGTCAAGGAAAATACATCTACAGCATGCGTGTTTTGTTTCAATGTGTTACAGTTAAACTATAGTCATTTCAGAACCATTTTACAAGCCGTATTTCATAAATAATTCCCGCAACGTCAGTTGCTTTGCCATGATGCCACCAGGAATCTTTCTGCATGGTGACACGTGGCAACTGCCACTTAATGCCACTTGTTCCTTCCCTCCGCACCTCCGATTAGCACGGTGGGCTCCGTACGATGCGCGAGAAGTTCAACATGAGTGCATACAAAAGCTTGTGAAATATAAGCCATTCATTTCGACTAAAAACGATGTATTTACAAAGTGAATGTTTTGATCTAGATTTGAAGTTTTCGTGACTGCAAGGATCCATACTCTTTGGTTCTTTCGGTAAAGTCACGTAGGTAGAAAATTGTATGAATGTTTTGAATTCAATGTCTTTATGACTACATGTAGGGACACAAACACATTGAACAATCGAGACAAACTCATTCGCAAGTGACGCACTTTGAATGAATGTTTTGATGGAATACTGGTCAAGGGCTTTATAACAAGTAGTTTTGTAAATGTAATAACAAAAGATGAGAATGCACCGCAATTTGCTAATTTTACAAATAACCTCTTTCACAACGTAAAAAAAAATCCCACAACCTACTTCACGGCTCACAACAAAACAATTTGGCAATTAATTTGCGAGACTGTTAAGGGCACCGATATGAGCTTACGTGAGACCACAATCATAGCGAACATAAAACCACCTCTTCAAAATCGCTCTGACACAGATGCAATTTAATTAATCAAAAAAGCCAATGAATGACAGTGTAACATGCGAGCTGTTTGGCAAACACAGCAGTGACATGCACAAGCTGGGCCCCCTTCCAGGGGAAATAATTACCAAAGCAAACACAAACACAGGCAGCCAAAGAAGCACTCCCCGCCCCCCCCCCCCCCCCCATGTGTTCTTCGACTTGTTCCGCCACGTTGTCCAACGTTTCGCTCTCACACGTAGGGAGACCAAAGTCAATTCGGTTTTCCGAAGAAGTTCCCAGCACATGGAACGAGACGTTTGACGTCGTGCCGAACAATACCCGGCACGACCCAAAACGCACGTCGGAGGGGGTAACGCGACAACAACCGCGAAAAAACCAGCGCTCTTACCCTGCGTGCCGACGATATCCATGTGAAGGTGGGCGAGGCCGCTGGCCACAGACAGCGAGAACTTGACGAGCTCTTCCACCGACAGACTGAAGCGATTCAGGTAGTCGAAGAGTGAGCCAAGCTCGTGGTAATCGGACACCAGCCACAGCTGTGTCCATGTCCCGTTGTCTGTGGAAATACCAAAAGGACAAAAGATCCCCCGCAATGGGACTTTAACAGACTGTTCGAGGCAGTGTTGGTGGTAGCGAGCACACCTATTAAGGCCAACGTGGCACACCGGGTGCTGGGTGGGCAACACCACACCGGCTCCTTGAATTCTCTCCCATGCCGACCTTTACACACCGCACCGGGTACTCATTCAGGGCTGAGTCGACCTAGGGCAGGTCCAGCATCGGTTCAAATAATCATCGCTGGTGTTGGCCATGAAGTGGGAATCAAACTCAGATCGCTACTGGGCCACCACTCCCACACACACACACACAATACGGGAGCAAACTTTGGCAAGACAAAGTGAAACCAAACATCACAATCCTATCAAAAATAAAAAGTGTCACCTTGCTCAAAGCAGCATGGTTATACGGTCCAATTGTCATGCAAAATCCAGAGCCGTTGGTTAGAATTTCAAACGTTTGCCGCAGAGGCCGACCTACCCATACGATCAACATCCAACTTTCCACAACGCCGTACGAAACTGGACGGTTAATTGCCAGGGTGGATGTGCGATGGTCAGATATTGCAACGTTGCACCGTATCACACAAACACTGACGTGTGAGAAAACATGGATTTGTGTAGGTGCGGCGGGAGGGGGGGGGTGTGGCGGGTTAGGTCACCCTTGTTGTCGGCGGCGATGAAGCCCAGGATGTTCTCGTGGCGCAGCATGACTGTCTGGTAGATCTCGGCCTCGCGGAACCACGAGCGCTCCTCGCGCGACGAGAAGATCTTGACGGCGACGTCCTCTCCGCGCCACCGGCCGCGCCACACCTCGCCGAAGCGGCCCTTGCCGATACTGTCCTGCAGCATGATCGTGCGCGCGATGGTGCGCTGCACCAGTAGCGGCAGGCCTGCGCACGGGGGTTCAGCGGCGTTTGCGTATGCGTGCGGGAACTTCGGCCGCGCGTTGGCACATCGATCCCCGGCAGCAGGGAATCATTTGCGAGCGCAGGGTAGGGCGAGCGCATCGAAACATTTCAGTGGCATACCCCGTATTCAGTTTCAGTGGCCAAATGTAATAAGCACTTGTGTGTGAACCAAACCCCAACAGGGCACGGATCTAGCTGTGGTGGGGTGGGGGGGTGGCGGGGAGAAATGCGGGCACAGGGAGGGCACTCGGGCAAGCCAAGATTCCCTCTACTGAGCCCCGTTAATCTTATCACTTCAACAAAAGCTGATATTTGCAGGGACTGAAGCGGCTTGGGTCGTACAAAGGCAACATTTCAAAACATGCCCGGGTCGCAGCGTGATAAAAGCGCTCACCTCACATCAGATTCAGGGGTCATCTCAACCCATCATCCTGCTAGGGTAGATAAATGCCAGTTTGCGGGGCAGCAGCAGCGGGTATTTATATAGGACCGCTGGTCCTGGCCAACAGAGATGAGCACTACCCAAAGCTTAACTAGTATGCAGACTCGCACATTGTGTTAGAAAGATGAGAAGAGGTTACCTTTGGGCCAAAGGAGATTCATGCTCAGTGTTTTTTGTTGAGTGGCAGATTGCGTGTTGTGCGATAGTGTGGGTACTCCAACGCCTGACCATCGTGGTAGACAAGGCCCAAAAAATCCCAGAGAGGGGGGGGGGGGGATCCCTCAAGCTGCCTTTTGTGGGGGCCCCTAAGCCGTAAGTGGGCAATTGCACGGCTGCACCTCTACGACGTTTTAGGAATTGCCACAGTTGCGCATACCAGAGCCCGAGCCGGTGGTGGTGTTGTCGTAGAGGTCACGGATGCTCGTTCCCTCGTCGATGAACACCTGCTCCAGCGGCAGTGGCTCCTTGGTGTGCAGCGGCACGTGCAGGGCCCTGCGGGTACCCCGGTGTCCCCGAAGGATGCACAGGCCGGCCGTGACAAGCAGGCAGAGCAGGCAGGCCGGCACCCCCACTGCCACCACCATCTCCAGCGGCCCAAATTCCGAGTCGGCCTCACGCTCTTCTGGGTAACGAGCAACATTGAAATCAAAGTGGCCGAAACAAAACAATTGTTGAAGGAGTAATGTTTTGGGATTTGCCGTTAAAGCAAGGGCTTTGAAATCTCCCAGTTAGTGCTATACAAACCACAAACAAACGAAACGCAGGCTGGGATTAGGTTTTAAATCAACAAGCCTTTCACTCAAAAGACGCAGCTCTTAATCTCTACGCCTCCCCTGTTGTTTAACTTAACATCCCCTATTCCTCTGACAAAGTCCCGCAGCCCCCATTCTCCAGGCCAGACACCACTGGTTTAGAGACAGCACTGTATGAATCCCTTTATGTGGAGGCATCTTGATACGGATGACTGCAGCCATGGCAACAATGAATTCCCTTTAGCTCACTATAAACGTTCACGCGACATTGATAAAACAAACTAAAATTAAAAAAATTAATTCACTTACAATCCATCGAATAGGTGTGCTTCTGTAATTGGAAAAGTTTTGAATACCAAATACGTTGGGTTCTTGGAAACCATTTGTGTGCAAGTCACAAATAAATAAACTAATAAAAGGTAAACGTAGCAGCCAGGCACAGAGGACAGTTGCGAGAAGGCACGCCAAGATATAAAAACTTGGATATCAGCGCAGACGGTCAAAAGGCTCTGCGCATTTGAAGTACAGTACAGCGACTATATTTGAAGCCATGTGATATGGAAACTGCCCAGGGCTATTCATCGACACCGTCAGTTTGGTCCACGAAAACACCCACCGGCCGAGTCGGACAGGCTGAGGTCGATGTCGTTACAGAAGTCGGTGTTGCAGCAGCGAGTCCTGCTTGGCGGGGCCGAGCGGGCGCAGAAGAACGGCCGGTCGGGTGGCTGCAGGTCGCGTGCCGGGATGCACACTCGTATGTACGCCATCCCGTTGTCCGGGGTGTGCGTGACGGACACGAGGCAGAGGCCGTCCGTCTCGCACGTGAAATTGCTGCGAGCGCACAGCTGACACACGCAGCGCAGCCCTGCGAAGAGGCGCGCACAAGCAAACAAAGACAAAGGTCGATTTAAAGCTTTCGTGACTGCAGGGATTCATCTTCTTGGTTCTTTCGGTAAAGTCACGTAGAATGGAAATAAAATAATAATAAATAAATAAAAATGTCTCCTCGACAGACCTGTTCTCCACCTGAGGACGGCTGCTTGCCTTGTGGCCGAAACGTCGTGAGAATGATTTTATTATGATGTATTTTTATTATTTTATTATTTCCATTCTACGTGACTTTACCGAAAGAACCAAGAAAAAAAAAGACAAAGGTCCCCCGTGTAGCCTTCAACAGACTGTTGGGGCAAGTGCTGTTAGCGAGCACCTGTGAAGGCAACCACGGCACACGAGGAGGTGGGGTGGCCAGCACCGCGCCCCGACCGCATTTGTCTCCACAGTGGCGATGTTTACACACCGCACCAGGTACTCATGGAGGTGCACACACACACACAACTGCACATTAACAAGGGGATGTGACTTGAGGCTGCCTCCCAGGACTGCCACACTCGCATTGTGATTCTTGTTTATACCGACCAAACATTGTTGCCATTTGAAAGACTTTTGTGTTCGAGTTAAACTTTAATCCACACGTCCAGTCAAGGCAAGTTGGAAGTATTTATTGGACTGGTGGACGATGACATTTCTTGAGTTTAAAATGTTTACCTTTTTATGGGAATGAAAAGTGTGGATCTATTTCTTATCAGTATGAACTTAATTTTATTTCACATAAACGTATCAGACTATTTTTTCAGAATCGTAACAACAAAATGAAACAAATTAAAATTGCATTTCGTGCTGCGTGTACTTTTGAAGGCCTACGTCAAAGCATCCAATACTAAACGATGTGTCTGACGTCCAGTGTTTCTATCGGGAAAATCTGTACGTGAAGATTAGTCTGTGCACCCAAAATGTGCGGTAAATTCCGACATTGCCCGGTGTTTGAGCGCGGTGGGCGCATTTAAGAGAACAGTCAGCGTACCGCTGGCTGAAACCTACCACAGCCGGAAATAACTTCACAAGCGTGATACTATTGCTTCACGAGGCCCGAATTCAATGTGCCTCTATGCGAAAAAACAGGTCTTAGATGGTTGCATGGCTGCGTTTGGTGGTCCCGAGTTCAGCGATGGAAATTTCCCACTCCCGTGTTGCAGGCCGGTTCTATGAACTTGATAAGCACTATACTCTTTGGTTCTTTCGGTAAAGTCACGTAGGTAGAAAAAATAAAAAAACATTTCTACCCACGTGACTTTACCGAAAGAACCAAAGAGTATGGATTCAAATCAAGATTGATAAGCACTGTTGATTCAGGGGGGGGGGGGCGGGGGGAAATAAATGGGGCACACACACACACCAATGTAGATATTCGTACAAAGTTAAATTCAAATAAGGAAACGGACATGAATAAGTAGCCAATTTACAAACTTGGCGTTTAGGATAACGTTCATCACTGCAGGTGTATGCAATCTCTTTACTAAAACAAAAAGACATACATGATTCAAATCTAATACTGTACTTGAATCTCCGGCGGCTATTTCAGACAAACAGAGTATGCAGTGTTGTATATTTTGTTGCGTAGCACTGTACATAGAAAACAGCCACATCTCCAACCAGCTTTGCTTGCACCTCGGTTACTATTCATTGCATTTAAATAGAAAACATTAAAACGCTGCCCTTGTGTGTCCCCTTATGGGAGCGCGGCTTTTGACGAATCGCCCGCCCGCCCGCAATATGCAGGGTCCATCTCACACGAGTTATTAATACTTAGCGTGCCCTCACAAGCCCACCAATAAACTGGTGGGGCATGCATGGACAAACGCACAGGGGCAGACATGGGCAGTACACATGGCAGGACAGAGGCACAGGGTGGGTAAGCGTGCACAAATACACCGGGGGCATGCATGGACAAACGCACAGGGGCAGACATGGGCAGTACACACGGCAGGACAGAGGCACAGGGTGGGTAAGCGTGCACAAATACACCCGGGGGCATGCATGGACAAACGCACAGGGGCAGACATGGGCAGTACACACGGCAGGACAGAGGCACAGGGTGGGTAAGCGTGCACAAATACACCGGGGGCATGCATGGACAAACGCACAGGGGCAGACATGGGCAGTACACACGGCAGGACAGAGGCACAGGGTGGGTAAGCGTGCACAAATACACCCGGGGGCATGCATGGACAAACGCATAGGGGCAGACATGGGCAGTACACACGGCAGGACAGAGGCACAGGGTGGGTAAGCGTGCACAAATACACCCGGGGGCATGCATGGACAAACGCACAGGGGCAGACATGGGCAGTACACACGGCAGGGCAGAGGCACAGGGTGGGTAAGCGTGCACAAATACACCGGGGGCATGCATGGACAAACGCACAGGGGCAGACATGGGCAGTACACACGGCAGGCACAGGGTGGGTAAGCGTGCACAAATACACCGGGGGCATGCATGGACAAACGCACAGGGGCAGACATGGGCAGTACACACGGCAGGACAGAGGCACAGGGTGGGTAAGCGTGCACAAATACACCGGGGGCATGCATGGACAAACGCACAGGGGCAGACATGGGCAGTACACATGGCAGGACAGAGGCACAGGGTGGGTAAGCGTGCACAAATACACCGGGGGCATGCATGGACAAACGCACAGGGGCAGACATGGGCAGTACACACGGCAGGACAGAGGCACAGGGTGGGTAAGAGTGCACAAATACACCGGGGGCATGCATGGACAAACGCACAGGGGCAGACATGGGCAGTACACACGGCAGGACAGAGGCACAGGGTGGGTAAGCGTGCACAAATACACCCGGGGGCATGCATGGACTGAGACACAGGTACGTGCACAGCCAAACACACAGGGCAAGGGTGTGGGATAAACGCGGTGGATACAACGAGGAGGATGATGACAACTTTGACACAATGGGGAAGAGATATTTTGACCACAAACGCCGAGACGGTCACAATGAGGATGGTGGTGGTGGTGGTGTGGGACACGAAAGTTCAAACACGGCGGCGATCACACGCAAATCTGGGTGGGGTGGAGGGAGAAAACCACAGGGAGACAAACACCGTGCGACAAAACGGAGCCACCCTCGCTGGCTGGCGGGCTCGCTGGCTGGCGGGCTCGCTGGCTGGCTCACTGGCTGACTGGCTCACTGGCTGGCTCACTGGTTGGCTCACTGGCTGGTTCACTGGCTCACTGGCTCGCTGGCTGGCTGGCTCACTGGCTCACTGGCTCGCTGGCTGGCTCACTGGCTCGCTGGCTGGCTGGCTCACTGGCTCACTGGCTGGCTCGCTGGCTCACTAGCTGGCTCGCTGGCTGGCTCGCTGGCTCAATGGCTGGCTCACTGGCTGGCCCGCTGGTTGACTGGCTGGCTCACTGGCTGGCTCACTGGCTGGCTCGCTGGCAGGCTGGCTTACTTGCTGGCTCACTGGCTGCCTCACTGGCTGGCTGGCTCGTTGGCTCACTGGCTGGCTCACTGGCTAGCTGGCTCACTGGCTAGCTGGCTCGCTGGCTCACTGGCTGGCTCACTGGCTAGCTGGCTCGCTGGCTCACTGGCTGGCTCGCTGGCAATCGCGGATGCGATGCTGGAGGCCGTCAACACCTCGCACCACGGGCAGAGCCGAGGTGGCCAAATGGTCGTCCTCCCCAACCGGCTCCGTGTATGTCGCGCATGCACGCGTTGTGAGCAGCACGCGTACGTGCGCACGCACGTTCCTGTAGCGCTGAACTTATTTCGCGCCACACGTAGTCCAACTGTGCTAATCGGAGGTGCGGGGGGAAGGACAAACTGAACTGAACACAAAAAAACAGTTTGAACGGAATTTTTACTCCATCTAGATGTGCGTGTGTGTGTGTGTGGAATTCGTTAAGTGTATGTGCGAAGAGGCCTTGCTTAATATACACGCGGTACTGTTTATGCTTGGGGGTTTGTGACAGCTATGCCTACGACGAGTGTGTTCGCCAAGCCTATCTATGTGTATAAGCATTCGCTTGAGTGTACGTTCTGGAGTCTGTACGAGTGTAGTGGACATCGCTGTACGTCAACATGCAGTGCCAGCCCCTACAGGACAGGGTGTGTGGGTGCCGGCCGACGGATGAGGTTACTCGAGGCCATGGCACTCTGGTTGACCCGGGAGGACACGTGACCAGTTAAGTCTACAAAGGGGCCCCAAGTGGGGGACTAGAGGTGGTCACGTGGTTGGGACCCAGATCCTTCCCGAGGATTCTGGAAGGTGGGCGTGGCCAAGGGCGGAGCCGGCCACGCCGCAGAGAATATCAGCCGGGTCCCGAGAGGGACCGGCGTTGTTGTTCATCCTGGAAGAAACCTTTCGTCTACGTTCTCCATTCAACGAGTCTCCAACACGTGGACCCAGACCGAAGCTGTTGGTCCCGGTCTGTAGTAGCAGTTACATGGTAACTAGTGTAGTTAGCCTGGTGGTCACCACCACAGGTTGTTATTCTGTTAAGGGGAAGTTACCCCGTGTGTTAGACTTGAATACATGTGTTGCCTCCAAGTCTACGTCTGCGACTCGGTTGAACCCATTACACGAGTATGTTTGTAGGTGCTGGGGTCTGTGTGAGTATGTATGAGCTAGTGTGTGTGTACGAGTCGGTCAACCCATGGCACCTGGGGTCTTTCCCGTGACCTGTTGCCAGCCCATCGCGCACATAAACAGCGCGACCCGCCTGGCTGAGGATCATTCCGTTGTCGTGTCGTGTCCAAGCGCAGCAGCGAGGACGAATGCGCAGAAGAAACAAAACTTTGATTAGCGCATCGTGTCGAGCTCGTCGAGAGGAATAGATTGCCGTATCGTTCGCCTTCAACAGACATAAAATGACGTCCCAACGCAGTTTATGCGAGAGCCGGGGGCTTATGGGACCCCGGGGTCCCGCCATAAGGTTCACTTCACATGGCCTTAAAGTGCACTTAGCCTGGCACAAGCCCCGTGGGTGACATCGCCGCCACATAGGTGGCGAACGGCGGTTGTTTTTGGGAGTCTATACGCGTGTCTATATACACACATACACACGTGTTTTAGGTTTGTGTGCAGCATGCATGGGCAGAGCAGTGTGTGTGTTGTGGTTTATCGCACTCGCCGCGCAACGAACCCATCAGCATTCCCAAATTCGATTCCAGCAGGGCCACGGTTAAACCCTCAAGCGGTGAGCCACTGACGCGGCCGCTTGGAAGGCAAAATGCCCAGCAAGGTCAGATTCAGGCCCCATGCATGGAAATCCCCAAAACCTCACGCGTTTCGTTGTGACCTTAGAATGGATTGCTTCCTAACAGCACCTCAAACTCAAACGTTCTTCACGCGACTGGGGGGGGGGTAGGGAACCTTCGTATTTTTGACTGCGGGATTGAATGCACTATGCTGAAGCAATCTGGCAATAAGGCTCGGTGCTGTTGTATTTCCTACGACCGTGTTTGACGATGTCGGCGAGTATTTGCACGTGTTTGAACGCACACGTGGGCGTGTGGCGAGAACATTTGTAGGCAAGATTGTGAGCGATCAGTGTCATATTTTTTTTTACCACCACAGCAAAGCACTGGCCCAAAACGCCAAACAACAAGACGCACAGTCAACGTTGTACTGCAGTGGCTACGAGTTGAATTGAGCAACGGTTATCATCGGGCAATGTTGTGAAAAGGAGACGGTGGGACGGGAATTCCATGGGAGAGCAGTGGCAACGAGGTGAGGGCGCAGAGCTAGAAGCGACGTGACTCACAACGAGCGAGAGTGTACGAGTGGGTGGGTGGGTGAATGTTTGATTGTGACCTGCAATATTGCGGCTTGCTTTAATGCAGTGGAGCAGTAAGTGAACCAGGCGACCCACGTGGCGAACGTCGGTTCATTCAAGTTCATTCAAGTTCATTTATTAGGTATAGCCCTGTGAGCCATTCGGCTCTTGAATCGGGTGCAACCGCAACAAACATAAAACAAAAACATGAACAAGAAAACATCTTAAAGTGAATATGTGACTAAGTGCAAACAGAAAATCCAAGAAAAGACAGCAAAATATGGCAGAAAAAACACCGTACACGGTGTGGATGGCATGCGTCGTGAGTCCGTGTCCCTTCCCCCCCCAGGTCTTACAGGGCCACGGTCGTCTGCGCTAATTCATATGGAGAAGGGAAAAGCAAAAACTCTCTCCTGAAGCCCTCCCGCGCCGGACAGAACCCCTCCACACCCCCGAACCACTTCGCTGCCATCAGGCGCAAGAACGGCAACCAAGCCCGCAATGATCAGCGTGGATTATGCTCAAACCACGGCGTCCTCCATCTACTGCTGTATGGGGAATGGTTTAGATCGTGTTTTACTAATGTTGTGCTTGAGTCAATGGTCCACATGTATGAGAGTGAGCCTACGTATTTGAACCACTTAAGAGCGGATGAGTGGGGTTGATCTGCCCTGCGGTCGAAAGGGTGGGAAGGAGTGGTGGCGCAGTGGTTAGCGCACTGCGTTAGGAATCATGCAACCTCAGCTCGATTCCCGGCCCTGACTAACGCGAGCGATATCGATACCGTTCCTGGGCACCCCCCTGTTTACCTACCCGGACAAACCAGTTTGAAATATGGTAAAAAAAAACGTAACCCATCAAAGCGTGGGGAAGGACCCCCCCCTCCCCCCCCCCAACCTTCCTTCATCCAGCAGTGGATTGACAAGGACTGCGTACGCACGCACTCTGGTATACTGCACGCAGAACATAAACCCGCACCACGCGTACATCCGTGCACACACCAGGCGCCCACGTGAGTACGTACCAACAACGCACGAGATATATTGGTGGTAGGTGCATGGAACCGCCAAGTGGCTCGCCACTACTCCGCTCGAAACGCGGCGTGCGCGCTTTTAAAGCCTCCAAGTGAAAGGTGATGAATGAACGAGAGAGGAGAGAGAGGAGAGATGGACCCCCCACCGCGCCTCCTCCTCTTCCTCCTCCTCCTCGCAACGACATCAGAGCACGTGCGAGTGTGGCGGGTTCGCTCCATACACAACCGCGCGTCCAACACACAGACACACACACAGACACACAGTCACACACACAGCCACAGTCTGACACACAGTAAGTCACACAGACACACAGTCTCACAGTCTCACAGTCACAATCACACAGACACAGAGACAGTCACTCACACAGACACACATTCACACAGACAGACACAGTCACACAGTCCCACAGACAGACAACCACACAGCCTCAGACACACAGTCACACAGACACACATACACAGTCTCACAGACACACACACAGTCTCACAGACACACACACAGTCTCACAGACGCACACACAGTCTCAAAGTCTGAGACACACATACACACAGTCTCACAGTCACACGGTCTCACAGACACACATACACACAGTCTCACAGTCACACAGATACACGGTCTCACAGTCCCAGTCACACAGACACGGTCTCACAGACACGGTCTCACAGACACACGGTCTCACAGTCACTCACTCACTCAGTCACACAGTCTCACTCAAGCACGCTCCCTCGCTTCCACCGTCGCCGCCGTTACAGACGACGATGCTTGCTACTGCTGCCCCTACTACCTCCTCCTCCTCGTTCCCAGCGTCCTCCGCACACACCGCGGGACAGAGACAGAGGGCTGCTGGGGGGGGG
Organism: Lampetra fluviatilis; assembly: GCF_964198595.1. Taxonomy (NCBI): domain Eukaryota; kingdom Metazoa; phylum Chordata; class Hyperoartia; order Petromyzontiformes; family Petromyzontidae; genus Lampetra; species Lampetra fluviatilis. Next base: position 3,017,559 of record NC_136275.1, read on the forward strand.
CGCCCCCCCTTCACAGCAGCAGCAGCAACAGCACGTACCTGTGGCTGGCTGTAGGAGGCATGCGATAGACGCGAGACTCAGGGCGGCCAGCACTGGCGGGCAGGAGGCCCGCGGGCCCTGGAGGCTACAGAGCCGCCACCACCACCACCGCTTGGCCATGCCGCGTGGCCGCTGTGCAGTGTCCGAATCAGCTGGGTGCCACCCCCCCTCCCTCTTCACCGCCGCGAATGCTTCCGCGGGGATGAGCCGAGCAGGCGGAGGGATACGACTCTGTGCCCCACCCTTAACCCCCCGCTGCTACCCACGCCCCTCCCCCATCTCCCCCCCCCCCCTGCAGCGTCGGCCCCGCCCCTTCAATTTCTCAAACTTTATATATTCTTTGACTCTTTGGTGGTTTCGGTAAAGTCACGTAGGTAGAAATAAAAGAAATAAAATAGAATTCTTTTATTTTCTACCTACGTGACTTTACCGAAAGAAATAAAAAAAGTAAAATTATTTCATTATTTTATTCCTGCGTAGGTAGAAATAAAATAAAATAAATTTATTATTTTATAAACAAAAATGTATAAAATAATTTTATTATTTTATTTCTACCTACGTGACTTTACCGAAAGAACCAAAGACTATGGATTCCTGCAGTCACGAAAGCTTCAAAATCAAGATTTAAATTATTTGGGTCATTCGGTAAAGTCACGGAGATAGTTTCAAATTAATACAAATTAAAATAAACAAAAACCACTACACAAGCCATCGTCATCAGGACGATCGCTTGTGTCGTGAACGAAACGTCGTGGTTTTTTGTTAATTATATATTTTTATTAATTTAAACCTATCTACGTGACTTTACCGAAAACAACTAAGAAAATGAATTCCTGCAGCCACGAAAGCTTTAAGTCAAGATTTCCCAAACTTTGTTTGAAATCCAAAGCGAGGGATTTCAGCAGACGCCGTTACTCTCGCGGCTTTAGAAGACACTCGGGGATGAGAGAGAGAGAAAGAGAGTGATACGCTGCCAAGTGACACGAATCTGGTCGCCACTAACCAGCAAAAGCGACGGGGGTGTCACCGCGGTGCCCCGTGCCAGGCTAGGTGCACTTTGAGGCCGCGTCGCGGTGTCTCGAGGCAATGTGGTCACACGGGCGCGCAAACAGACGACCCCAGCGGATTACAATAGTCCTTGATGCCACGCCCCTGTGTATTTCAAAGCAAACGTTGGGAGTGCGTCTTGTTATCCGGTAGGTGTGTTGGGTGTGGGTGTGTGCGTTTATATGGCGTAAGGGGGAACGGTGGTGTAATGGTTAGCGCGCCGCGCTACGAACCTGGCCACCCGGGTTCGACTCTCGCTCACGGTCCAACAACAATCTGGGCCTCTTCTTGGTCTGTCGGAAAGACAGACGCTGTCTTTCCGACAGACCTGTTCTTCACCTGAGGACGGCTCCTTGCGTTGTGGTCGAAACGTCGTGAGAATTGTATTTTATTATGTTTTATTTTTATTATTTTATTATTTCCCTTCTACGTGACTTTACCGAAAGAACCAAGAAGATGAATCCCTGCAGCCACGAAAGCTTTAAATCGAAATCTGGGCCTCCTCCCACATCGCCACTGGGGGAGACAAAGGCGGCCGGGCGTGGTTGCTGGCCACCCACCCCCTCGTGTGCCGTGCCGGCCTTGATAGGTGCTCGCTAACAGCACTTGCTCGTACAGTCTGTTAAGGCTATACGGGGTCTCTTTGTCTTTTGTATTATATGGTGTTCTCGGCACCGGGACACACACGTGTTGGTGATGGGGGTGCGTCTTAATATCCGGAGCGTCTTCTAATCCTCGAGAATGCGGCGATTGCGAAATCATTCACGTGAGCGACGTTTCATGAACACGTAGTTGCATTGCATACGCATTCTGATCCCGACGTTGAAGCGTGCCTGTTGTTGTGTGATTAGTTAAAGAATAAATACGCCCCTAATCTCGTGCTCATCAAACAAACCCACACAATCACCCCCCCTCCTCCTCCTCCAACCATCCATCTCCTCCTCTTGACCAAACAAACCATGCCTCCCATCCCCTCCCCTCCCTGAAGCCCCCTCATCACTATCAATGCCAGCGCCCAGGGAGGGCTTTTTCTCTCTTCCACGGAGCTGGCGAGGTGTCTAGAAGATCCCGAACTAACCCCCCCTACCCACCCACCCCCTCGTGTTTGTCTCCCCATTGTGACCACCGAAGACAGACTTGCACAACAGGATGTCGCACCCTCTAATCTCAATGGCCAGCTCTTGTCGTCTCAACAACCTCGCTCTTTTTAATGCGGACAAAACGGCGGTTCTCTGTTAAACCCACGAGATGCCTATCTTGCTCGATGTTGTTAGGTCCATGATACCCTCAAAAGCCCCTTTCACCCCACGCACACTTTGCTTTATTTGACCGACCGTGGAGTGGATTTGCGTTTTGAGATGCATAATGCGAGTCATCTCGGTCAAACCCGTAACACTCGGGACCTGGGTCTGACCCGTGGCCTTGCCACAGAGCACTGGAAGCTTCACGTGACCTCAAAGTACACCTGGCCTGGATCGGGCGCCGTGGTGACATTGCCACTTCGTGGCGAATGGCGACTGTTGTATGACTTTACATTGCATGTGGCGGTGAAGGTGTCACCATAGAAGGTAAATTGTAAACCACCTAAATCAGTCCGTGGCTATGGTGCAAGATCGCTAGCATGCAATTTGGTGTAGGTAGGTGAACTGGGTAAGTGGAAAAAAAACTTAATCAACCAGGCTATGCGTTAATTGTGTGTTGACCGACTATCTGTGTTGCATTGCATTACTTTCCCACATTTTACTAAGTTTGTTTTATTAAGTTGATTTTCTCTCTCTGTGTCTCTGTTTTGTATCTCTAGTATTTCCTGCAGTCACGAAAGCTCAAAATCTCTCATTGACATGTTAATTTCTCTACCCTCCCCCCCTCTCTCTCTGCCTCCCTCTCTCTCTATTTAAGGCCTCGACACAGAGGCGTTGTTTCTCTGTGTGCCGATGTGTGTGTCTCTCTCTGCGTGTCTCTGTGTTATCTCTCTCTGCTTATGTGTCTGTCTATGTGTCTCCGTGTCTGTGTTTTGTCTCTATCTCAAATGTAGCAATCTTTGGAAGAACGTAATCAACCAGGCAAGGTGTTGACTGTTATGTTAGCCGACTCTCTGTGTTGTATTGCGTTATATTTCTAAGTTTACTAGGTTTTTTTTCTCATTAATTTGTACCTGACGATGATTGCTTGTGTTGCAATCGAAACGTCGCATTCTGTTATTTAATTTATTTTCTTTCTACATGACTTTACCGAAAGAACCAAAAAGTAAGGGTAAATGGGATTGGATGTGATGAAAAGTGCTCGAGCCATGATGGCCACAAGTGTAGTATGACTTCATAAAAAACAACTTTGGCGAAAGCATATGAAACGAATCTGCCCATATTTGTTGCAGTGCTAGAGTGGAGAAGTATGATCACACAACCATCATAATCCACACCGTGTGGGGGAGGCCTTTGTCCAGTCGTGGAATTACCGTACAAATGCATGTGTATACAGTACTATACAATACTGGGATTTTGCGCTATCCTTATCCCAGTGTTTAAACATATTTGTGTCATTGTTGCATGTGCTGGATGTAGATGTTTATAAACGCAAATAGTCTGCACTATATTATTTCGTATTACACTGCAGTTCACTACACTGCATAAAGCCATGGATTATGGAGAGGCGAGTGCTATGGGCCTCTCAGTCAGAAAAGCCTCTTCGTACATTTGATATTCGCACCATTCATATGGCCCAGGGATAAAACGAAGGCGCTATTTCACAGACGGATATCGCCTGCCACTAAAGGCGTGCGATGGTCAAAACAACAAATCCATACCAAATCTCAACAACACCATCCTTCACCTTGTCTTATCGCTACAAAGTAAATTAATTAACTTCCGACGACACAGTTTAAAGTCTTAGGGCGCAAATCCTCACCATTGGCAGCTGTAACCGTGCGGATCCGAGCTTAGCGATGGGCATCATTAGTCTGCCAAGGAGGGAGGAGCAATTATAACTTTGCTCGTAATTTGTTGATATGTGTTTTTTAAATGTTTGCAAATTTGAACTGAGATTTCATAATGTTTTTTTTTATTATAACCGACTAGTCAAATTTAGAAACACGCATGGAGGTTATTTAGATTATTTCGGCGCTATGAATGTCAAAATGATGGGCTACTTTTGTTGAGCTTTCATTGGTGGCCAGCTCGCTTCTGAAAAATAAGTTGAGGATGGGGATGATTTAGTTGTATTTGTTTGTGTTTGGGCGACTTGTTTACCTTTCTTGTTCTTTGCACTACGGTCATGTTTTTGTCCTGTGTGTTGTTGTCACGTTCTTACCCGCCCCTACTAGACATCTCTGACAAAAGAGATTCATAGCCCGTCGGATTCCTCCGGTATAAATATGCTGATTCTGAACTTGATACATATTTACATGCAACTGGTGGCTCGCAACAGTCCTGTGGGATAATGACATGGACATGGAGTCATTTGAATAACGTGGGATGCACCCTAATCACATTCGACAGCCCAGTATGGGGGTGAAGTGTGTTCAGATTGGCGAGGCCTGGGGTTGCTAAAGTGCAGTTCTCTAGGTCACACGTGGCACTCAGTTGAAATGCCTTAATTGCGAAATTATCTACAGATTACATAGAGAACGCTCTGACGCATGCCACCACTCCCGATTCGCAAACTACTATAGTAGATGGAGATGCATTATGGGACGACACAAATTGCGCTGCCGCTGCCCATTGCGTTGCACAATACAAACAAGTGCTCGGTACCGTACTTTACAAAACGTATTGTTATATCACGCAGAACGTATGTATCTCCTTATTCGGTGGGCACCAAGGTGGTAGCCATGGAGTCAACATTGGGGGGGACCAAATCTTCCAGGGGGTCAGGAGGTCCCAGGTCAGAAAAATATCTAAATTTGAAAACTCATTTCCTGCCATATCTTGCCTAAAATATAAAAAAAAATTCACTTACATTGCTTTTTTTTTACTTTTTTACCATTTCTTGTTTCATTGTGTGTAATGTTTGAGATTAGGGATTAATACAAGTACAACCATAACCACAATCATATAAACAGAAATCTATGCATTGATTTATATGAAGACAAGTCCAGATATTGTGGCCAAGGTTTAGCAAATTGTTGTTCTTATTTACATATCAAAGGAATTATTATTACTTTTTTATATTTTTATAGCAATATATTGGGGGGGGGGGGAGACATTTTGAGCATATTTGAATATTATATTTACGGCCTTGGTGGGCACCACAGTGAACAGACAAGACGAGTAGTCATAAACAGAGACCGGGTTCCATCACAGCTGTGTGGGCCGACGCCCCCCTCCCCGCACCCTGTGAGCGGGCAGGGCACGACGTCCACCCCCTTCCTCCTCGTCGGCCGCTCTCGCCGGGCCCCCCGCCGATCGGGTGATTGCCCCCCCCCCCCCGCGCGCCAGCTCTCTGAGGGACATGGCTAACTGGCTGGCTCACCACCGCCCGAGGTTATCTCGCACACGCCCACGTACACCACCACACAAGCGAACGCGGAGGTGTGCACGTGCGCACCCCTGCAGGCGCGTATTTCGCACACACGCGCGTAACCACACGCGCCCCTACGGGCGCTTATTCCGCGCAAAGGTTAGCACTAAAGAAAACGGCGGTATTAATATGCACGCGCACCCCTCCGGGTGGCTAAAACCTAATTCGCAGCACACATAGGCTAATGCTAAAGGGCTGTATGAATTTGTACGCACGCGTAGCTGTTAATGCTATTGTCGGTGTGTAAACACGCTGTGTAAACGCCGGTGAGCGGGTTTATCGCCCCCCGCCCGCGCCCTAATTACTCGAGCTGCACACTGCAGGCGGTAACACGCTCAAATTACCAGCACCGCGCAGATGTTCCCCCCACACACACAGAAATCACACTGCACCGATCCTCTGAACTAAAGTTTATTACCGGCACAAATACATTCTACCTGGGGGCTGGTGGTGATATTTCGTGGGAAGAGCTAACTCTGCCTTCGAACCCAGTTGCTCAAACATCTTACCACATACGTCGAAGCTGGACTCACGGCGTCCCACGGACGCTGAGTCGGAGGGAGGAGGACGAGAGAAGACTTTACCTATCACTGTCTCGCAGCAGCACTCGCTGGCATCACACGGATGCTGTGAGCGGCCCGAAGAGTCAGGACGGCAGGAAGAAGGTCTTGACTGCCCGGAGGTTGAAGACAAGAGAGCTAATCGTCCCAGGGCTCCCACCTTTATTCTCTAAACTTCAAAGGCCCAGAGGGACGTCGCGCCGCGCAACTAATCATGCCCCTACCTTTCGATATTAAACTGATGCCCCGCCCTTACCTGGAGCGTTATTTTCCATTACGCCTCGACCCATTGTCTACGCGCCCGCCATCCTCCTTCCGGATTCAGCCGGTTTGGTCGGTGTTGCTGGATCCAGGGCTTTTACCCGTCCCCGTCTGCGCCGCCCGCATGCTATTTCTGCCCTGGCCCCTTCCCCTGTGCTGTGAGCATTCTCATTGCGGTTAGCCCGGTGAGTTTCTGTGCGCCCATACAATTTTAAGACAATTTAGGGGCACCGCAATGTAACCTGTCCTGCGAGGGTCGGCCAATCTCCTGGCACCAGGAAACCATGGGATTCTTCCTCTAGGGGCCCTTTGGATTAAAACCCGATGTGCCAGGCACCCCCCGTCAGGACACTAAGTGGGTGCGCTGTGTGCGGGTGTGTGTTTAGTGCGGGGGCCGGGAGGGGATCACGGCATTTGTGGAGTTGCTCCGTGGTCGTGAAACCACATAGCCCCCCGAGGTGCCCGTCCCCGTCCCGCGTTGACTGGAGCACCTCGCCTGGGCTGCTCCAATCAGGTAGCACCTCGTTGCCGGTTTCAGAGGCAGTGGCTCCACTGTCCGAGGCTCCGGCGGTGGTCTCCGTCTCCATTCCAGAGGCGCCACCCATCCTCGGGCGTCCGCTGGCTTGGGAACAAACTTAGGGGCGGAGGGGTTTAAGTGCCGCCGCGCCCACCGCCTCCTTTCCGGGCCGGGGTCCGCTGGGAACCCATGTATGGCGTGAAGCTGTCGGGTACGTGGGGCATGGGGGGCGTGGGGATTCCGGAGATTTGGGGTACCCGAAGGGCGGGTGCCTCTCCCGCCAGGGCCGCCCTCCATGATTTTAGTCGGCGGAAATTGACCACCGTCTCTCGGCCCCTCTCCCCGTCCTGGATCAGTACCGTCCAGGTGGAGATCTGCAGCACCACAGTCCAGGGTCTGTGCAGTAGGTGGTCAGCTTCCCCACATGTCTGGCCCCTACGCGTGGGGTATGCAGCCATACCTTAGAGCCCGCCGAGTAGAAGGGGGGCTCCACACGGGGGCGGGCGCCCCGCTCTTGCCGCTGATGTGCGGCCTCCCCCTGTTGGTAGGCCCGACCACGTGCTCCCCAACAGGTGCTCCACGGGCTGGCTCTCTTCCTTCGGTTGTGGTGGGGGCATGCCGAACAACAGATCTGCCGGTAGGCGAGACTCCCGACCAAACATCATTCAGAAGGGGGTCTGCCCAGTGGAGGTGTGCACCATGGTGGTGTAGGTGAACAGAGCGTAGGGGAGGTATTCGTCCCAATCCTGATTGGAGGCCGCCATACGTTTGAGCTTCCCGGCTAAGGTCTGGTTCATGCGCTCCACCATACCATTTTCCTGGGGGTGGTATGCCATGGTTCGGTCCTTCTGGATTTTGAACTCCAGGCACAGCACCTGAAATACACTCTGCCTCGAACTCACTACCCTGGTCAGTAATGACTCGTTCGGGGATCCCATGTTTAAGCACGTAATGCTCCACAAATGCCCGGGCGACCACAAGGGCTGTTTTATCGGGGATGACCACTGCCATTGGACAGCGCATGAAAGCGTGAAATACTCTACCGCTACGAGAATATACCGGTTGTCTCAGTGGGATCGCAGGAATGGCCCTTGTAGGTCGACCCCAACTATCTGGTTCGCCCGGCTGACGCAGAACGGCCTCAGGGGCACCTGATACCGCGCCGGTTTCTGCCCACACTCTTGACAAGCGCGGCAACCCTGTACCCAGGAGGCCACGTCTTGTGCCAATTTGGGCCAGATACTGGCGACGCAGGGTCTCCCGAGTGCGCCGTTCCCCATCATGGCCCCTGAGCGGGTGGTCGTGCACCAGCCATAGCAGCTGGGGCCGCACCTAGGCGGGAACACAGATGCACCCCGGCTGCCTGGCTTCGGTTAGTTCCCGCACCACCCCGTTCTTTACACACAACCGGGCGTACAAACCACTCCAGGGTCCCTGTATGGCGACTTTTTCCTCCCGCAGGCCCACCTCCACCGCCGCCAGGTCCGCTTGCGGGGAGCGCTTCTACAAAGTCGGCTGCCCGTCCATCCAAATGCATATTCAGCTGTTGTAACGCTTGCGCTTCCGTCCAGCCGTTAATATCTTTAGCACACGTGAGGTTCCGGGCAAACGATTTCCATGATGGAATCCCTTGTCCGGTGAATACGTATCGTACCTTCGCTTGGTGTGTGGCGCCTCTCTCCCTTGGAGGCGTTGGGGGTCGTACCACTTCTTAGACTAAATTGTGGGGGCCGACGTCCGCCTCCCCGCTCCCTGCGAGCACGTGGGGCGCGACGTGCTTTCACACACGCACACGTAAACGCGCGCCAGTGTCGGCGGCCGTGTATGTTTTAATACACGCGTGCCTCACACACACGCTCAAATTACCAGCACCACGCCGAGATTCCCCCCACACGCAGAACTCACACTGCACCGATCCTCTGAACTAAAGTTTACCGGTGCAAATACACCCTACCTGGGGGGGGGGGGGATATTTCGCGGGAAGAGCTTAGCCTAACTCTGCCTACGAATCCAGTTGCTCAAACGTCCTACCACGTACCTTGGAGCTGGACTCACGGCGTCCCACGGATGCTGAGAGAGTCGGAGGGAGGACGAGAGAAGACTTGACCGATCACTGTATCGCAGCAGCACTCGCTGGCATCACACGGATGCTGTGAGCGGCTCGAAGAGGCAGGACGGCAGGGAGAGGGTCTTGACCGCCCGGAGGTTGAAGACAAGAGAGCGAATTGTCCCGGGGCTCCCACCTTTATTCTCTAAACTTCACAGGCCCAGGGAAACGTCGCGCCACGCAGCCAATCATGCGCCTACCTTTCGATGTTAAACCGATGCCCTGCCCTGACCTGGAGCGTTATTTTCTGTTACGCCTCGACCCATTGTCTACGCGCCCGCCCTCCCCCTTCCGGACTCAGCCGGTTTGGTCGGTGTTGCCGTCCTGCGGAGGACATCTCCGCGGGGGGTCCAGGGCTTTCCCTCCCTCCCCGTCTGCTATTTCCCCCCTGGCCCCTCCCCCCGTGCTGTGAGCGCTCTCATTGCGGTTAGCCCGGTGAGCTTCTGTGCGCCCATACAATTTTAAACCAATATTAGGGGCACCGCAATGTAACCTGTCCTGCGAGGGTCGGCCAATCTCCTGGCACCGGGAAACCGCGGGACTCTCCCTCTAGGGGCCCTTCGGATTAAAACCCGATGTGCCAGGCACCCCCTGTCAGGACACTACGTGGGTGCGCTGTGTGCGGGTGTGTGTTTAGTGCGGGGGCCGGGAGGGGATCGTGGCAACCACACAGCACATGAAATTGAACTACTGGACGACGACCAACAATGAATAACAGCACTATCCCGCGCTCATTACATTGATTAGATTACACGGCAGAGTATTAAAAAGATGGATGCACTTTGGCTAGCGACTTAACGAGTGCATGCTGTATGCATTGCTGTTATGTAGAGCAAGTTGCGTTCGTTATGAGGATTTGTGTGTGACAAAGTGATGACCACAGCCAATCCTACCCACTATGCTCTCTGGGAACCCATTGCATGCCGACAAAATGCAGCATTTCATATTCTTCCCTGCATTACAGAAAATGTCTGGCGCACAGGCAGAGCCACGGAGACCCATGGATGTGGCGGAATACCGCTCATCGCATGTCGGGGTCCACTGCATTAGTGACCCTTACAACTTACGCAGCACAGCTTTTGAAAATGTCAACATCTTAAGTGAGTTTGGTTCCAAAAGGCTCCCCACACAGCTCGTGTCCCTGTCATACCCCTGGGCTCCTTATACATAAACACCTGCACACAATACAGTATATAAACACATAAGCACTCCTGTATGTGTGTCATCTATATGACGGAGCACACTCTGATATTGATCATGAGAGATATGAGCACTGCCAGTATAAGTAATACGATCTTGTTTTTATGCCAAATGTCCACACAGCTGATCATTGCAAGAGTTAAATCTAAAACTCTTTAACACAGGTCACAAAAGTTCATACTTAAACTACGACACATGGGCATATTTTGCAAAAACAAGCGAGAGTGCGTTGACCCAGAGGTGAAGAGACATCAATAACAGCTCAGGACAACCCCAAAAAAAATACACCATGCAACTTTGTGTTAAGTTTAATACATTCAAGTTAGCAGATGTTTACAAAAACATTTTTTTTAATGCACAAACTGTTTGTACAGTTTTATTCTTTTTGTTTATACTTATTCATTTATTTACTTTACTTATAAGCATTAGCAATATTGAAGAGATAACATATCCATAGTTTTTGGGTACCGATACTGAGCAATTATTCGTTGCGGTAACTACCGAACAATTAATATCATTCTCTCTCGCAGCTTGGCATGTATCGGGTCAGTTGTCTTGGACGCTGCAGGTGCATGCAGAATGTACAAAATTGTAACGCTATTGTACAATTTTTGGCAAGCCTAAACGTAAAGTGTTCACAATCTCGCGGAAGTCAGCCACAAATAATAATGCACGCAACTGCGAAATTCAATGCCACCAAATGAACTCGACTGTATGCACCAGAGGTGGGACAAAGTCATTGTTATGCAAGTCCAAGTCGAGTCGCAAGTCATCAAATTCATGACTCGAGTCTGACTCGAGTCCAAGTCACATGACTCGAGTCCACATCTCATAGGTGGGACAAAGTCATTGTTATGCAAGTCCAAGTCGAGTCGCAAGTCATCAAATTCATGACTCGAGTCTGACTCGAGTCCAAGTCACATGACTCGAGTCCACATCTCATAGGTGGGACAAAGTCATTGTTATGCAAGTCCAAGTCGAGTCGCAAGTCATCAAATTCATGACTCGAGTCTGACTCGAGTCCAAGTCACATGACTCGAGTCCACATCTCAGAGGTGGGACAAAGTCATTGTTATGCAAGTCCAAGTCGAGTCGCAAGTCATCAAATTCATGACTCGAGTCTGACTCGAGTCCAAGTCACATGACTCGAGTCCACATCTCAGAGGTGGGACAAAGTCATTGTTATGCAAGTCCAAGTCGAGTCGCAAGTCATCAAATTCATGACTCGAGTCTGACTCGAGTCCAAGTCACATGACTCGAGTCCACATCTCATAGGTGGGACAAAGTCATTGTTATGCAAGTCCAAGTCGAGTCGCAAGTCATCAAATTCATGACTCGAGTCTGACTCGAGTCCAAGTCACATGACTCGAGTCCACATCTCAGAGGTGGGACAAAGTCATTGTTATGCAAGTCCAAGTCGAGTCGCAAGTCATCAAATTCATGACTCGAGTCTGACTCGAGTCCAAGTCACATGACTCGAGTCCAGATCTCAGAGGTGGGACAAAGTCATTGTTATGCAAGTCCAAGTCGAGTCGCAAGTCATCAAATTCATGACTCGAGTCTGACTCGAGTCCAAGTCACATGACTCGAGTCCACATCTCATAGGTGGGACAAAGTCATTGTTATGCAAGTCCAAGTCGAGTCGCAAGTCATCAAATTCATGACTCGAGTCTGACTCGAGTCCAAGTCACATGACTCGAGTCCACATCTCAGAGGTGGGACAAAGTCATTGTTATGCAAGTCCAAGTCGAGTCGCAAGTCATCAAATTCATGACTCGAGTCTGACTCGAGTCCAAGTCACATGACTCGAGTCCACATCTCAGAGGTGGGACAAAGTCATTGTTATGCAAGTCCAAGTCGAGTCGCAAGTCATCAAATTCATGACTCGAGTCTGACTCGAGTCCAAGTCACATGACTCGAGTCCACATCTCATAGGTGGGACAAAGTCATTGTTATGCAAGTCCAAGTCGAGTCGCAAGTCATCAAATTCATGACTCGAGTCTGACTCGAGTCCAAGTCACATGACTCGAGTCCACATCTCAGAGGTGGGACAAAGTCATTGTTATGCAAGTCCAAGTCGAGTCGCAAGTCATCAAATTCATGACTCGAGTCTGACTCGAGTCCAAGTCACATGACTCGAGTCCACATCTCAGAGGTGGGACAAAGTCATTGTTATGCAAGTCCAAGTCGAGTCGCAAGTCATCAAATTCATGACTCGAGTCTGACTCGAGTCCAAGTCACATGACTCGAGTCCACATCTCATAGGTGGGACAAAGTCATTGTTATGCAAGTCCAAGTCGAGTCGCAAGTCATCAAATTCATGACTCGAGTCTGACTCGAGTCCAAGTCACATGACTCGAGTCCACATCTCATAGGTGGGACAAAGTCATTGTTATGCAAGTCCAAGTCGAGTCGCAAGTCATCAAATTCATGACTCGAGTCTGACTCGAGTCCAAGTCACATGACTCGAGTCCACATCTCAGAGGTGGGACAAAGTCATTGTTATGCAAGTCCAAGTCGAGTCGCAAGTCATCAAATTCATGACTCGAGTCTGACTCGAGTCCAAGTCACATGACTCGAGTCCACATCTCATAGGTGGGACAAAGTCATTGTTATGCAAGTCCAAGTCGAGTCGCAAGTCATCAAATTCATGACTCGAGTCTGACTCGAGTCCAAGTCACATGACTCGAGTCCACATCTCAGAGGTGGGACAAAGTCATTGTTATGCAAGTCCAAGTCGAGTCGCAAGTCATCAAATTCATGACTCGAGTCTGACTCGAGTCCAAGTCACATGACTCGAGTCCACATCTCAGAGGTGGGACAAAGTCATTGTTATGCAAGTCCAAGTCGAGTCGCAAGTCATCAAATTCATGACTCGAGTCTGACTCGAGTCCAAGTCACATGACTCGAGTCCACATCTCATAGGTGGGACAAAGTCATTGTTATGCAAGTCCAAGTCGAGTCGCAAGTCATCAAATTCATGACTCGAGTCTGACTCGAGTCCAAGTCACATGACTCGAGTCCACACCTCTGGTATGCACACTCAATAACGAAAGCCAGTAATGATTAAGCTGGGGATTTATGCGTAACAGCATGCTAACAATACCGAGTCAGCTCAAATCCGTGATACGTTAAATATAGTAATAGATACGGGGTTGATTAACTAGTCTATGATAGATGCTACACTTAACAATATCTGAAAAAAATTGAACTACATACGGGAGAGGTAATATAAAAAGATGTTTTCTGGAAAGACTTGCCATAAAACAAGATACTGTACGTTATTATGTAGAATGCGTTTAAAGACACTTCAAACAACTAAGACATGGGATTCTAGCGGTATTATGTACGATTAAAATGAATTGATGGGATCAATGATAACAGTTTCCCAATTAGTGTAATATTCGATACTTGAAACAGTACATTATGTACATGAGTGTCGTGTTCATTAAACCTTTTAATGTCATGTACTCTTAAACGTCCTAAATGAATGAAATAACCGTTTTTGTGAATACACACACACAATGGGGCATATGACCTATTTATATTTACTATGAAATCTGAAAATATCTGAAAATCTGATTCTATGTATTAAAAGTTTGTTTTAATATACACGAACAGATAGAATTCAAGTCAATGCATTGTTCACAAAAGGATTCAGTTTGTCAACAATCCGTTGTTATTCTTTTAAACAAAATCAGTGTACAGCACATAAGAACGCAAACATAAAACAACATCACTATTCTTCCTGCTCAACGGGGTGTCCATGTGTGTATTGATTAGGCGCTGCCACTGCTAAATCGAAGCATTCGTAAGCATCGCCAGCCTATTCTCTTACTTGGATTGCTTAAAGCTACACTGCTCGGTGACCATCTCTCGTGGATTTACTGCGCTTTACAATAAGAATGTGTTGGGTGCAGTGATTAATATCTGCATTGACACAGTGCCTCAATGTGTAACGACCCAGAATAAAAGATACAATGGTACTTCTAAGTTTTGCACAAGCCCCTCACGATAACGAACGGTACCCGACCAACTACAACATCCCGTTATTCAAGAGGCTCTGTCATTCTTTAAATGAGACATTTGCTCTCCCAGCAACCCTTTCCAAATAATTATCTAGGCAATGATGCTGGTACTACTATATTGTTTTACAAGTACAAATTGGTAATAAAACAATTACAACCACTTGCAACGACTTAAAGTGTTAATGCAGTTTATGCAGTTGGATAAAGGTCCAAAAACCTAAATAAATACCACCACAAACCCAAGATATTAAAGATTGACTAAATACCATCTATGAACATCGAGTTCTCAATTAAATAACAAGTCCATTCGTGAACAAAGATTACCAATGTAATGGAAACACAGCAATTATTTTTGCAGTTAGATCTACAGTACCTATACTCAGTCCCTTTGAATATTTGCATTTCATAAAATGCAACATGTAGTTCTTGGAACTGGTCTGCAAGCTTGCTGGAGAGATGCACATCTCAAAACAAAGAGGTTTCTTAAAGAGAAGTCAACCCACGTGTCGACTCACACTTTGTATCCAATCCAAACAAGGACTGCTTCATTCAGCAGACAAATAAATGTTTTTTTTGTTATAAAACTCGAAATTTAGATTAATGTCTGGGTTGTGTCTTGCATTCTAAAACATGAAATCTGCATTTCAAGATTTTAATAGAATATCACTGTTATGAATGGACATGACTTAAGTGCATCGTCATCACCGACTCTTTGCGTCATCCCTTCCTTCGCGACCATCCAAATACATTAGCTCTTTCATTTAAGCGCACTTCCAAGTCAAGCAGCACGCACACCCTCCACACGTGCTCGTTATTTAGTTATTTTTAATCTGCGGGTGCAGGGCGCCCTCACAATCTTGAGAAATGATCCCTGACCAATCTCCCACAATCTCGTTGCGTGGTGGCCCACCCCTTCACGCTCTCCAGCTCAGTCCCGTGTGCATTTCCCACTTGGCGCCGTGGGGTCTGTCCCTTCTCGAATGCGTACTTCGTTTGGCCCGCTCCCTCCGCCCCCCCTACGTGCTCTCCACACTCAAGTCTGGCCTGGTCCCGACTTCTGTCCTGATTAAACCCTATTCCAGCCCCCTCCAACAACCGCCATTCGCCACTAAGTGGCGGTGACGTCACCACGACGCTTGTGCCAGGCCATGTGCACCTTGAGGCCAGCCCCCTCCACACACACACACCCTTCAACGATGTCTCCTCCGAATCCGCCGCCGTCTTTCTCTCAACTGCCCCCCCCCACTCTCTTCTCCTGCCACTCCGTCCAATCCCTCGAGCCAATTATATCTTTCGATTTAAAGCTTTCGTGACTGCAGGGATTCATATTCTTGGATCTTTCGGTAAAGTCACGTAGAAAGGAAATAATACAACAATACAATTCTCACGACGTTTCGGGCACAACACAAGCAGCCGTCCTCAGGTGAAGAACAGAGCTGACGGAAAGACAGCGTCCTTCTACGTGACTTTACCGAAAGATCCAAGAATACCAATTATATCTGTTTTGTTTTTGCATTCGTCTTTGATTAACCTCTTTTTTTCTCTCTCTCTCACACCAAGCATCGTTAGCAATTAACACGGGTTAATTGAGAACGCTACATTTTTTTAATGTAAGTTGCATTATTCATGAGACATCCACTTATTTTGATCTTCCAGTGACCAAAAACCACATTACTGACTTTTAAACTAGGCAATTACGTGTAGTCCACAGGTGAATTGTAATTACAAAGCGAGAGGTTATTCCACAGGTGAAACAAAAGCTTTGAATAGGATAATATGTTTAACGCTAATTTGGATTCAACACCCTGGGGTTGTGTGCTGCACGGTATTAAATCCACTATCACAATGCATTGCATTATCCTAATCTACTAATTACAAACAAAATCATATACATTGACTTTACTCAAAAATACACACCTTCGCAATGTTTAAAAGGACCTTGCTTTGCCACCTTTCAAGTATACAGGTTATAGGTACTGAAAGCACACACGACAGGATTCCTTCTCAGGAAAATTTTTTGGACAAAAAAAATATTTTGTACAGCCTTGTGTAGCTATTCAAGTGGTGCATGACATCTGTTACAAACTCTACAACGCAACATATCATAAACCGTACACATTTTTTTGCTATAAAGTTCGGCCTCCTCCCCCTTTCGTTACTTGCATTCTCTTCATTCCTATGCAAACTTTTCAAGAGACAACAATCCAAGGTTGAACTTCGATACTTGGGGAGAAATCAGGGAAGCATATAATTTCTGTTCGAGAAAAAAAAAAACTTGCATTTCTTTAAAGTAACATGAACTGCATTCTGGCACAGGGTTGACGGAAAATGCAATTTAAACACTTCCAAGACTTTCGAATCCCTGGGAGATACAAAAAGCTCATTATTGTGGAATAAAATGCAAAGCCACGTTTGGCTGTATGTTTTTGAAGTTTTCGTTGTTCTAATGTTCAACAGTCAGCCTTGCTTTTGTCAAGACATCCAGAGATTTTGGCCAGGGTTTTCTTGATGCGGAGGGCAGTCAGGCGGGCCGATGGATTTTGGTACCAACATTCCTTCATCAGTTTGGCCAGCGCTGTCAGGCTCTACGGTAGGAGAAGAAGGGAATGAATGGTATATACGCGCACACACACACAAACACATGCAGACTCGCACACATGCATGCACGCAGAGAACGTCAGAATGAAACAGCTCCATACAAAGCAGTTTATACAAACCGAATGATCCGGGATAAAAATTATTTTAAAAGAACAATTAAATTCACACGTTTGATATGAGATAATGTCTGTCAATTACAGTAAAACCTTGGATTGCGAGCATAATTCGTTCCGGAAACGTGTTTGTAATCCAAAGCACTCGTGAATCAAAGCACTCGTATATCAGTTGTAATCACGTGACGCTCGGCATACAAAGCGTATACACGTACTACTCGTATTGCAAGACCTCGCTCGTTAATCAAATTTATATTTATTTAAAATAATTTGCTCGTCTTGCAAAACACTCGCAGACCAAGTTACTCGCAATCCAAGGTTTTACTGTATACTTCTGTTTACAATTATGGTGGTACTCTTTGGTTCTTTCAGTAAAGTCACGTAGAAAGAAAATTAATTCAATAATAGACTATGACGTTTTGTTGTGTGTCTCTCTCTCTGTTTGTCTGTGTTGTCTCTCTCTGCTTGTGTGTCTGTCTGTGTGTCTCCGTGTCTGTGTTTTGTCTCTCTCTCAAATGTAGTTCTACCTGATGACGGTTGCTTGTGTTGCAATCGAAACGTCGTACTCTATTATTTAATTAATTTTCTTTCTACGTGACTTTACCGAAAGAACCAAAGAGTAATTCCTGCAGTCACGAAAGCTTCAAATCAAATTATGGTGGTTTTACATAACATACTTTACATTACCAGAGAAATTAATGTTACGTGTTTCAATCCCAATCAGGGATCAACACAGCCCATCATCCCTCAAGGGTCGATAGAATGAGCACCACTTCTGTGGGAAGTCAACACCATTTGACCTATGTGTGGCCACACCACAGGAACGATTCACGAATCCCAGTAGAAATGGGCATCATCCCCACACTCATTTGAGTTGGGGGATGCTTTGACTTCTGAATATTGAACAGGTTACTGCAATATAATACACGGATGACCAGAAAAGGAAACTAATTCCTTGTTCTTCTTGGTTCTTTCGGTAAAGTCACGTAGAAGGGAAGTAATAAAATAATAAAAATAAAACATAATAAAATAATTCTCACGACGTTTCGACCACAACACAAGCAGCCGTCCTCAGGTGATTGAATCCCTGCAGTCACGAAAGCTTTAAATTGAAATTTAATTCCTTGTTGTGCAACTTCAACTTGTATCTACAAAATGTGTGGGTTTACCGGGTCAGAGAACCAGCGGTTGGGGATGTTCGGTCGTTGCTGCTCCACACAAACCACCTTCTTCATCTCATCGAAGCTCGGATCGCTGGGCACTGCGTCATGGAAGGGCACGCGGTATTCTTCCGCAATGCCTAGTGAGAGTATTAAACAAAAAACAAACTCTTAATTGAGTAGCATAATTAAGATATGCTAAACGTAGCGCTTTTGAGTAGATTCAAAATATAGGTAGAGTACAAACATGTTTAAAAGCATGTTTGTATGCTTTTAAACAATAGAGGCACACAAAAAGTAAAAATTTTAAGCCAATTGGTCTCATAAAATCTGAAGGGAAGAAGCAAAGTGATTGCTTGATCGTGCACGGTGTGTGTGTGTGATACGCACCATTACTGAGAGTACGGCGCGCGATCTCCCAGAGAACAAGCCCCAAAGCCCAGATATCGGCACGCTTGTACGCATCAAAGCAATCTGTCTGTAGCGTCTCGTCCAACACCTCTGGCGCCATGAACCGCACCGTGCCCACACGTGGGTTTTGCCCAATGTCCAGCCGGCTCCACTCCTGCGAATGCATCACAGCGAGGCCTGCGGGCGAAAGCACGTTACATACGTCACATCAACGCCCGACTTGCGCGCGATTTTTCAACCGTCTATTCCTTAAAGGGTCGTGGTGGGGGTGCCACCGATGCCTCGGCCGTCAACTCTCTGCACTTCCCCGTGTCCTTTGCAGTCCATGTTCTTGAAGAATCAAATGCAAGAAATGAAATCTTTGCTTCTGTTATGACATGGAATGATAAGTCAACACAACATCAAATACTGCAAAGGACAGGCAAAAGCGGAGAGAGGTGACAGCCAACATTCCAAAGTCATAACCCTCTCCAAAACCATTTGAAACATAAAAACCCCATCTTATTTGCTAAATCTTTGCAAACGAATTGGGGGGAGTCCTTTCTTCACCCACCAAGATCGGCAATGCAGCACTGGCCATTGCTCTTCACCAAGATGTTCTTGCTCTTGAGGTCGCGATGCGCGATGGCAGGCTTCCCGTGCGTGCCAAAGATCTCCCCGTGGAGGTGAGAAAGGCCGGCGGCCACGGACAGGGCGAGGCGCAGGCAGGAGGACGCCTCCAGGGGCCAGCGCTGCAGCCAGTCGTAGAGCGAGCCACACTCGTGGTAGTGTGTGATGAGCCACAGCTGAGTACTCGAGTTGCGTGACGTCATGTCCGACGCAATGAATCCTGAAATGGGGCAACGAGCGATTGTGATTTATCAAACAGCCTTTTTCTTCCATTGGAACCTCATTTGCCAGAAGAAAAAATATGATAATTGTTTTTTTACCCTTTTATCTGGCAATAAAACTGACACCTTTTTTTCTTCTGGCAAATGAGGTTCCAATGGTGTAAATGCTTACCCCGAGCTCTCATACTCTGATGGTGCATTGTCTTTGAGATGTGCGCCTTTTGGCATCATCTGGTCCAACACCATGTGAGACTAGGCTCTAAGGAAAGCTGTCTCGGGTGTGGACCAATCAACTTCAAGGACAGTGCATACATTATCAGAGTTATGTTTTTTGTTTGCATTACAACAGCAGGTATTGTGGTCTATGCAAACATGACTCCTTGTAAAAAAAGGTGTCAGTTTTGTTGCCAGATAAAAGGGTAAAAAAACAATTATCAGCCTTTTTTTATTACGCGAATTAATCTCAATTCGAAATTGATAGTGAGATATGTATGCTGCACGATTGATATATATGTAAAAAAAACGCTGCCAAGACGAATGTTAAGAGTGTGGCGGAACAGCTGACGCACAACCAACGCTATTTTGTAAGACAGTAGCAAGTGCATCACAATCGGGCATTGTGTTGTGGTGAGACTCTCGCACCGAGAATGTTCTCGTGCCGGAGCAGCACCGTGTTGTAGATTTCCGTCTCGCGGCACCAAGACTTCTCGTCTCTCGATGAGAAGATTTTCACAGCGACGTTTTCACCCTGCCACTGTCCGCGCCACACCTCGCCGTACCGCCCCTTGCCTGGTCGAGGAAACGCGACAATGCACACATCAACTTGCGTTTAAAAACGCACGGCTGCACATACAGATAGTCCCCAAGTTACGATGGTCCGATTTACGATATTTCGATCTTACGATGGCGATTGCAATACGACAAAATTGTAAAATATTTTAAATTTCGCGAGGCAGGCAAACGCAGCAGCGTACGAGGTACGATACTGTACGTTAGGACGCTGCCGGGATTGTTTCCTGAAAAGACTTTGTTATATTGCAGTTCATATAGGTAGGCTAAGAATTTACCTTTCTTTTTACTTTACATTTTACTGTGCAATACAGTATTGTAATTAATAAATACATATAGTATATAGTTTATACAGTACGGTACTGTAAATTGCTCTGTTTTGCTAAATTATCACCATTCTTTAAGACTCCTGGGTGGGCTAGGCCATCTTCGACTTACGATATTTTTGACTTACGATGGGGTCGTCGTAACGCATCTCCATCCTAAGTAGAGGACTACCTATCCTCGGTAAGGCTGGCGGGGTTGCTACATTTGTCAATGGTAGGGGTGGCCAACCTGTAATGTAAAAGTACCCATGAGTTCTGCAAAGTAAATATAAGTGTATATATATATTGACAATTTTTGCCACAACACGGGTAACATTCATTATTCTTCTCAACTATGATAGTGCGTTCTACGTTATGCCCTTGCGATAGTCGCATGCGGTGTATTAAAGAGCCGCATGCTGCTTGGGAGATGCCAGTTGGCCACCTCTGGTCTACGGTAAATGTATCAAATATCTTCGTCTCCATTAACCGATACATTTATTCGATTCGTGTGACCTAAAAAAATAACTACCCAAATGCTCAAGAGGTAAACATTTCCCAGAATTCACTCAACACAAATGTTCAAGGCACCGCACAAAAAACTCCATGCGTCTGGATGCGAATCGTTCAGCACCGGCGAGTCAAGCGTCAACATCTGCCACCTTACCGACGCATTCAATAAGCGTGATTTGACGAGCCACTGTCCGCTGTACAAGGAAAGGGAGGCCTGAGCCACTGCCCGATGTACAGGAATGGTCCAACAAGTCCTGCCATTGGGGAAACAAAAAGCAAATTAATTTTGTTGTCAACGGCGCACTTAAACACACCGCGGATGATTCATGTTGAATGCGTGTATGTTGAACTTGTTGTGCATCGTACATAGCCGGTTCGACAGAAGTTCAACGTACATAAATACATATATTCATCGGGCAAGAAAGGCTAAGTGGGCGACTAAATGTGGGGCTAAATGGCAACCTGCATATGTTGTTTGAGTTACAGTCGTCACAAGCCCATGCCAGTCTAACTGCGAGTTGTGAACGTGTTAGCCCCTTAGGCAAAAGCACGACATCCAATTTATGACCAATTCCCCTCTTGCATTAACGCGTTAGTATGTGCAAACACTGTACATATGTTTCCCATTATCGGTGAAAGGAGTTAACTTCATTGAGGACAAACATCGGACAGCATGTATAAACTACAGCTATTGTGTTTAAACCCAGACTGGTGTTTTAGGTGTGAAACTAAATATCTGATGTATTTGGTTCTTCACTCGTGACATCCAAGCCAATGTCTATATATCGCTGAAATTAGAATAATTATTATTTCAGACGATACACTGATGTAAAGTATACTGCTTGAGAGTCAAAATGAGTCAAGTACTATTTTGTCCAGTACTCAACTCCACGGGACAATCATTAAAGGCAGATCGAGATCAAAATTACGAAATAAAGTTATAAATAAGGACGGGATGGAGCAACGTTTGAAAGCTGAACTTGACAACAAAACCCAATATACCAATGCCTCTAAAGAAGAAAGATTTGAATCCGTGCATATTTCTCCCGCTCTGACATTTGGATTTGAAACATGAACAGAGATGGGGAGGATTGAACAAAAGCTCAAAATTGCACAAAGTGTGGAGAGATACGCGCTTGGGATTACGCAGAAAAAGGGAACAACAAGGATAAGAGAAAGTACGGCCGGTTCCAGGCATGAGTTTGGCCGGTTTAGAAAGGCAAACGGCCTTCGGCAGGAAACATCGCTAGAAGGGATGACGGTCGCTGGGCGAGATAAACTACGCGATGGCAGCCAAACAAGATGCGCAGAGGTGGAGCGATGGGATCAGCGAGTGGGCAGGTGCTAGGTGAATTGTTGTATCACGGGGATGTAACAATCGAGAAGTGGATTGATCACGGTTGATAAAGATGATGATGATTTCACTCTCGTGTTCCAAAAGCAAATTATAGCAATAAAACAGCTCTATAGTGGTTAATCCACCATAAGAGTCATGTTACAAAGTACTGATGACCTGTCCTGATATGCCAGTGGTGTGATAAACGCCACACAAATACATAAACAGCACGAGTGTGGCTAGGGTGCCAAAGCCATGAACCTCCAACTGCCCAATCACAAACTGTTCCATTGGCTTCAATTATGTAACATGCTACTTCGTGACATTTAATCTGCATGACCCAACTATTTATCAGTCCAAAGTACAAGCAACACAACAGCAACATGACTACTCATATAATGGATAACCTTGTAACAAATATAACTGCATAGTTTACCCTTTGTTAACAAAAACCTACGATGACATTTAATACCGTGACATCAAAAAAACAATATGCTCGAAATATATTAACACTTGTTTACAATGCAAAAAAAATGTTTGACCTTTAAAATTAAAGTATATTATTTCTCACATTGATTTTTCAGCTTTGCTCGTAAAAACGATAACCAATCAATAAGCGTCACCACGCAAGATCTTCCGCGGCAGCTCACAGGCAGTGGTTGAAATTTCCCACTTCTTCAGATGGTGCTCAACATCCCCCAGTTTTTTTTTTCACTTTCATTTATTAGGTATAACCCTCCGAGCCATGCGGCTCTTGACTCGGGTGCAACCGCAACAAAACAAAAACGTGAACAAGAAACATCTTAAAGTGACTACACGCAACAGAAAAAATCCTGAAAAAAACAGCAAAGTCTTCCAGAAAAAGCACCGCATTTCAACGCTGTGTGCAAAAATCCCAGTGCGATGCAAGTCAAACAATAACAACCATAAGACAATGTAGACGTCACGGAAAGTGGCGCTTAATTTTGTCTCGCGACGATGGGTCGAGTTGATTTATTTGGTCGACAGCCCTTGGAAACACAATTTGAAACCTGCCAGAGAGAGCTACACCTTAGCGGATTGGCCAGCGTCAAACTCAAACGGAGTTACTGACCCCCCCTCCCACGCCTTGGAAATCCGAAATGTTTACAATCCCGCTTCAGAGCTGCCAATGAAAAAAGAAGAGGACCACCCAACATTTCAAGTGTCGATGAAGCTCTCACACGATTGGAGCAAAACATCATCGCACACTATGCTGAATAATACCGCGGATCACAACCCAAAAACACATTAGAGAGCCCGACCGAATTTGGATTGAATAATTATAACTTCAACGTGCAACGTGCACAGTATTCGCCGACTGTCGTCGAGAGAGAACAAATCAGAGGTGCGGTGGTGAGACGTCACCTTCCTCGCCTGGTATGCAGGAGGTCGGGGGTTCGATCCCGACCCTGACGCCTGTATACTTGGAGTTTGCGTGCTCTCCCCGTGGTCGCGTGGATTGTTTTTTCCGGGTCCTCCGGTTTTTCCCTCCATGTTTAGAAACATGCATTTAGATAGTTTTTATTATTTCAGTGCTATAAAAGTCCAAATGGTGGTGCCACTTTGTTGAGCTATCATTGGTGGCCAGGTCGCTTCTGAAAATTAAGTTAATGCCTCAGTGGGCTTTGCCTGGTAAGGATGGGGATGGTTTAGTTTTATTTATATGTGTTTGGGTGATTTGTTTACCTTTCTTGTAGTTTACACTACTATCATGTTTTTGTACTGTTTGTTGTTGAAACGTTATTACCCGCCCCTATGGGACATTCCTCCAGTATCAATAAATAATGATCTGATTCTGACAAGCGGGAAGGCAGTCACACAATGAGCCGGTGCCAACAATTGCCTGAGCTCTGCAGTCCTCTATATATATTAAGGTGTCATCGGCCAATTCATGAGTGTTCATGTGTGGGAGGAAACCAGAGCACCCAGAGCAAACCCACGCGTGCGAGGGAGGAAACACTATTCCAGACAGACAGAACAGGTGGAGTCCACATTTTGCTGTGCCGCCTTCTCCTGGCAAGCCAGGGTACAAAGATCCCCCGTATAGCCTCAACAGACTGTTGGGGAACATTCTATTAGCGAGCACCTATGAAGGCCGGAACAGCACACGTGGGAGTCGGCGACCAGCACCACGCCCGGTCGCTATCGTCTCCCTAGTGGCGATGATTACACACTGCACCAAGTACTCATTTGAGGCCGAGTCAATCTAGGGAAGGCCCAGGACCAGTTCAAATAATCGTCACTGGTGTTGGCCGTGAGCGGGAATCAAACTCGGGTCGCGAGGTTCGTAATGCAGCGCGCTAACCGCAACACGAAGGAAGAATCGCGCGCTTCCAAATGCGCTTTTTTGACGGTCTGGAACGCTCTTCCGATATTAGGAAGCCACTGGAGCGATGCACTTTTAAATCTAGATTGAAAAACTCATTTCTTTTCAACAGATTTTTGTGTTTAGTTTGTCGTATTTCCCCGGCACCTCCGATAAGCGCTCTTGGCTACGTACGGCGCGAAAGAAGTTCAACATACATACATACAAGCAATATTTGTGCGGCGATCCACCAACCCTGGCTGCCTTTCGTGGTGAAGGATTACAGGCCACGTGCAGCACGGCCACCACCGCCTGGCTCGGGTCACGTCCATGCAGTGAGCGTAAGAGCGAGCAAGCGAGCGACGGCGGTTGGGGGGGGGGGGGCGAGCACTCACGGCGAGGGTGCTGTCGCCCACGTTGGACGTGATGAGCCCGTCGGCAGCACCGCGCTCCGCGTCGCGAGCGTGCAGGTGGCGGGCGCGCTGCTTGTGCAGCGATCGGCACAGCAGCGCCGCGGCCGTCAGCAGGGCCACGAGGACTACGAGAGGGCCGGCGATGACCACTGCCAGGGTGCCCGGGCTGTACGGAAGCACCTCGATCTCGTCTGCAAAGCAACGAGAGGGCACGTGTGTATCACGCATGCACGCAGCGCGTGCAGTAGAAAACCTGGTGTTAATTGCATATGTACGTTGTCCTTCCCCACCGGCACCTCCGATTAGCACGTTTGGCTATTTACAGTGTACAAGAAGTTCAACATACATGCGTGCGTGTGCCACGAAGAAGGGACCATTCTCAAAAAGGTCAGCTAGAATATGTATTATCCCCATGTTATGGCAGTTTTATTGAAGAATTTGTTGATGTTTTTTTGTTAATTACACAATAGGTCATGTTGCAAGTCACAGCACACATTGCTTCATGGTGTGGTCCAGAAATCCAGATACACCAAATGAGAAATACGTTAAGTAATCCGGTTTTACTACGTACGAGAGTGATTTAAACGTGAATAATGTATAGCGCTGCTGTGCTACGGCGCCTAATTCAATGGCTAAATGGAAAGACTTATTCTCCAGACGGAGCCTGCTCATCATTCCGCTATGAAACGGCAGATTAAAGCGCGCTCGTTCTATAGCTTGAAGACAGGTCTATAAACGTTACAGAATGTATGGTCCCAAATTTAAACCCTGGGATTGATCCACGTTTCCAACATGTTTGCTGGCTAATAATAGCCGTGGGGAGAGTTTGGTTATTACAAGCGGGGCACTTTAGGTTTGCAACTAAATCGCTATACCAGGAAGCAGCTTCATCAATGTTCTTAATATTAAAAAGGCAAATCCTTCACTAAAAGTCAGTGTCATGTATGTTTCATGTTTGAGCTGCTGCATAAACTGGTAAGGCTATTATTATATTTTGGTACTGGCAAAGGAGGTCTAATGATGGTAACGCTAAACATGCATTTATGAAAAGAATAATGATTAGCACAAGAAGAAAAACGTAAAGATATTATTAAACGAATGATGGTCGAATGATTCGTCAATACATTTTCTGTTTTGCAATGTAATTACCGAACGGTAATTTTAGAAGTGCGTTGGCTACTGAATGATAATCTACATTCTGCCGCAAGATACACCACGGTATATTTCGGCACTAAAATGCTCCCTCATTGGCAGGACCCATAAAGGATTATTCTGTTTCACCCACTTGGGACAGTAAACATTTCATAGCTTTCCACAAAAAGGTTTTCCGCTACCTAATTAGGTGTGTGTACATTAAATGGTCTTCCATGCCAATGAGCATTCCGTGAAAGCATAGTTTGTGAATGAAAAACACACGTTACCTTTCCGTCTCGAGCATGACGCTACAATTTATGAATATAGCAAATGCGTGTATATTTTTTATGCATGTGCAGACAAATCTAGCGTAAAGTCCCAAGCCCTGAATTATGTTTTATTCAAACAGGTAGACCGAGTGAAAATATTCATATATTGCAGGGTTGGGAACGGATTGTACCTTGCATGTGACAGAAATTAATTATTTAAATTATGTTTGTCCGCAGCGCCATTAGCATGAAATACCATTCAAAATGCATTAATCATTGATTACTGCGGCTTCAGTTTTTCACATCATCTGCCAAACTACGTCAATATTCGAGAGAAGACAGCCATCGCAGTATTATACGTGCACCATATTGAAACTCAAATCCCTTGAAGCCTCATTTAAAAGCACATTTATTAACGGGACTTCAGTTGTAATTTTTGCGGATAACACGAATAACCCTCATGTACATTTCTCAAACAGACACACTATTGACGCTGATACCAGTTTCCATGAATAGCAGCACTTCAATATTCAGTTTCAATGAGTAATGATTGTACACAGGGTTTAAAAGCAGACTTATGGAAAGATATTGCTTTAATGTGATGGTGTAATGTTTGCGCTTTTGTTGAGGGGCATTAACATTAACTATTCATGTGCAACAAGGTATGCCTCTTCGCTAATGAATGCAGTAAACAAATCCTCTCAATAGAAACTCAGCAGCAGGCAATAAACCTCAACGTCTAATTTCATTGGAATACTCTTCACAAAAATCCTTCTGATCATTGTTGTTCTGTATCATAGGTGTTCGACTCACGCGTGAGAATACTGGAAGGGAAAAAATCATGGCTCACACACCCCATGACCTCTCCAACGTACCCAACGGACACAAATTATATTAATTATAGAGAGGCCAATTGCACTGTCCTGCACCATTTCAACCTTCGGTGTCCTGTCAGAGCTTTGCTGTTGGCTGTGGCCACTGCGGAGATATTTTTGTATTGTGCCGGCTTGTGTTTCGACGTCACATGCCTCAACTATAAAGAGTTTATACATCGATATGGCGGTGTGCCCATTGAAGCTCCGGCGTGATTTTCTACATTTTGTCAACTTCACCGTGAAGCCACTTCTGTCTGCCGACAAGCACCGGCATCCAAATTGCAGATCAAACAAATAGTCACGAGACTTTACACAGTCACCGTAGCCATGTGATATTCCCACCCATACCTCTTTTATAACAGGATTGTGTACATTCTACACGACTAAAATGCCAGTTCTTATACAATGCGTGTGCAGCAATATTTCACGCAGATTACATTGTTCACATATTTACCAAGGCTGACGTACACCCATTGAGATATAATAGTTATGTTTCTGGTTAACTATTCTGTCGAGTTATCAGTTGTTGTTTTTAGACCATGAGATTAGCAACAGATAGCCGACTCTTTCCTACCATGCCACAGGGCCTATGTCTACAATGAGCATGCTTGCAGGAATTGACCTTTTGACCCCATGTAAGCTAGTTCAGTGACAAGCACTCTCATCAATATACTAACCATCTGCCTAATTTTCCATGTCACTCTAAAATGCAGAACATCTGTTGTGCAATTATGGCAGAAATTACTTTCACTTATCCTCTACGACATTATTAGAAGAAGCACAATAACTTTTGCACGGATGCCCTCTAC
This sequence comes from Lampetra fluviatilis, assembly GCF_964198595.1. NCBI lineage: Eukaryota > Metazoa > Chordata > Hyperoartia > Petromyzontiformes > Petromyzontidae > Lampetra > Lampetra fluviatilis. Next base: position 3,045,714 of record NC_136275.1, read on the forward strand.
AGACATTTCTGAAAACCAGCAACTATAAATTATGTTTTTAAAACACAGCCTCTAGAATAGATATACCTGCTGAACATATGGCAATTTTACGTCACTTTAAAATGAAAACATGTTTGTGCAAGCGTGGGGGTGATTTTAAAGGTGCACCATTAGCTTGGTCTTTACCTGTGCCTATTCATTATGCACTTTCAAATGCACTATGCCTGAATGAATTATCTGTGCGTTTTGAAAATAAGATTTTTGCATTAATGCGGTTCGCTCCTGTTCACTGCAATTTCCCCAAGACACCCCAGAAATATGTAGAACATAGGCCTAATTCTAGATTTTAAGTTTTCGTGACTGCAAGGATCCATACTCTTTGGTTCTTTCGGTAAAGTCACGTGGGTGAAAAAAAATAAGAATACAGATAAAGAATAAAAATATAAATGACTAAATTAAATCACGACGTTTCGGAAGCAACACAAGCGTCCGTCATCAGGTGGGACAACCACAGCAAAATTACTGTAGTGGGCAAAGAGAGCTGTTAGTGACAAGCGATTATATAGGGTAAGAGGGGGGGGGAGGAGCCAGAGAGGAGGGATGCAGGGGCCTAGTATAGCATTTATAAACGGTCAATTCCACAATAAAAAAAATAATGTACATATGCCATCGCAGGCCTTACAGACACATTGTACACTCTTTAATGTGTCATGCTATAATACCTGCCGTCTACTCACATTGTATTCTTGACAAAACAAACAGGACCGAGGGTGACATTTGTGATTCTACGTGTTCAAATTCAGCCGTTCATCAATCCACTGCTGGACGAAGGCATCACTGCACCGGTCGCGGGCGTTACTTTACCACACCTCACCATGCTGATCGATGCGGGTTGGTGAATGCAGGCTTCACGGACACAGGGAGTTATGCATTGAACACAGCAACGGACGTTGCTGCACTGCCCTCTGCTGGCCACCATGTAGTCCTGCAAGCCTATTCGTGCACAGAGGTCACCCAGCTAAATACCATGCAACTGCTCGGCTTAATACTGACGGTGGTGGCTATGCACGTGGCCTGTAATCCAGCACTGTGGAGACGAGGGTTAGTGGACCGCATAAAACGTCGTGAAACTCCATTTTCGTGGGTGTCGAGGTGCCATAACCCTCGCTCGCCAGGAGAAGGCAGTAGAGTAAGTGGACTAATCGCCATGTGTTTCCATCTGTACGGGAATGGAGAGTTGTCCCCACGCACTTGTGGGTTTTCTCCGAGATCTCCAGTTTCCTCCCGATTGTATAAAAAACTCATTAATAACGCGGACGTCCAGAATAGACACCTCTTGCAAGCCTCAGGCATGGTACCTCCTCCTGGTTTTGACATTCCTCGTAGGCACTAATGTACCATCAACCGCGTAAGGGCATTAATGGGTCGACGCCGTACATCTCCATAATTAACGTGAAGTTAAAGACACGCTCCACAGAGCGACTGCGGCTATGCAACCCAAACTGTGGACCACATACTTAGTGAACCACTGTAGTCTGCGCTCCTTTAACGAATGAATAGCAAAACTGCACGAAACTCTCTCCCAAAGCCGCCTCGTGGCTAGCAGACCTCGAAAATGGCATTTAGCTAAGGAACCACACTGCCATCGTTATATGCAAGAGTAGAAAATTTGGTTGGAATAAATATCTTAAAATAAAAACCCAATGAAAAATAGTCATATGACTCAGTGTGGCTTACATGGGAAAAATAAAAGAAACAAAAAATAAAGATATGATGATATGGGTGCATTCCAGGTGATGTGCTCACATGATTATTACATTCTACGTCCTTTACGATAAATAAATTACCGTTGAACTGACCAAATACATAAATTTCAAGATAAAAAATACAGCCCGAATACAAGATCCAACAAGCTCGGTAAGTCCCTGCGGGGTGCAAAGACTGTCTCTACATATTCATAATCAACGTTTTTGGGTTAGATCGCGTTATTTATAAATGTGTCGTAACCCTCCACCACCCGACACGGCCAATCAGCAAAAAAGTGTCACGTTGACAAAAGACAAATAGTTTACTGCTTTAGCCCACCGGTGTGTTGAAGCGCGAAACCACAACATTTTAAATTTTTGAGTACGACGTTTCGCTGGTAATTGCATCCAGCATCATCGGGCAATTCGCCATAATGGTGAGGCTCTGCTCTTGCTCCCGGTCTTAAATAGACCAGCAGCAGGGTGACGTCATCATTTAACTCATCAGGTGCAACGATTTGAGGCGGAGGGGGGGGTTATTGTAATTATATACTAGATTAGTAATTAGGCAATTGTTATGATGTGAGTTGTAGATTAGTAATCAGTTGTAATGTGTGTTATTGTAATTATATACTACGTTAGTAATCAGTTAATTAGTATTTGTTTCCCCTATAAGGAATTGTAATATGTATTATTTAATAATACGCTTCCAGGCCGCACTAAGCCTGTAGCTGTCTGAGCGTCTACGTATCTAAGCGTGCAGCCCAGCACATGGCTGTGCAGTGCTTACCAGGGACGGCCACGGTGGCGAGATGTTATCTCACTCGGCTGGTATAAAGGAGGCCGTGGGTTCGATCCCAACACCCCGACGCCTGTATATTCGGAGTTTGCATGTCTCTCTCCCCGTGGTCGCGTGGATTTTTCGTCGGTTTTTTTCCCTCCACATTTAGAATCAACGTGCGCTCAAGAGCATTTGGCTGCTATAAATTTTCCAAGTGATGACAAGCCACTTCGTTGCGCTATCATTTGCGGCCAGGTCGCTTCTGAAAAAGAGCTACGTAGGTCAGTGGGCCTTAACCTGGCAAAATAAAAAAAATAGTTTACGGTTGAAATAGTTGACAGTTTATTACCATCAGGGGGCGGTGTGGCGGTGAGGTTGGAGTTACACCAGTCTCCTGTGCAGCACTCGATCACCACCTGGCTGGTCGAGGCGGGGGTGCTGCAAGTCAGCAGTACTTGCTCGGCATTGGGAAGGCAGCCTTTCAGTTCCACGTAGCGCCCATTGGTCAGCTCTAGGGCGGCGTAGCAGCGCTGCCCGTTGCACTGAGACTCTTCGCCGCAGATCCCTTCGCACGCGCAGACAAACGGCGGGCTCTCCAAGCCCACATCTCGTACACGGGGAGGCACAGAGAGTACACGTGTTAATACACACGCGGCGAGTTCATGGGTGGTCGTTAGTTTGTTGGTACAGAATCGTTTCAATTGGTTATTTTGTAGAGTGACTTAACAAAAAAGTATTCTTTCTTATCGTGTCTTCCTGCTCAAATGAGCAATGGGCAGCTATCTCCCATCTCTGTAGGCAGGACACCGACATCACTCTGCAATGTCCAAAGAATGAGCACTAGTGACTTTCTACAGAGTGCACGTTGAACTTCTTTCGCAGCGTATGTAGCCAACCGTGCTAATCGGAGGTGCGGGGTAAGGACAACACAAAAAGCAGTTATAAAGATTTTGAGTTTTCAATCTAGATTATTTCAAAGTGCATAGTTCCATTTGGCTTCCTAATATCGGAAGGAAGAGCATTCCATGTGGCCGCAAAAGCACATCGGAAAGCGCGCACTTGTAGTGACCGTCTTTGTATGACGGTTAGTCAAAAGCCGCTGCGAGGATGACCGAAGTTCGCGTGATGATGGTTTATGCTCCTTAACGAGATCTACAAGGTATTGTAGGCCATTTGTGGCGAGCACTTTTTGCGAGTAGAATGTCAAGATCTATTTAATATAGAACTTGGTATTGCTACATTTTAATTTGAAACATCAACAACACATACATTACCACCTGTAGTGGGTCCATTCAAATATAGGGACAATCAATATTGATCCACTCTGTTAATGCCAACTAAGACTTCAAAGAGTGCATTGGCAGCAGTGTATCATGTGCAGAAAGATCACACCTTGACCCTGCTGTTATGATGTTTTGGTTAATGGACCTTCTTCATGTACGGCAGTTTTAAGGACCACGGTGGTAACAGATTAAAGAACCTGGGGTTATTCAAAATTATTTACCAAACCGCATTTCATACTAGAGGCAAAAATTATGGAGAAAAAAACTGAAATATTTTCGCACATTCTTAGGTAAACATACAGAAACCGATTTCTTTTAATTCGTTCAGCTGCTATTTAATATAGCGCAAATAAAAAAAATATCAAATTTTGCCACAAGAGGGCAAACTTGCATAACGAAAAGCCTGCATACAGCAACTAGTTAAACCATCCAGGCCATGACAAACAAAGGCTCTTACCCAATGCGGCATATAAAAAAATATATTGCAAAAAAAACTCACTCCAATAACTTACTTTAATTATCAGTATTCAGCATGTTAAATGTCTGGCATTTCTACCGAATTTCTTTAAACTATGAAATGGAAGAAGAAAAAGAGGATGATGATGAGAGTGTGACCCCCTCGAGGTGTCCGGTTTTACTCCCACGTGTACAATAAACACTCGTGATGAATTAGCTGAAAACATCTTAAAACACTAAAAAAAAACCAATGTAGTAGCAGCAGCAGGACCCCCCTTCTTAAAAAAAACAGTCCTAACGTCTCGGCGTGGATTTTTCCCTGGATACATAAGTAAACTTGGCACACAAACGGTGGCGTTATTTGAAGTCCGGTGGAGAATGTAAACGGCGTAGCCACATGCCGCATGCCTTCACAGATCCTTCCTGCGTGCAGCTGTTACCTTTGGCTGCGAATGATGACACACAGAAGTAGGTCAGCGTAGCGATGCTCACCACCCACACCCCCATGGCAGCCGCGTACGCTGTGGCTGCAAGACAAATGCGCGCACGCGCGCGCACACACACGCACACAAAAAAACTAATTCACTTTTGAAAAATACGTCTCATAAACGTCCGCGATCGCAGACTTCTCCACGAAAAGCGCGGCCTCTGCGGCGTAGACTACAACCGCGCCGTGCGTGTCAAGATAAGTTAGCGGACAGGAATTCCGTCATGTCCTGCACAACTAAAGGCAATATCATTCTGGCACAAAACAGCGATACGCTGTGCATGGTAGCCCACAAATGGCCTACGCTGGCACTTTATCTGTGTCACGGGTGAGAAATTTTGGCAGGGAAAATGAGATCGGAAGAATGGTCAATACATGGCAAGGAAACCGGTAGTGTTTACCACTCAGGAGTCGCTACTAAAATAGAATACTGAAGCAGCAACTATTCATTGTTCTTGGGACATTATTCGCGTTTTGGAGGTGAAAACTGTGGGCACAGAACTTTTCTGCAAAGTCAGCCTGAGGCAGACTTTCCTTCACAAGTGTCAAAGAAAAGCGGACTCGAAAGTGTCTCTTTGCTAAAATCACCATGGAGAGCGGAGCTCATCTCTGCTGGTGGCCCTGAGTCTGTGGTGGAAAATCCACATTCCAGTGGCAGAGGCTGGTATATCCAATTTTGCAAAGGTTAACGACTGTTGGTACTCATTTCACAACCCCAGCACTTACCCTAACGGACTGTTAGGGTAAGTGCTGATAACGAGCACCTATGAAGGCCAGCACCACACCCGGCCACCTTTGTCTCACTAGTGGCGATGTTTACACACTGCACTAAGTACTCAATTTGAGGCCGAGTCGACCTAGGGGAGACCCAGGACCAGTTCAGATCATCGTCACTGGCGATGACCCCAAGTGGCTATTGAACCTGGGTCGCCGGGTCCGTAGCGCAGCGTGCTAACCGCTACTCTGCCGCTCCCCACAAGAAAGTGAACACCTAGACTGCCACGTGTTTTTAACACCGTACACCCGGTCATATTTTTTTAAAGTGAAAAAAGTATAACCCGTAAAAACAAAGTTTTTCACTATAAATCCTTTATATGTGTGGCAGCGAACTTAATATAAAGGATTTAAAAAAATATATTCGCCTGTGGAGGACGCGGGGATCGATCCCGCGACCTTTGGCATGGGAAGCGAGGGCGCTACCAACTGCGCTACTCCGCCACGGCCTGTGGAGGGGTTACGCTCTGGGCTCTTATACTGTGACGTTCAGCCAAAGCCAAGAATGAGTTCTATTTGAATATATGTAAAATCATTTTTTTTTGCCTAAAAAGTGTAAAATTTTGGGAATTTTTTTTCACGAACATTAATTGTCTCGCACAACGAGTCTGTGTGGAAAATGTCAGCTCGATTGGATCACGGGAAGTGGGTTAAAAAACGACCGAAAGATTTGCACGGTCGTAAGCAAGCAAGCAAGCACGCAAGCAAGCGAACTTAATATAAAGGATTTAAAAAGAGGAATTGTGTGCTACATTGGCATGTACCGTACATAGATTGTGTACTTGTGGATTACATGTCGATAATGCTACGCTACGGATTAAGATAACTACAAATGTAAACAACACGAGATGACAATGTGATTTAAGGTGTCATCTCCTCAGCCAGGTAATTCTATTACAATTTAAAAAAATATATCAAATGCATAATTTCAATTGTTAAAAGAATTATCGTGGCATTATTTCATGCAAAAGAAAATCCATGGAACAAGTAGCCGGTGCATTGTGTCCATTGGGATCTACGGATAAAATGCACCTAACAAATGTAAATTATTATTTTATATATATGGAACTGAACGAATGTTATGCAGGTTGTACCATGTAATTCAGTAAAAATGTAAAGTGCGGAATATTTAAACAAGCTACATGTAAAATATTACTCTCACAGACTTTGCATGTGAACCCCCAAAACGTAATGTCACCGCACACTTGAAGCGATACCGTTTAGCATTAATTGTCACATGAGTTAAAGAAATATTACTCATTGCCCAAGGCATAAGAGTTGAATAATTAACTTCCAACACACGTTTTGTAAGTATGCGGGTTAAGCTCTAAAGTATAAGAAAATTGCTGGAGTTGGCTGAAATTTGCCCCACTTAAGAGCTTAAACAATTGCTGAATTTTTGAGGTTTTAGTCATTCATTTGTGTCTGCAACTTGTCAGACAGCCACACTGTTCCCATCCGCATGTATACATTCGACAGTGCAAACATACGGTATGTACGTACATTATGCATGTAAATACATTATATTGGTTGAAGGATATGACACAGAACCAAAGCAGACAAAGCACACCACACTCTGACATGTTTACAGAAGCCCCACCATACATTGTCGTCCTTAAGATGTTGTGACAATACAACAAGCCACGAGCTCGGAGATTACTTTTTTTCGACTCTCTTTTCGCCTGCCCCAATTTTGATTCTGCGCAAACCCCGCACCACAATGGGCCGCTGTAAGACCCCCTCAAGTAGAACGTTCCCTCTGTCTGACATACGCCGACGGCAAGCCGTGGCACTGCGGCCCACTACTTTGAGGGCCTCTGCCACCGCCGCCACCGCCACCACCACACGTGTTTCCTGTGATCACACCCAAAGTGAGCGGCGTTGGCATTAAACTTCCACGTTGCGAGTGAGCAAGAGGGAGGGAGAGACAGTTTGCCGGTTTCGCAAACGAATAAATATCGCTCAGTGATAATGACGGCCACAGACGAGACTCGTATACAAAAAACACGGCAATGCACTTGCATACTAAAGTGTACAGTGGAATGAATCGGAAGGCCGCAATGACTGAGGCAGTCTGCGTTCCAGCGCAACACCACTCCCATTAGGCAATGAGCCCAGTTCCTGGTGGCTTCTGCAGAATCTGCCAACAGCAGCAGAGGTGTCTGGCCAAAGCGGCCATCAATGAAGAGCTTGCACAGAAAAAATAATAACTATTCAATTAATGGCGATGATGAACACCTGAGGGGTTTGTAAACCTTCAAATCCAGGTCGGCTCATTTGGCTCTAAATTTTTTGGGTTGGCCTCGAAGCATATACTTCTTCCGTACGTGCAGAGTTAATATAGGAAATAATTAGCTGCGGTATGGTTTATTTTGTTTTGGACAGTGGCCAATGTAATGTTAGTACACTATCAAGTCCATACCAACATTGTTTGTTGTGACAAATATGAACATATGCTGACAGGTTCAGCTAAATACCACGCATTGCCTACTACCTTGTTCTTAAGAAAAAAAGAAAGTCGCACAAATGAGTGTGTTTAAGCCACCGTTGAAAATGCTCTTTGATGATGATTTTCTTTCTTTCCCAGTGTAGTTTCATCACTCACAGAAGCACACGAGGCACAGCTGCACTCGGGTACGGAACGAAAACAAAGAGGGAAAAACAGAAAAATAGTTGAGCACAAGCCAAGAAGTCCGACGGTTTCACGTTTCCAAGTTCTGCAGTCGACTTGCCCTCAATTTGCTGACAGCAACTGTGCCACTCTTGCAAGTTAAGATGCTCGAACAAGGCACATGTCCTTATTTCAATCCATAATCAGTCCAGTATCTTTAAAGGCCTAGTATTCCGAGATAACCGTCATTACAGGCGTATTTCCACGGAATGTTTTCGACATAATAGCTTCGTTGGTTTTTGCTTGACAATTGAACTCCTGTGAGAATAAGTACACAGCCAATGAACTCGAAAAGTGGTATTCACTCTGACCCGAACCACAATGGCACACCAGACACACATTTTTATTTATTTAAAATGATGCCATCGGAAGGCGAGTGCTAGATACAGTGCAGTATACACGGCAGTCGTGAACCTCACCCCATCCATTTGCTCCTTCTGTTCACTCAACCTACTCACTATCACCCTCTGTTCTCTTTAGCAGCCCCATTTTCTCCTTCTCCCTCGCCATGATAGGTCAGCAAAGAGCCAATTACGTGCATCACAACCGCTGCCCCAAATGTCACCAGAGTTGATCACAAACTTGAACAACACTTTGTGGGATTTTAACAATGGGCTGTCGATGTCCGACTTTTTCCGGCAGTCCAATGGATAAACTGCTCCCCACCATAGACATTTCGAAATTTACACCGCTGGATGAGTGCTGGCAACAGAGATGAGTTCTCGCCAAATGCTTATTTGAGCATAAAAGCACTGCAACTTGCCTTTGATGGGAACATTAGTAACTAGCACAATGCTCCATTATTCGATACGTCAAGATGAAACGCTAAATTGAAATAAGCCGTTTTCATTATCAAGTGCTATAAAGAGTTCGCACTGCCTATATTGGGAAATACAATTACGATATAATTTGGACTTACAATGCACTTATTCATCCAAATACAATTGCGTCTCAAATACAGCAATGGAAAAGGTTTGCCCTGCAGACAACTTTCATGGCCAATTCAGTTAAGCAGTTTGGCTGACAAAGCACTGTGCACTGCAGTGCTCATTAGGCTGTGATGGCATCATTAATTGCCAAAGGCATGCGTTTGATTAGCACAAATACACATTTTTCAATGCACTACTGCAATGCAGTGGTACAGCATCTGCCACGCACACAAAATCCTGGATATATCTGGGCCCACGAAACAATGTTAAGGTTCAATATGTGAATGTTTACAAAACGTTTCCGCAATTTGGCAGTGCAGATACGAGCAGCCTCAGCAATCTTGAAGTCCTGAAAAGAAAACCCTCAATGTAAACACAGAGGGCTTCTGTTTATGGCAGACTTTGTTTAAATGATCTTGGTTTAGCTACATGTCTACAAAGTTGCCTCTCGCAATCCCGGTTCTCTTCCGCAATAACCGAAAGACATTAATCCACAAACTCAAACAGTGCCATGACGATCAATATAGGCAGCTGACATGAAGTCTGCCGTAAAGCTGCCAGACTACGTAGCCAAAGCGAATGCACGCAACTCTGCTTCGTTTTTTTACGTGGCTGGAAAGCCCAGAGGTCAACAGGTTCGTAATTTGTACGGCATCGGTGAATCAATATCTATAGCCGGCGGTGGCTAGGAGATGTTATCTCCCCTCACCTGATATACAGGAATGTCGTGGATTCGATCTCGACCCTGACGCCTGCTGTATATTTGGGAATTTGCATGTTCTCCCCGTTGGTCGCTTGGATTTTTCTGAGGGTCCTCCGGTTATACCCTCCATGTCGGTACCCCGAGGTACCAAATAATACTAAATGGCCGAGGCAATTAAATACTTTATTTCTGGGGCACTATTTTCCAGGGGTGTACTTAACTCCGCGACTGGGGTACCAATCAATCCTAAATCAGTGCTACTCCGCGATGTCGAAACGCAGCGAGGACGATTGCGACGGAACCCTGAACGCTCGCGGTACGCACCGTAGTGGTGCATTGTGTACAGCTCGTCGAGATGAGTCGACTGCCGCATCGCCGACCATCAACAGACTAAAAATGACTGCATCAGGGACATTATGCGAGAGCCGGGGTACTATGGTACCCCGGGGTACCGCCATAAGGTTCATATTTAGAAACATGCGTATGGAGTATTTTTTCTGCTATAAATTTCTACGTGATAAGCCACTTCATTGAGCTATCATTCGTGGCCAAATCGCTTCTTAAAAAGAGGTATATAGCTCAGTGGGCCTTACCTGCTAAAATAAAATTAGTAAATGGTTAGTATAATCTCTACAGGAATGATCAAACTACCCCATTTGCTGCGAAGTGAAACATCAACATTCGCTCTAGAAAGCTACTGCGTGCCACTGACACAGCACACAAATTGTATTGCAGTAATGAATGTGAAAACTGCCCACTTAACGAATAATAGTCCACACAGCAATGGTCTCTCTCAGGGTTTACTTGGAAAGGAAAGTATGAATTTAAATTGGCTCTCACCTGGCTAAACACAATTATGTAAACATGAATAACACAAAACGTGCTTTTATTGATGTGAAGTACCAATCATTACTGCAGAAATGGAGATGTATGTACAGGGACTCCTCTACTTACGAACATTCGACAACGTTTGGAATCGACAGGAGAAAAGTTGGACTTAGGAACAAATCGACTTATGAACAGACCTCTGGAACCCAACCCGTTCATAAGTAGAAGAGTCCCTGTAATAATAATGTCTCGGTGACGCCAACTAATCGTCCACATGGTGGGCTCTGTTTGCTTAAATCAGTGCTTCTCAAATGGGGGGTCATGACCTCCTGTAATCAAGGGGGGGGGGGGGCGGATGTCTCTCCTCTACCTTTGGCTCGCTCTCGACCAATCCCTCGCTGGGCGTCTTCTCTCCCTGTATTTATCCATCTTGTCTTTCTCCGCATCTCTCTCTCTCTCGCTCTCAGTCTCTCCCAATCTCTCCTTGTGTCTCTCTTCCCGTCTTCATCTCAATACCTCAAATTATCACGATTGGCTACGTACGGTGCGAAAGAAGTTCAACATACGTACATGCACCACGTCTCTTTCACCTCCGCGTGTCTCTCTATTGCATGTGTTTTCCACTTGTGCGTGTGTATATCCCAAAACTTTGGTTTAAAAAAAACTAAAGTCATTCCAAGTTGCTGTTCCACGTTCTTAGAATCCCATTGCCGCTCAACTGCAGCTTGGTTCCCTCCCATCACTCCCCCTCTTTATTTGCCCGTAACTGTCGACCAAACACACCGAGCATGCTTGCACCTGGACCTCATTTTTTTCTTTTGGAGCCTCTTACTCCCCGCGCGCGTTTCGTTTACGACCGTTAAATGCCCTTCTTGTTAGCCGTGCAATAGCCCTTCAGGACCCCGCTGTACTTACTCGTTCTCGTTTGTTTTTTGGTCTTTATTTTGTTGTTGTTGTTGCTGCTGCGCTCACGCACCACGGGAGATACATAGCCGGGCTACTGGCTAAACCGGGCTACTGGCTAAACCGGACCGGCGTGTAACAAATAAAAAAAGAAACCTCTTTCCCCATCTCTCTCTCTCTCTGCATGTCTCCCACTGTGTCTATTCCTTTTCTTTCTCTCCATCTTCTTATAATGCCCTCTTGTAAATCGCTCACATTTCTCCCACTGTTCTCAATCTCACTGTATTTCACTTCCCGTCTTTCCTCTCGTCTCTCTCCCTCGCCTCTACTCGTGTTTCCCTCCTTGCGTATCTCTTCCGATCTCTCACGGTCCTATACGTGTGTGTGCGCACACGTGTTTGTGAGTTTTGTGTACGTGTATTCATATTAATTTTGGTTTGTGTAAAGTTGCATGCATAAATACTCTGTACGAGTGTTCAGACACGTCCATGTTTGTATGTGTGTATGTTGAACTTCTTTCATTTGTCTGTAGCTCGGGGTGGACAAATGATAGCTGAACGAAGTGGCTTATCATCACGTGAAAAATTATCGCAGCCAAATACTCTCCATGCATGTTGATTCTAAATGTAGATATAAATACAGGAGGCCCCGGAGAAAAATCCACGCGGCCACGGAGAGAGAGGAGTCAGGGGTAGGGATCGGAACCCACGACCTCCTGTATACCAGGCGAGGTAGTACATGTTGTTTGTCGTTTATTGTGAAAATTCCGTCACAGTTCCTATGATCACTGTTTCATTGCTTTATTTTGGTGATTTCGAAAAGTTTACTGGTTTGGCCACGTTTGTTTGTTGTAGTACGGAGTAAGACTGATGGCTTTAATCTAAGTTGTCTTGTGGTTGTTGTTGTTGTTTGACTTGCATCCCACTGGGATTTTGCACACAGCGTTGGTGTACGGTGTTTTTTCTGCAATATTTTGCTGTCTTTTCTTGGATTTTCTGTTTGCACTTAAGTCACATATTCACTTTAAGATGTTTTCTTGTTCATGTTTTTGTTTGTTGCGGTTGCACCCGATTCAAGAGCCGAATGGCTCACAGGGCTATACCTAATAAATGAACTTGAAACTTGAATGAACTTGAGGTAGTTAGCACGCCCTAAAATAATCTCAAGTCAACTGGGCAAGTTGTCCCTCATAAAGCAGCGTCACTCCCAGCACAGCTGTGCGCGGGGAAAGAAGTGACTCAACCAGTTTATTTTGTCACGTGAAGCTATTTGGGTTTTTTTTTAAACCTAAACAAAACAACTAACGTATAAACAGCTCCGACGCATTGTAAGCGTCTTACTTTAAGACGTAGTGTTTCTTTCTTTAAAAAAAAATCCTAGTCCGACTGCAGCTGCTCAGTGGGATGTGCTCAATCATGCTGGAAGCCACAGGAGTTGGGCGCTGGGGGTAGATTCATCATCTTCAACATCAGCAGCTGATAAACTGTCGTGGGTGGCGCCAGGCTGGTTATCACGTCACCCATCACCCAACGAAAAGATAAAAAGGTCCGATGCCTTTCGAACGGCTCTGGTATTTCTTTTACAAGCAGAATTAATAACAATAGAATTTAGATTTAAAGCTTTCGTGACTGCAGGGATTCATATTCTTGGTTCTTTCGGTAAAGTCACGTAGAAGGGAAATAATAAAATAATACAATTATAAAACAATAAAAATTCTCACGACGTTTCGACTGCAACACAAGCAATCGTCATCAGGTGTGAAATCCACGTTAACCAAAAATAATACAACTAATAACATTACGTTGAACTTAAAAAAATGTGCAGTGTATGCGACGTTTAGTCACGAACGGCCGAGAAGATCTTTAAACGTGTCACAAAATCGTGAGCGGGATGTTTAAATCTCGCATTGATCGGCAAGGCATGTGCACTCGTCACGTAGACGGGCTCGCGTGTCCGTTATCTCACGAGTGAATTCCCCACAGCTTCAGTTGCTCACAAACACACACACACTTAAAATAATTTTTTATAATACATAGGGGAAAAATACCAATGTTTATAAAATACATTAACCTCTCCAAAACACACAAGTATGTGCTAAAATAACGGTATGATTAGGAAGCCACTGGAGCTATGCACTTTTAAATATAAATTGAAAACTCGTTCTTGCTAACTGCTTTTCGTGTTGAGTTTGCTGTCCTTCACCCGCACCTCCGATGAGCACGGTTGGCTACGTACGGTGCGAAAGAAGTTCAACGTACCGCACGTGACAAAGCAGGCCAACAAATGTAATCCTGTTGCTCTAGTTAACAGAAAACCATCACGGAGACAGAGCGGTGGGAAGGAGGAACATCGAGTGTGGCGTAGACTGCTCCACCTTCATGTGCAAAACGTGCCGAATAACACATTGTCCTGCGGAGGGAGCTGGTAGGAACGTTGGGTTGCTCGGTCAATGGCCAGGGTCAACGGCGGCGTGGTGTATTCCGCAAATATGCCCGACTGTGAGGGTGGGCACAAGCCAGCGTGATTAGGTTAAACGTTGAGTTTTATAAGGGCACCACAGGGTGACCAGCCCCTCCCCACCCAGCCCCACCCACCCAGGCCCTCCCCACCCAGCCCCACCCCACCCAGCCCCTCCCTGCACGACGGACGGTCGGACACAATAATCCCCCGTGGGCTTGTGTAACCAGGAGGTTCCTACCAGTATTAAACAAGTAGTTTAAATCAATGTTACGCTAAAGCGGTTCTCAACTCGAGCCCGACCCGCGGGATCACCGTCAACCAAGAGGTGGTGTTCGAGGGGACCTCGACGGCGTTTTGCGATTCAAAAGAAAACAAACTGCATTGGCAACAGTTCCGCAGAACACAGGTTGGGAACCACTCGTACAATGTCAACGGATAAGGGGGTGCCGGCCGCGGTGGCGAGATGTTAACTGCCTCGCCTGGTATACAAGAGGTTGTGGGTTCGATCGCAAGCCTGGTGCGTGCTCTACCCCGTGGCCACGAGGATTTCTCTCCGTGTCCTCCGGTTTTCCCCTCCACGTTTAGCAACGTGGGTGCAGAGTATTCGGCTGCTGTAAATGTCCACGTGATAAGTCACTTTGTTTGTTGAGCTGTCATTTGGGGTCAGGTCGCTGATGAAAAAGAGCTACATAGCTCAGTGGGCCTTACCTGCTAAAATAAAAAAATGCGTTCATAGTTTAAAACGCCCCATCACATGCAGGACAGTGTTTTGATATGCATCGAAGTGGGCCATTTAAAAATAAAAAAAAATGCTCAGCTTGAAACGCACTACATTTGTACGTACTGTATATAACAGGCACAAATTACAGCGATTACAAATGAGGGGACGCTTTTCAAATACGTTTGCTTGGCTGCATTAATGCTGGAAAACAAAAGCCACTGCCAAGAAGGGCAGAAGTTGGATTCACTCCACACGCAAGCGCTGCTGTTACACATGCTCGTCCGTCACGAGTGAAGTGCACCAGAATCTATCACCCCCCACCCCACCCCCCCGGCTGAGATGCCCCCGTGAAAATAACAAAACGTGGAGCGGACCACTCATTATCATCAGCGTCGTCGTCGTCACGATCCATGGGAAGACAGCCCCGTGGGTGTCCAAGGCACATTTCGTAATTTGTTACCACTTCCCCCTCTCTGGTGCCAATACGCTCAGGTGGTGCCACATCTCTCTGGCACCAATCTCTTCATGTCGTCATGAAGCCATTCTCCGTGAGGTCTTCCTCTCTATCCGCTTGCTTACCTTCCCCCCCACACGAACAACGCCACGCCATGCCTGCCCGCTGAAATTGAGACCCTGGCAAACGATTCTAAGCGACGAGACGTACAGTAATGACACGGCATACTGCTCCATAGCTTGGCGCCAACGATCATGGTAACTGTACGCACATTAAACATTTATTAGTTTATACTCGTGGTACTTAGCGCCTCTCCGAGCCACCAGTCGTGTCCGAATGTCGCGCATTTCCTTCAGATGAAGAGCAATGCAAGCAATTGTCATTTTTGTTTGCTAGAACCGATGGCTCGACTGCTATCTTAATCGAAATAGATATGAACGCAACCGTCGAGTGAGAAGGCTTGTGTGGATCGAACGCATTTCCTATAAATGTCCGACAGTCTGAAAAAGCTTATGGAAATGCATTACTGTAATAAAGTTTGTTGTGGTCATGAAATGTTTGCTGGCATTTTCAAAGCCAGTTTTTTTTTATGACATGTACTGTATTCCTGTCAACGGGCACACCACAATTCTGTCGCCCATCTCCTCCAACAGGTCCGATAAGACGTGGATGATTAGACCAGATACACTTCCAAACACGAGTTCGCTCTAAGTCGAAGGCACTTCTGCCAGCATTGGCATGATAAACTGATCGGTGGACTGCCCCCTTTACCTTCGTGGGGTTTTTTTGTTACCGTATGTGGCCAATGTATCAACTACCAAGCAAACGTAAGTCCAACGTGTCCGATAAGACGTGGATGATTCGACCAAATCTCCTTCCAACGCGAGTTCGCTCTGAATTGTAGGCACTTGGCTTGAGAAACTGACTGCTGCTGGACTGCCCCCAATACCTTTGCGGATTTTTTGTTACCGTTATGTGTCCAATGCATGTATGACCAACTAACCAAACACATGTAAGCTGCACAATTAATTGACAAGGCGCTCTCCCTTGCGCGGCGCAACACATCACAGCGATGCAGATGGTCGCAATGCCCCGATTGTGGTGGCCAATTCCACACGGCGCACTGAAAACACCACACCACCCCCCCAAAAAAAGCACGCAATATTGGCACTCATACCGGTAACACTCATTAGCAGCAACGCAAGGTGGTGTGTACAAGGTGTTCGCAACTGTGTGATGTGTGCGCGCAATTTTTTTCTAATACATTTTAAGACTTAACTATTATTTATCTTCATTTCTGAAAGACTTGCCGTGACATGTACGCGTGTGCGAGAGGACAGGGGCTCGTTAGCAATGTCGGAAGAAAAGAAATGGCATTTTTTTACGGTGGTTTAGCCAAGAAACAGATGTACATACAGTGCAAGAATAAAAAGAACGCGATGCAATGCAAAAGCCCCTTAGTGAAGCATTATGTGGCTCAAAAAAACTGGCCTGCCTTGCGCTCAAGATTTACTTTGATTCAATAACATCCACGACGTGTTTCCTAATATTGTACATACATATAGTGTGTGGAGTAATTTTAGAAGCAAACGTGGCCCATGCTGAAAACGCAGCTGTGGCTTTCGGCAACAGGCCTATTATTACATTAATACAGTTTTCATTTATTTATTTTAGTCCGGTCCAAACTCTACATACAAAAGCCTAAAGGACTGGTACTCAAAAGTAGATTTTTCTAAATATATATGTTTGCGATTTTATCTGTAACCGAATGAAAACGACGTTGAAAAATGGTCACCGGTTTGCCGCACACATAGAAACGTTTCGGCAAAAAACACGAATGCTTTACCTCTTCAACTGAGAAGCAAAGGCGTAATGTTCATCACGCTTGCCTTGCAACCCTGACGCCGCCGGTTCGACTCCAGCTCCCGGCAGGGCGTGTGAAACAGTGGGGAAGGAAGGGTTGATTCAATTTCCCTGCCTCTGTCCACCCCAGCAGTTGAATGTGCACTTTTTATTGTATTGACTGTCAGATTGTGTGCGGCGGTGGGGTAACGTGTGGGTACGTCCCCGCCTCTTCCAACACGTCTGGGTCAGCATGGAAGAGGAGCAGAAGAGACGCACCCTCGAGATGTCCTCCCATAAGAGGCCCTGCCACCACCCAAGTGCTTTAAAAGCAGGCAGGGTTGCACATTTTCACCTTCTACCTAAACAGAGAACCAGACGTACCACGCGGGGGATTAACTGGACCTACCGTAACATTTTGATTTAAAGCTTTCGTGACTGCAGGGATTCATATTCTTGGTTCTTTCGGTAAAGTCACGTAGAAGGGAAATAATAAAATAATACAAATATAAAACAATAAAAATTCTCACGACGTTTCGACTGCAACACAAGCAATCATCATCAGGTGTGAAATCCACAGCCAGAACATTTGAAAAAACGTCGTGAGAATTTTTATTGTTTTATATCTGTATTATTTTATTATTTCCCTTCTACGTGACTTTACCGAAAGAACCAAGAATATGGACATACCGTAGCTATGTACGTATGTCGAACTTCTATCGCACCGCACGTAGCCAACCGCGCTAATCGGAAGTGCGCGGTGGTGGTGGGGGGGAACAACCACAAACTAAACGAAGGTGTAGGAGACGAACCACCGATTAGCACGTTTGGCTGCGTGCGCTGCGAAAGAGGCTCAACATACACACGCACCTTTACATCATTCGCACCTAGTTTACACAACAAAGGCTCATTCCTAACAGCGTGCTTCAGCCGCACCGAACCTCACAAAAATAATACTACCTTGGCTCCTCCCACCCTCAACCAGTATATAAACAAGAACTGTTTTCTTGGAATTTCTCTCACTTGATACAGCTATCGTGCTGTGACGGTTCCACCTGAAGACGGAAGCTTGTGTTGCCTCCGAAACGTCGTGATTTTTATTTTATTTGACTTTTATTAATTTAAATTTTTTACCTACGTGACTTTACCGAAAAAAACCCTAATATGAATCCTTGCAGTCACGAAAGCTTCAAATCTAGAATTAATACACACACGCGTTCACGCGAGGCGGCTCCCGCCGGCCAAGCGGAGTCGCACGCGCTCACCGTGCCAATCGGCGCAGTCTTTGCCAAGATTCCACGCGAAACAGTCGACGGTTCCCGACTTTTGTAACCGTTAATGGATAATAGGAACGGTCCACCGGTAGTCGTTTAACAACCCGACTAAAAGCTCTGCTTGTTCAGCCCCCCACCACACACACACACCCCCACTTCGCTCATTGGGAGCCAGTTTTGTTGCGGCGCTTCCCAACACTTTGCCTCGCAACAGGAGCGCATCCAAGGCAGCGCCGCACATGCCAAGGAAAATTACTTTGCAAGATGCGTGGGGGGTGGGGGGGTAGATTCAGGCTTGGCAGCAATCGTGCGCCTCCAGCCCGTGTGCTCCACATGAGAATCAACCCAGAATAACATTTTCCCAGCTCGCCATCCACCAGCCCACCCGCACAGACTCAAAGATTCATCAGTTTTCTTTTTCGTCAAGTTCAGCTCATGGCAAATTTAGCAAAACAACATCGAGGGTATTTTGAAATTGTAATTCCTTTGTTGTTCCGCTTTATATAACCTTTCCAGATAATCGCTTTATGAGCATGCGAGAATTTGGAGGACTTCCAAAACATAAAGTCTAAAACAAGAATTTTATCTACAAAGCGTATGAAAGAAATAACTTTCTAAACCGACTAATCCTTAGCAGCGGTGCACAGGAGGTGATTAAAAGCG
Organism: Lampetra fluviatilis; assembly: GCF_964198595.1. NCBI lineage: Eukaryota > Metazoa > Chordata > Hyperoartia > Petromyzontiformes > Petromyzontidae > Lampetra > Lampetra fluviatilis. The sequence goes on from NC_136275.1 coordinate 3,064,667, forward strand.
AAGAGTTTAATGCAACGGCAATGGGTCGTGTATTTTATTTCATTTCGCAAAAAATGAACAATATGCAATATGCAAATGCAGTGGTATACGTAACTCAATTTTCTGTTATATTGCACGTTCCAATTTCATGCAAAATAGCATTCTACACCTGTAATGGGGGAAATGACGCAGACAAATGTGAAATAGAATGAGGTGAACGAGTGTTGCTCGAATAACATTTACAACACAGCACACAAATGTGGAGCATGAATACTGACAAATAATATACTGGGTAAACCAAATTTAGTATCATGCAAATATTTTTTTTACTCACCACAAACTTGGCTATTTACCAACAAACGTATCATATTTATAACACGACAATCTTTAAAATAATCTACTGCTGACGAAAATTAGCCAAAAAGGTTTACGGCATAAGTAATGGTAATGATTATACAGTATAAAGAGTTCATTAAAAAAGAAACCAGTCCTAGCTCCATCATGCAGAATTAAACATTTGGTTGTAAAGTAGCCCTCGCAGGATTCTCTAAACGTTAAATAAATGACCACCGAAGCCAAACACACGCGTGCGATTTCGGCTCGCGTTGAGCAGCCAACACAATTTGCGCCTGTGACTGAATCTGTAACCAAAGGGCCCCCCCCCCCCCACTCGTGCACGGGACCAGCGTTACATTAACCAAGCTGAGCAAGGCTTTGCTCCAACTAACCTGCTGCACCACCAAGTCGCGCCTGCCACGTCGCTCAATCGTTCCCGGACGGTCGCTATTTACACGCTTTCATTTAACCCACTCTGTCTGTCTGTTGTTGTTGTACCCTCAAATCTTGTAACTCAATTTTAACCCATTTCCCAATGTGGTATCGACTGCAAACTTGGTATACGTATGTCATACTGATGACAATACTATATTCTATCATAAAAAAATATATATATCTTCTTGGTTCTTTCGGTAAAGTCACGTAGAAGGGAAATAATAAAATAATAGAAATAAAACATAATAAAATAATTCTCACGACGTTTCCGCCACAATGCAAGCAGCCGTCATCAGGTGAAGAACAGGTCTGTCTTTCCATTCTACGTGACTTTACCGAAAGAACCAAGAAGATGAATCCCTGCAGTCACGAAAGCTTTAAATCGAAATATATATTTTTAAACAATCTTTTTTAAAGATTATGTTTCGGCTTGGGTCTAATTGTCCACGCTCAACTGACGTTGGCTGTAATTGGCCACGGTCACTTACGTTATGGCAAGCTTCTGGGCCACTTCCTGGAGTCGTGGATTTCTTCCATTCCCAGTACATTTCATAAAAGCGTATTTAATTTTTTTAAATATTACTTATACATACAGCATCGTGATTTTTTTAAATTATCGATACGAGTACGGCTACCAATTAAGCGTGAGGAATAACACCAGAGTGGAATGAATGGCCAACGGGGAAGGGGAGTTGCGACACGGCTTAACAACAAGCATCAAAGTTGGCCAAATTGTTTATTATCACCGATTCACAGGAATGACTAGAAGAGAAGATTACACAGGCTGCCCCCTCCTCCCTCCCTCCCTGTGTAATTATAGTGCGACAGATGATTCACTGTGCCCCCACTACTACTAGTAGCCTGTTATTGCACCAAAGGACAATACACCACTCGAACACGATTACAGACAAGCCCACAACACAGCGTTGCACAACCGCACCGCTCTTGAAACAAACACAATTCAATCTCCTTCAGGGCAAAATGCAGTCGTCTTATCTGGAAGGTCAGATGGAATTTGAAAAAAAACCCGGTAAATTCGAAGTGGAGCAGCAAACACTTGCAATTATTCACAGTTTAGTTAACGGTAGCAATCCCTCAAAGCATTCCACGCGGACAACAGGCCTATTATGTGTAAGTGCAACCGTCTTCAAAACCATTGGAGCAGACTACAATAACTCCGATTGTCCTCTACGTGTTGGATCAACAGAAACAAAAGTTGTTTAAATTGTACAACAGTCGCTTACAGCCACGCTCGCGCACACACACACACAAACATTTACACGCGTGCGCACAAAGAAAACGACACACACACACAATGGGCCCTATAAATCATACAAACTCATATCAGCTTTACAGCCTCATCTTCCTCTTGGGAATTTCCAAGCAGCAGCTGCCAAACCAACGGTGCGTGCAAAGAAGTCAGACAAGCCCACGTGAAACACAGCCACCTTTAAAGCAGTCTTGCACCTTTACAGTCAAGGTCTCACCTCGTCTGCATAGGCAGCCCCGCTGGGGTATAATACAGAAAGGGCAAGACGGAACACACAAAGGGGGCAAATGATAACGAACAATAGTTCCCCTAATACGAAGTGTCGCGGTTTCAATTAATCAAACTCGGCTGCAAGGTACTGATAGAAGTTGCCACACGGCCAGGCTAGTTAAAGTACATTCAATCAATGTTCTTTTCAAGATTTACATTGACCAAGGTTGTATTAATCAATAGGGTAAATCACATGGAACCCTATACCCTTTCGCATGACTATTGGGGTCAGCTATTATTGATTGTAAAATGAGAAAACCAGTGACTACATTCGGACTAAAATAGCTCGGTTGAGAGGAAATTATTGAAACTGTATACGTGCAGGAATTATGAACAATATTTTGCTGATTAACCAGAGACCAGTAAACATTGCCATCATGTTAAAATACAATATAGTACGTATGTTTCAACATCGGTTACTTAAAAACTATAGAAATAAAACAAGTCAATTACATTTAAATTGGCATGCAAATACATTATTAAAAGTATTAAAATAGTTTAGCACATGCTGTACATGTAATATTTTGTCAATCTAATAATCTGTGGCCCTATTTCTTCCTATTAACTGGAATTTTCCCAAAATGCATTTTAAAGCAGCTTCCTGATACAATCTTTTCACAGATAAATAATCACGTGGTAATTTACCAGGAAAAGCCCAGTGAGCTATATAGCTCTTTTTCAGAAGCAACCTGGCCACAAATAATATCTCAACAAAGTGGCTTATCATGTGGAAATTCATAGCAGGCAAATACTCTAAATGCATGTTTCTCAATGTGGAGGGAAAATCCGCAGGGCCAGGAGAAAAAATCATTGTGACCACAGGGATAACATGCAATCTTCAAATATGCAGGCGTCACAAGGTCGGGATCAAACCCAAAACCTCCTGCATACCAAGCAAGGTAGTTAACCATCTCACCACCGTAGACAAGGAGACAGGGAAACACTTATCCTTTCCTGTAAGTGGGCTTGGGCAGGACACATCACGAGTCCTTTGTGTGTCTCCATCTTTGTATATTTCCATGTCTGTGTATCTCTGTGTCTCGCGTGTGTCTCGCGTGTGTCTCCGTGCTTGCGTGCGTTTGCTTCTCTGTATCTCTGGCGCGTCTGTTGCTCACGTGGACATACAGAGAGACAAGATGCGTGTCTTTGAAGCACAGCGCCGGGTGCAAACACGCTGTGCTTCAAAGAGCCTGCTGCACTATTAAAGACTTGCACGGCAAATTCACCCCGTTACCAGCAGGTTATCCGCCCGCAGGTTATCCGCCCGCAGATAATCGGCAGCAAGTCATTACTGCTATGATTATTTCACGGATAAGAGTCGCCGAAAGGTAAATTCATCCTACTATCCGCAGGGGTTTTCTGCGATTTATTTTCCTGTGCAGCTAATAAAATCGCAAATAACCTACATATAATAAGATATTGTTGTATTGATATGTATTGGTCCCCCAGATATATATTGATCTCCCATATTACCATTGATAACAGCAGTTCTTTAATGTTAGCAGAGCTCACCTTAAGGCCCAGAATCAGTACCTAAGAGGGAAGCCTTGTCCGTCCCTCACAGCAACTCGCTCCGGAAGTACGGCTCAATAATAACAGTTCCTGCAGCAAGCTGCCCGGCTCCCATTTATAATCGTGTTACCCACTTGAGCTGGAACACCCCGAGTGCCGATGTCGAAGTCGCAGGGTCAATATGGAAACGAGGCGCCTGTGCCCAAGCTTTCTTCGAAGCACAAGAGGCATGTGGGCAACAAAATCATAAAAAAATTAACCCGTAAAAACAACGTTTTTCACTATAAATCCTTCATATGCGTGGCGGCTAGAGTCCTCTCGTCCTCTGGCTTGAGATGGCTGCCACCTATGGGTCAGATGATTGCCTGCCATCATTAAGCAATTGGTAATTAAATATTTAAAAAAAATTCCTAAAAAGTGTAAAATTTTGGAAAAAATTTCACGAAAATTAATTGTCACGCACAACGAGTCTGTGTGGAAAATGTCAGCTCGATTGGATCACGGGAAGTGGGTTAGAAAACGACCGAAAGATTTGCACGGTCGTAAGCAAGCAAGCAAGTGAACTTAATATAAAGGATTTAAAAAATAGATCAGACGTCAAATAGCCTACCGTAAATCCAGGCGCAAGTTCAACTTGGTCTGTAACATACTCTTAGTATTTTTTCGGTAAAGTCACGTAGGTAAAAAATGAAATTAAAATTAATAAAAATAAAATAAAAATAAAAATCGTGAAAAATGAAATTTTAATTCATAAAAATACAATAATAATAAAAAGCGTGATTATTTTATTATTATTTTATTTTTATTAATTTTAATTTCATTTTTTACCCACGTGACTTTACCTAAAAAATACTAAGAGTATGAATCCTTGCAGTCACGAAAGCTTCAAATCTAGAATTGGTCTGTAACAACTTTTTAGATCACTATCTGACCACCCCTCCACCTATGTCAAGGGTAAGGGGGAAATCAAGGGCAGGGCGGATGGAGCCATAAGCACCAAGCCTCATCGAGTGTCAGGGCCGATGGCCAAGCTCTGCTACTGCTGTTCCAAGTCAAAATCGGAATCTTTATTTAGACTGGAGGAATCCGATGAGCTATGAAGCTCTTTTTCAGACGTCCAGAATGGGCGGATCAAGTAATAATGGAAACGAAGTAGAAAACTGGCAAAAACTGCAATGCCTTGGGCAAAGTCCAGGCTAAGTCAAATTTACATCTGCATATTCTAAATGTCACAAATGTAGATTACCTTAGGCCAATTCATGGCTTTCATACTGTAAATTCCATATTCATGGCTTTAGTGGACACGTTTGAGCAAATCATTTTATTTTACAGACGTATATTTTATATTCCCACATCTCAATAAACCTCAGAATGTTATTCATTTGAATAATCTCAATGCTAGCTTTACTTATATTAAATAATGTACTGCAGTTTTACTCGTAACTATAGTTGAAAAGTTTGTTGTATTTTAAATTTCAAGAATGTCAAAATGATGACCGTCTGTCTTGTAAAATAAAATCGGCGGTATGAAATGTACCAATATGCACCCAGAGCGAAGTGGCTTAAACTACTACTGCCTCAAAGAGAAAGTGCGATGATACTACCCGTGCAGTTCCCTGTTATTAAGCATTCAGACAAAAACGAATCCATATCAGCATGGAGTGGATAATATGATCAATGGAAAAAGATGAGGTCTAAGAATAGTTTCCCTGCAATGGCTATTATAGTTTTGGTCTCGACTGTCCCAGACATAAACCCAACAATGCCATGAGCCGAAACAAAAGATACAATTGAAATAGCAATCAATGCCGTGCACGAAACACACTGGGAGATTGGTTACTTTAACATACAAGACAAAACGTAAACAGTACGTATACAATTGCAGAACCGTAAATTTATTTTACAGCCCAAGACGCAACTTTGAACTTCAAAAGAAATGAAGCGTCATAGTTTGACATTGGTGTGTACGGTCCCAACTGCCGCAAGACGTTTCTGTGCCGAAAAGACCGTATTCTGGAGTAGCTCATAAAAATACCAGACGTCCAGATAACGTCTGTACAATGGTCCCATTCTAGACTCACATCCAGTTAGGAGGCTTGCTCTGTAAAATAAAGAAAAACAGGAAAACTGAGGGGGGGGGGGGAGGCTGTTGTCCCCAACGTAAAAGGTAAATGAAACAAAACAATGTTACTTTGTCCTTTACATTCAAACAAAATTTGGCACCAATATAAACACTGAAGGAAAAATTGGCTGAAACCGAGCGGTGTTTAATCATTCATGTGAATGACTCGCTTCGTGAAAGTTACACAATTATAGATTCCAAAATCAATGCCAATGTCAGAAGGCGAACCCAATTAAACATATTTTAAGCATCACGTTATCCTAAATTCTCAACAACAAAAAAACTGCTAAAAATTACCGTAGCTTATATAATGAGCCCCAGAAAACTTTCAACTTTTCACGACTACTAATAATGTGTGAGCAGTGTGTGAATTCTATCAGCAATTTCGAGCGCAAGGGTGTCATTGAAAGCCAAGCCAGCCTGAATTTGCAAGACTGACATGAATGCGCCTAAGCCATCAACAACTCAATTTTCTATATCTAGAGACTCAGAGATGACATGAAATATCTACAAACCTTCATGACACATTTTATAATTCCACTGCACATGCATACATATTCTGAAAAAGCCACAGTGAAGTGTGTTCATATTTGTCATACAATGGTAAACGTTCAAAAATATAAAATTCGCCTTTAAGTGTACACACTCAGAATAAATTATGCAAAATACTTTGTTTCATCATTTTACTATTACTACATAATAATGGCATAATAAAATAAATACAAAAAGCATCGACATAATCTAGAATGATGAAGCAGCTACACTGAAACTGATTGAAGTGACAAAAATCAAATTATAAGAGGAGTCAGAGGCATGGAGTTTGCACCCTTCCCAAGGGTATTCACATTCATGTTACAGTATCTTTCCTGAATATTCTATAGGAAAATATTACTATGCAATCATCAGCCACAAGTTCTATCCCCTGCCGGACAAAGGCCTCTTCCACACCATGGCCATTCCTCATGCTTATATCCATCATCTTGCTCCCACACGAGCCAATCTCATCGCTTCATCTCTGCATAGGCCGATTCTGAACAGTCCAATGGCTCCCCTGTTTGGCCACTCTGTCATCAGCCTTTTCCGTCAGCCAGCAGCCCGGCTAGCAATGCGTGCCACCCAAGTCTAACTTGCCTTTTTGTAAAGTTGATATGCGATGTGTCTGATTTGCTTTTGCTCGCCAATGTGTTCATTTATGTTTCATGCTGATGGAGTGCTGTTTCCACTTATTGTTTGTCAGTGTAATGTCCAGCGTGCATATCTTGAAGCTTCTTTACATAAATACGAGCTTTACTACCCGGCTTCGCCCGAGACTTGGATTCTTGTCTTGAATTAATACACGGCCTACGCGAGGGTTGACGGAGGATGCGTGACGTCAGCAGGCACACTGTGTGACGCTGCCGCATGCGGGTGACATCACAGATGTGACGTCACCGCTCACTTGCCGTGAAAAATATATCCATTATTGCCCCCCCCCCCAAAAAAAAATACAAAGTCTATTTTTATACGTTTTGCATTGTGTACATTCTGGAAGCTACCCACATGCCAAATTTCAAGTTTGTTGCATTTCGATCAGACACACACATTCACAAATTTACCCTTTATATATATGAATGTGTTAAATTTTTACCATCAGTGTCTGTGTCCGATCTATATGTTAAAGCAGGTCAAAAGGTATTTTCTAAGTACTGTACAGTATAAGAATAAGGTGTGAAAAAAGTTAAACGTACATACGTAAAAATGTTACAGAATTCGAATATATAACCACGTGGTTTTTATGTCAATGCAAAAAGTTTAAATCGAATGCAATAAAACATTTCACATCTTTGACTTTTTGAATTATATTGCACTGCCTTCAAACTATTTTTGCTTCAATTTTCGTTCAGATGTAGCAATATTTTTTTAAACAATGTGAAATGTATCGCCAGTCAAGAGCGTATAATTTTTTTTTACTCTGCAAGTTGGCAGATTAGGATGATGCGGATTTAAAATTGAGTATTGTTAAATGTGGTTTTGACACAGCACTGCATCACCATAAGGCATAAATTAACTGTCCACAAAGACGGATTGTAACATGCCTCCTACGTTTGTCTGATGCAGGTGTGATAGAATGGAAAATTAGGAATTTGCATTTTCAGATGTTGCTACTCAGTGAAATTATTTCACAAATTGTTGAACGAATTTTATTTTTACTCAACATTGGAAGGTGCTCAATGCTGTATATATACATGACAGAAGGGTGACATAAATCTTGTGCATCCACCAATTCCTCTTTAACAAAGCTCTTTACAAAAACTATGTGTCATTTAGGGTAGCAATAGCCAATATTATATTAAAAAAAGTATATTTTAAATGACATAATATCATACATGTATTGAACACAATCACTCCACTGGAGCATTTCTGTTCATTATCTGCAACTGTTCTAAACGGCTGCAGTCAATAAAAATAACACATACCGAAATAGAAATGTAAACGAAGCATTTAACAGTTGACTTCAGTAATGAACTTACAAACAACGCTTTCCAGCCCTGGGCAAAGAATGGACTCGGGCAACAGAAACAAAGTAGATCGAAGAGGGTGGATGGGGGGGCGGAGAGATGGCGTGAGAGCTCCGTGCATAAACTGACAGATGTGATGTGTGTTCATTTGGTCAGCCAAGCCGCAGTAGGGCTTGGCTGGCTTATTGCAGCACTCCTTGGAAGCAAGCCACCATTGCAGGGCTATGAAAACAAAAGGCAACAAAACTCCGCTCCATCTCCCTTGAGGCACTGCTTCTTCTTCCTTTGCCCATACTCTCCTTCCCTTATCCCTATGACTGCATCACCCCCCCCCTCCTCCACACTTCTCCACTCTTTAAAGTTTTGGCAAACTTCCAAGACTTGATATCCCCCACCCCCGCAGCAGCACAGACATGAAGGAAGGAAGGAAGGTTTGAGCAGCTGCGACAAAAATATAACTGCGTTATTTAATTTTTTTGAATGTTTTCTTATTAGTACACCAATATAATCACGCGGCCTAAAGCGCTGTTTTTAACGACAGAAAGAAACCCCAATACACATATACAATGTACCGTCGTCAATAAAAGAATACGAAATATAAACGTTGATGCAAAGTGTTTGTCCTACAATGGCAAAACCGTGCCAATTTTATGCAGATGTTCACATTCGGTAACACAATTCACACCCCTCTTATTTCACAGAAACGACATGTAAAAGGTAAAAATCACACGGCATTTAAACATTCCTAATCAGTATTTTTACGTGAATAACTATACTTAGAAACTTGCACATATTTCTATCGAAACAACTGCAGCGTTTGTCTGCAATCACCATGGCTAAAAAACAAGCAAAGGAACCAACGGATGTCATCGAGGCTTCATAACCACATTTTGCACAGAAGGCAGGACATGCCTGGACTACCGAGAGGGCTCGGCTGGGCATAAATCTTAAAAATCACACCAGCTTTTGCCATCCAGAAACAACAAATGTGGTCTGATGGAAACAGTACGAGGCCACATCAAAGCCATAGAAAAGCAGGATTACTCTTTCATCTGTTGAACAAAAGTTCTGACGTTTGGTTGAATCGCATGCTCAAAAAAAATGTCCTCCCAGAAAAATAAACAGGGGCCATGAGGCCTATCTATACATTGCAAATGTCCTGCTGTAAATATGTCAAAGCCGTCCAAGTTATACCCACCCTCCCATTAAACACAATCCAGAGGTTTATTGCCGGTCCCACCTGATGACGGAGACTTGTGTTGCCTCCGAAACGTCGTGAATTTTATTTTTTTATTTTTGTTTTGTTTTATTTTACTTTCATTACTTTTAATGTTTTACCTACGTGACTTTACCGAAAAAACCTGAGAATATGAATCATTGCAGTCACGAAAGCTTCAAATCTAGAATGTAATATGCACTCATTGCATTAAACAGAACGTGCTTGCCATGAGCAGCTATGCTCAAGTGGATGCAGACAAAAGTAGATCACGTGCTTCTCTGCAATTGACCCCAACCCTTGGTCATTATAAAGCCAGGCATGCAATACAGAGCCTCATTTGGCCATACGTTTCTGTTTTTGTCTCTTTTGGGGTCAAGAGAACACCTATTATATATGCTTTTAAAACCCTCTAGCTGGAAGCAACCAACGTTTCTATCGTTTTAAAACAGAATCAGTCCTCTTGCTCTGACAACCTAATGCATAGGGCTTTAACAGACGGACCATAATCAGGCAAATGATGTATAGTTGCATCATATTCAATTTCAATGACATGAGACTTTGAGCGTGCATTAACAATAGCTAAAGAGGCGAACTGTATCAACGGTGGGGAACTGATGTAAATACCTATTTAAAGACCACATCGCGGTGTACATGATGTGCGTTTCTACATGAAGGGAAATATAGAAGATGCAACAGCCAATAAAATGTCGTTTTACAACGCAACAAATGTGAGCAATAAAAAACTGGCAATAATTGTACATTTTTGAGAGGGAGCAGCCATTTAATAGAAAACACTCCACTACTTCATCCCCCTTGGCTTAATTCCCATTGTAATTACGTCAAGAAACATCTGTATTCTATATAGTAACATCCATAACTTGGTACTAGGAGCTGAGTGAGTTTGCGTTTAAAAAATGACCACGGTTTGCATTTGTACATCCAAACGGTGTTCCCCTTCCACAATCGCCGTATTGCGTGTGAATTAAGACGCCTAATAATTAATAACCAAGCAATGGTAAGTTTACAACAAAAAAAAACTGTGCCCGGCCAATGCAATCACAACACGGTAATAATGTACAACCTATGTTGGTCGCAGTATGGTCATTGACACCATTTGGAAAATGCAGCACTTAAGGCGGCATGATAATTAAATTTTAAACATCGGTAATACATCACGAGTAATTGCCAGCGCACGAGACTATGGAAAGCCCTCTGCTCGCTTAACTATGAAGAGTAAAGAGGTCTCTCACCGGCACTACTTCGTGTTTAGTGTGCCAAGCCTTACACTGAATTTCACATGAGTACCCGGAAATCACTCTTTCGAATTTCACCATTAGATAGCAATTGTGCTCCGTTTATTGGGTAATGTTCAATTGAAATTAAAATACAAAGCATGTTTTTTAATCGTTGGTTCATAAGCATGTTTGGTATTCCTGCACACGATAAAAAAAAACATTATTTAGAGGCAGCTTCAGCACATCTAGTAAAAGCCACAATTAGCAAACATTATAAACATGCCATTTGTACGTTTAGAAAAAGACCACTCCATACCGCAGAGAAAGCATTTAATCAGATTTACGTGTTTCATAAAACTATAATTTAATTTAATAATGACCTAAACCTTTTGTGTTTCTGACCATTTTAAATTAATAGAGTGCAAGTAAAGGCTAACCATGCACACAACACAGCTGCTAGTAGTGCTTTGCAAAGTAGGGCATCGCCTAACATGATTTTCAGACATACATTCCCTACTGTGGCATAAAATGCAGACCATATGGCACATGGTAGGCTACAAATAATCTGCGGGACAGGAAACCTGCATGCACTGCAATTTACTCGATCACACTGCTAGACATTCATTATCAATGACATTTATGCAATTATCAAATCGGATTTGGTTAAGTATATCACATTACAATCAATAAGTGAACTATTAAATATCAACTTTTTTAACGGTTAGGTTGCTTCTACCACTACAGTGACAATCTTTTTTTTATCTGATTTGATGTAGTGGGTGTTAAGGGCCGATCCTATTATCAGTTTTTTTCCCCCAATGCATTTTTCTCCATATCTGAGGAGTAAAGTGCAGCTAAACACAGCTAAATAGGATGAAATTTAAACTAGTTCCGATTGACTACTCTCATTCAGTGCGAAAGCTCACATCACAGGAAGAAAGTTGTATATGCAAGTGACCACTTCCCATTGACTTTTATCCAAGGAAGAGTTTGAATAAAATGTATTTGTTAATTCCTCATCTGTGCAAAAGCTAACTGGATAAAAAAAAAACTCATAGGATTTTATTAAACTTAAATCGGAGACGTGGATAATATGAAGAACATAGGTATATGGATAAAGGACTCACACTATAATTACAAATCAAATGAGGTTAACACTTTAATTCAGAAGTCATTAACAGAACTATGCATGTGCATAAATAAGGATATTTTTTTTATCTAAGAGTGAAAAACATTTACAATTTTTTTTATCCAATTCTACAAACCTCCTGCTGGGTTTAATAAGCACTATAAGAGTTGTGAAATTATGATGACCAAATCCCTTAAAGTAATACACTGGGGGGGTGGTGGAAAAAAATCACTGTGGTGCTCGTTCAGACACAATACGGCTGTGGTAAGGACATGACAGCATGCTTCTGGTATGAGCCTTCAATTGTCCCTTTAATTTGCCTTTGAAACCCAACCATATGATCCAAGCAGGTCTTGGTGCAGTGATGCAGGCAGTCTAAAACACGTGTCACTCTGTTCAGATGGCAACTGCATTTAAAAAAAATAACCTAAAATGCATAGTAAGCACTTTTTTTAAATAGGGCAATGATATTGAAATACTGATCGCATGTTTTGCCAAAAAAGCAGACAAGCTGTAACAATATACTTTTTGTGTCCATGGCTCTTAACATCACAACATTTGTACCAGTCGGTTTAAAAGAAAGCAAGTTAATGTGCAAAGGCTGTCTATACACGAGACACTCCGTGCCAACAGAGCAAACTATCTTCAACGAGAGATACAATGAGGGAAGTTATAAAAAAACAATATGTTCTGCACAATGCAAGCAAATTAAGATGTTGTGAATATGGAACAAGCATGTTTTTGATACAAGTAAAAATGTGTAAAAGGGGCTTTCAAGTTACACTTATTTCGGAAGTTTTTGACACATTATATACATGCTGAGAAAATAATAGGTGTGGAAATGACACCTGCTGGAAGTACAAATGAGAGTCCATATTCTAGGAACTTCGGAAGAACAAAATTGCAAATGAAAGCAAAGTTTAATGGAAAATGTGGTCGCTGCTCCAATGAAAGTCTGCAATGTGTGCACTATCCAATCGTTAAACTGCTGCCTAATCATCCAATACCGACTTAAGAATAATCAATGTCTTCATGAACGGTCTTAAAAAGCCCTATGACATTACTACACATTTAATCTCTTATACTTACATTTATTTCAATCATCAATTGAAGTAACTTTATTCTGTTACTATAAGCAGTTTCATTTAAACTGGTTAAAGAATAAAAGGGACGACTGTACTATCATACGAGTCGTTCTAAAATTTGCTGGCAAAGTCGGTATGGTCCGTGCACATTCTGCTCACCAGAAATAAGTGCTATCTATAGTCGATCCTTCATTACGAGCTCCTATCACAATGAAATGTTTTTTTGCAAATGAGGCGCGGTGGGAATGGCTCAAGATCAGCTTGGGTCAGCAAGGATGAGCACGTGACCAAACCAACTGCAGCAGTTGGGTGCAAAGTATTTTTTATAAGCATCACGTCATCATTTTTTATTCAAATAGCTCAATAATGCAGCTTCATAATTCACATTTTGCGAGTAAAAAGATGCAGACATCACTATATTAAAAAAAACTGAGATGAACGGTAGTTTAAATGCTGTTTTACAAAAAACTACTCTCAATTTTGCAGAATTGACAACATTACATTATGCAAAAGGTTAATGGTCACAAAGTAACCAGAGAATTGAGCCACTTGTACAGATGTAGATTGCAAAATGTAAATGTTTGAGTGCCAAGTTAACAATTTTGTAAGTGGGATTTTCCAAGAAACAATGATTCGCTTATGTTCAGAGGTTGGCAGCAATGAGCAATGATTTGTTTGGTGCTCGCTACAAATGTGTGGCAACCAATACTCCCTTATACTAATAAAACAGGCAAAGAAATCTGGGCAGAGGTGGAATCTCTGACACACGCTAAGTCACTGTTATTGCTTACTGGCATGATTTATCATTGCACGTGTTAAGCAGACATTCACTAGAAAACAAAGTACAGTATACCAAGGCAGATGCAAACATTTCCCACTGGCAGACATAAAACACTTTTAGAATAGGACTCAATCCCTTAAAACGTATAACTTGATGAAATATTGCTGGGTATACGTTTAAATAGAATTTCACAGAAATTCTTATTAACGCAGTAATTCTTATGACAACCAAAGAGAGAATTTTACGTGAACCAATACACCTTTACGTCAGCCAGAACTTAATGTTTCCCAGCGAAATAATAATGACGCAGTCGTAATATAATAGCAGCGACTCACGATGCCTTTCGCACAGTCCCTTTCAAAGAAAGTCCACTCATTAGAAGCGGGATTTTGAGAAAGGTATTTTCTTTTTGATGGACTGCTGCAAGGGCAGTGACAACGTTGCCTGTCAACGTGGACAAAATATTACAGCCAAGACGTAGGGAAGGGCCCCGTTCGAGTGGAATGGATCCCTGCTGGGAAAGGAACTCCGAATTGAAATACGCAAAATCGTATGATCATTAAATTGCACAAAGTACTACACAAACAGGGCAAGGCACCAAAGGCATCTATCTCTCGCTCCCAGCGATCACACCCCCCCGCCCACCAGTGCTGTTTATATTCCGAGAATGTCTCCAATTTAAGGGCAGTTGCAGTGACCAAGCGTCTACCTTGTACATGAGTATGTTTATTTTAGTATAGTTTGGCAATGCAACATAACGATGGGAAATAACACGTCTAGCTGTCCAACACGCGTTTGCAGCTTCGTTATGTTATATTTGTAAAAAAAATTGCTATGAAGTTGCATTCAAGTGTCGGCACAGCACTTTACCGATGTCCACCCTGTAAATATTTACACGTTTCAATGCGCCAATGCATGGGAATCACTGCAGCACTCGAGCGGCGAGTCTGACCGCAACTTTAAAGTCCTCCTTTAACGTGAACGACGCCTTGGACAGCTTGTGACGCACAACCTGAATACGTTAATACAAAAATACGCTCCCGCTGTTCCGTTTTAATCAATCACCGAGCAATGAGGGAGCGCGTAGAGTGAACAGACACAGAGGTGGGAGGGGGGGGGCAAGGGTACTCGGCCGGCGAGAGGCTTCCCCATCTCGGCCAAGCGTCTAGGCCAGACCGAGGCTTCGCTCGAGAGATCGGGCCTAGTGGGAAGAGGGGACATGGGGCTTTGAGGTGCGCGACGTCTACCCTCGCCATCCCAAAGGCCGTGGAAGATGCGGAGGGGTGCCGAACAAGTCGCAATTAACTCAAACATTCATTGACCGTCGCGGCTGTCGTGGTCCCCGCGACGAGCGAACGCGGATGGGGGCTCACCTCCCTGCCGTGCCGCGGCACCGCTCTCGGCGGTGCTTCGGCGTGTCCAGTCCTGGAGTCTCTCCGCTGCTCCTCTTCCTCCTCCTCCTTCTTCTTCTGCTTGTTCGTCTCCTCCTCCTCCTGCTGCTGCTGTTGATGATGATGATGACGATGCTGCAGCTACCGCCGCCGCCGCTGTTTCTACCTCCGCACAGCCCCGACCCGTGATCTACCCCCGTCTAGACCGAGCGGAGGAACCCTCGGCCGGGCCCAGCCCCCGCCCCCCCAGCCCCCCCCCCTAGCCCCCCCCCCACCCCCAACCTCCCCCAGCCCCCAGCCCCCCCCCAAGCCCCCCCCGCTCCCCAGCCCCCCCAGCCCCCCCCAGCTCCCCCCCCCCAGCTCCCCCCCCCCAGCAACCCCAGCCCCCCCCCAGCCCACCCCCAGCCCCCCTCAGCCCTCCCCAGCCCACCCTCAGCCCACCCCCAGCCCCCAGCCCCCCCAGCCCAGCCCCCCCCCAGCCCCCCCCCAACCCCCCAGCCCCCCAATCCCCCAGCCCCTACCCGGCCCCCTCGCTCCCTGCCGGGAAGAGTGGCGGGGAGACGGCGGAGACGGCGTCACGGCGCCCCCTGCAGGCCACGGGGAACAACACATCGGCCGTCTTGCTTGTTGGTACTATTGGGAGTCTCGTCGTCCAACACACACACACAAAATAAGTGAAATTTTAAAACTTTTTAAAAAGACACTTTTATGGAATGTGCCGTGCTCGTAATGGAAAAACTCCACGACTCCAGTAAGTGGCCCCGAAGCTTGCCACAACGTACTGGGCCGTGGGCAATTACAGCCAACGTCAGTTGAACGTGGACAATTATAGCCAAGCCGAAACATAACATATACAAAAGATTGTTTAAAAATATTTGTTTTATTTTTATTATAGAATATAGTATTGTCATCAGTATGACATAAGTATACCAAGTTTGCAGTCGATACCACATTGGGAAGTGGGTTAAAATTGAGTTACAAGATTTGAGGATACAACAACGACGACAATAACAACAGAGTGAATTAAATAAAAGCGTGTAATAAAAACAATCTGGTCAATTCTACGGCATTTGGTCTTGTGCATGAGGCTCAAATGCTTTTTTTTAAACATGAACCTTTGTTCAACAACCGCCCGATGATACCCATAAGGATGAAACCGGTCCAGAGTTTTCGTGCTTTGACAAATTCTGCTTGATAAAAATATTAGTCTTGAAGGCCAATACTGTGATGCCGATGTCTGCAAACATTTGTATTTAAATGTGGAGACAGAATGGAGTTCTGATTATATTTGCTGTTAATGTACTGCACTGCATTATAGATTAAATCTGGGCTGTCGGTTTCATAGGCTTTTTATTGCATTTATATGTCCAGAATATATTGTCTGTTCGTCTCTCCTTCTGAGAACACTTCACATGGTTGCATGAAAACGACAAAACCTCGAAAACAATATAAACAAAAATTACTCCACAGATTTCCAATACCAATTTCCAGATCTATATACATTTGGAGCAAGTTTGGTATATGTTTTAATCACGTTACTCTATGTACCAGCTTTATTAGTGTATGTGTGTGTGCATGGGTGTGCACACAATCGTAATGTGTACATCCGCTTGCATATGCGTTGGTGCGTGTGAGGAGCGGTGGCGCAGTGGTTAGCGTGCTGGGCAACAAACCTGTCGACCCGAGTTCGATTCCCACTCACAGCTTTGGATTAGTACTTGGTGCGGTGAGACAAAGGTGGTCGGGCGTGGTGTTGGCCACCCACCCTCTTATGTGCCTTTAAAGCACTTGCCCCCACAGTCTGTTAAGGCTATAGGGGGGATCTTTGTCTTTGTCCATGCACGTTTCTTTATACCGTCAAATTGGAGGCATCCCCTTAAAGGGACTAGCCAACATGCGTGTTGTTACAAGATCTTTGTGTAAAGCACCGTATTTGGACCAAAGTTTATATTTTTACGACATTTTGACGAATAGTTTGACCAAATTTTGTTTGAACAATTCAGCCAAACCGGCTCAACTGAGATGAACTATTTACTTTCGTGGGTTGAAAAACTGTATTTACCTTCGTGCAAAAGTAGATAAGTATTTTCACGAGGCAAAAAAACTGGGTGCATTTAACTGGGAAAGCTTTAGACGCTGTCGCCTCGACAGACCTGGTCTTCACCTGAGGACGGCTGCTTGTGTTGTGGCCGAAACGTCGTGAGAATTATTTTTATTATGTTTTATTTTTATTATTTTATTACTTCCCTTCTACGTGACTTTACCGAAAGAACCAAGAAGATGGGAAAGCTTCTTTGAGGCGCACAGCGAGACCACCTGCTGCATTAGATGGCGGTATTCGATGCGTATCTATGACGCTTACCTCTGATAAAACATGACAATGAGGAAAACGTCTGTGTAAGGTGAAGTGTAAAAACAACTACGAGACAGCGCATAACAACTGCACATGGAGGAGATGGCTTTACATTAATAACTTGACATCTGTTTTTAGTGCTTCAAGACTAACATTGCGATTTAAATCCTTGAAGCCGCCTTTGTTGATCATGCACGTCGCGAATTCAGAATAAGTCGAGGGTTCACTTTGCTTTACACAAATGCTGATTGAATGTGTCAACTGGACTAGAAGGTCCATAGACTGTTGGGCCATAAATGTACTCTAATTTTATTTTTACGTGGTGAAAAAGGCTCTTCGACGTTTCTTTAACGCATATTAAACAAAACTCTCACTGAATTTCCATCACGAAGTAGAATACATAAATCAACTTATTCAATGACCGTACTCGATTGTGTTTGTAAAAGTTGAGCAACTTCTCATTTTACAAAAGACAGTTGTTGCCCTTTAATTGATGCAGTGGGCAATTAAAGCCGACTGTTATCCATGTTCGGTGATGTATTCGTTCTTTTCACAGCAGCTTTATGATTATAGCTGTCTGGAATCGGATGGAGCAAAACATGTGCAGTTATCCATCTTCACATCTAACCAATCCCAGCATCTATTTGAATGCGAAGGACATATTTAATCATGCACATGAGTAGGGTACACATTTTTAAAAATATAATTATTTTGTGTGTGCATACAGCATGACCTGTGCCCAATAAGATGTACATAGGAAATAACTATTTACGAGAGGCACACAATATTTTATGAATGTAGAGTTTTTACCAGTAAGTCGGGTCTGTCCCACGTGTTTGAGAAGGGAGACACTTTAACTTGATCTAGAAACATGCACAATTTGCAAGGTGCACATACTCATTCTCAAATTTAACAAATATTCTGCAAACAGCACGTTGAAAAATCATCACAGGTAAACCTAGAAACACAGTTTGCAAGGTTCAGCAAAGGTTACAAAAATGTACACGTCAACCAAATGCGCACACTAGTTTTGTAATTAGACATATATAGTACTATTGCAATATGGTAATGTTAGGGATGTGTCAAAACCTAGCCTTAATTACGCACGAAGTGCATTCTTTGCAATCTATGCTAAGTGGCCGTTTAACATGCAGTGAGCATAACATTAGCACATTGTGAGAATCAGTCGTCAGTGCTTCTTTAATACTGGTAGGAACCCACTGGTTCCACCAGCCCACAGGGGATTATTGTGTCCGTTCGTCGTGCAGGGAGGGGCTGGGTGGGGAGGGAGGGGCTGAGTGGGGAGGGGAGGGTGGGAAGGGTGGGGCTGGGTGGGGAGGGTGGAGAGGGGCTGGGTGGGGAGGGGCTGGGTGGGGAGGGTGGGGGGTGGGAGGGGTGGGGCTGGGTGGGGAGGGGCTGGTCACCCCGTGGTGCCCTTATAAAATTCAACGTTTAACCTACTCACGCCGGCTTGTGCCTGCCCTCACAGTCGGGCATATTTGCGGAATACACCACGCCGCCGTTGACCCTGGCCATTGACCGAGCAACCCAAAGTTCCTACCGGCTCCCTCCGCAGGAATGTGTTAGCGCCGTTTCTCACAATGTCAGCCCCGGTGCCTCTCCCACTATACTGCTCTGCAACTTTATCCATCAATGCATGAATGCAAGTGTACACGTTTCAATTTAATAATTATTGGTAACACTGGTCATTAGGTAGACAGGCTGGACATAAACCAGCATGCGAACTCTGGTCATCCTCGCAGTGGCTTTTGGCTCACCATGGAACAAAGATGGTCACTGCATCGCGCGCTCTCAGATGCCACTGGAGAAATGCACTTTAAAGTCAAGATTGAAAACTCATTTCTTTACAACTGCGGTCTGTGTTTAGTGTTGTTGTCCTTGCCCTGCACCTCCAATTAGCGAGGTTGGCTACGTGCGGTTCGAAATAAGTTCAACATACGTATTACAGTGGGATTAGGGGGTGGAGAGCTGCAATTTGAGAAACATTGCTGAATGGATACAGGGACAGGTTAACATTTTCTTACATCTAATGCAGGTTCTTGGAGGTCATGGACTAATACAACATCCAAATGCAACCGCATCTCAAAACGCTGTAGAGAAACAATCGTCCTGCTTATTTTATAGAGAGAGGCAGACCATCAGAGGCGGATGAACAAAATAAACGTAAAATAAAAGTCTCGAGTCTGGGAATGAATAGTGGCAGGCAGTTAACAGCACAGATGGCTGGGTAAGGGAGTTCCAAATCAGTGGTGGGGGGAGCCAGCAGAGGAAACTGAGTGATCCCCCCCCCCAACGCATGAAAAGTTGCCTGGGGGCTTCGACAGAAAGTCTTGGTTGCCAAAGCGGAGAGTGCGCGGGGGGAGTGTGGGATGAGATGAGAGAGGTCAGGCAGCATGGCATGCATGGCTGTGATAAGAGAGCTGCGGTGAAGGGTCTGTCTTTCTTCGGGAATCCTTCTCTTATCCTCAAATAGAGCTCCACATATGGCACGTAAAATTGAGCAGTGCCCACAAAGTCCCCGAAACGCCTTCCGAGGAGAATGATGGCTCCATTTAGCACTGTAATTACTTACAACGTGCCCGTGTAGCTTTGCTATCAGCTGCGATGCGCATTTACAGGAAAGTTTCAGTTTTGGCCATCAGAGGGCAGAAGCATACTGCTCCAACCATACAATGCCTTAATGGCTCAGAACTAAATTTAACTTCACGATGGCAGTATAATTTGTTTTCATTTGTTTATTCCAGCGCGGTAAGAATGTTCAAGATTAAAAAAAGAATGCTACATTTGTAAAGTGTCCCTCAAAGGTGTCATCGGCTTTATTTTTTTTAATTGGTATTGTACATTAATATAAACTATTTCAATTAAACTTGATTTTAGTAGGTGAAATAAAAACAAACAAAAAGTGTCGTGATTATTATTGTAGGTGTTCAGTAATTTTAGCATTTTTTAAATTTTATTTTCTATTTTCGAACGCTGTACTGGAAATCTGGTGTCCAAGCGAAGAACACACGTTGAAGAATATTCCCATCAGCACTTTCAGTATTTTACTCTCAGCTCTCACGATTAATACGAGATTTCAGAAAGAGGGTATTTTTATGATAACATGCGAATACCATTAAGATGTAATTTACGTTGCTAGTAAGGTGATGGAATTGAACAATTTCATAAGTAATGAAACCCCAAGAGTAAAAGGTAAAACTTGTTTTAAATCCAGTTCCTCCCACTCACTTCCCACTGCTGGCAGCCATGGTGATATCGATACAATCAAAACACATCAGTAAATAGAGCAATCAGGTTCATCGGAAGTGGAGTTTTTTTATGTTCAAGTAATTCTTTTCATTGACAAAGAAATGTTGTAACAAATTACGTGTAATGATGAAAGTCACCTTTCTGATAAAGATCAATTGCATTGCATGGCGATACAGGAAAGCATTACACCATACACTTATCAGTGGTTTTGAATGCCATACAAGATCTTTCAGAAAAAAATGCTTCATGGTGATAAGAAACTGAAATATTATCATTTGTAATGTTGTGCTTTTACTGAAACCGTTGGAAATTATACGAGAAAATAGTCAACTCTGAAACCATGGAAATGCCAACAAACACGGACGTTATCATGAATGTTTACTGAAACAAAACTGGTCTCTGAACACAAGAGTGGTAACATGCTTTAGAATATCAGACTACGTACAACGATACACATATGAATAACAATATTAAACAGAGGGGCATTGTTACAGAATAGCTCACCAGTATTTTCCCATGTCATAGCATACACTTTTTCTTTCGACACACCATAAGGCAGAACATGTCCCATCATACGAACCTGCCGAACAGTATATAACACGTACACGTGATATGTTAGATTACCATTTTACTCATTTCTTTAGAACTGCTTTTTTGTGTTCAGTGTGTTGTTCTTCCCCCGCACCTCCGATTGGAAGGGTTGACTACGTACGGTGATAAAGAAGTTTAATATATACTTACATTACTATTATTTTGTGTAAACATCGGCGCCTAAAGCAGTGCCTTAATTACATATTTGTAAACCGATGTTACTCTGCCTGCCGTAACCCCAACACCTGGCACCGGTGGTCCATTTAAATATTCTTTTACACACACACCCATCAGTTGCTTCTGGCGAAGGAACGTCCACTGGAGGTGGCTGTAGAGAGTTTCGCGCGAGGGTGTTTTGGCCTACTCTTCCACGTTGGCCAGACGACTTTGGAAGTGGTGAGAGTACCCACACTTTACCCCACCACACGTGTGCTTCCATCGACTGCGGCGGAGACGTTTAAATTGATGGATGGGCAGAGGCGGGGTGGAGGGTGTGGGGTTTAAGATATTCTTAGGTTTTTTGGGTAAAGTCACGTAGGTAAAAAATTAAAATTAATAAAAGTAAAATAAAAATAAAATAAAAAATGAACCCGTAAAAACAAAGTTTTTCACTATAAATCCTTTATATGCGTGGCGGCTAGAGTCCTCTCGTCCTCTGGCTTGAGATGGCTGCCACCTATGGGTCAGATGATTGCCTGCCACCATTAAGCAATTGGTAATTAAATATAAAAAATTTTCCTAAAAAGTGTAAAGTTTTGGAATTTTTTTTCACGAAAATAAAATGTCACGCACAACGAGTCTGTGTGCAAAATGTCAGCTCGATTGGATCACGGGAAGTGGGTTAAAACACGAGCGAAAGATGTGCACGGTCGTAAGCGCGCAAGCAAGCAAGTGAACTTAATATAAAGGATTTAAAAAATCACGACGTTTCGGAGGCAACACAAGCTTCCGTCTTCAGGTGGAACCGTCACAGCACGATAGCTGCAGTCACGAAAGCTTCAAATCTAGAAGGGTTTAAGATACTTGCACGACTTCGACTGCTGTGCGGAGGCATAGAATCGGCAATCAATTGGATTGTAAGTCCAGTGTGCATCATTCCCGGTTGTTTTTGCATTTTTATTTCACATTAAATGTTTGTCTTGTACCCCGACGAGCACGATTGGCTACACACGGTGCAAAATAAGTTCAACATACAATCAGTTTCAAGGACAATGCATAAATTATCAGAGTATTGTTTTTTGTTTGCATTCTGACTACAAGTATTGTGGTTAATGTAAACATGATTCCTTGCAAAAGGTTTCAGTTTTGTCGCCAGAAAAAGGGGGAAAACCCTATTAGTATAATTTGGTACTGGCAAAGGAGGCCTCGTAATGAGATACATACATACATTCTACTCACTTGCATTTCTATATTGTATTGCAGAGCTGAAAGTGGAACGATGTGTGTTCTTTAGGATTGTTTTTGTTACGGCTGCTACTTGACATTTCCCTTCCACAGCGATATTTGTTAATGACTTGTCTGAAGTATTGCCTCCGACGATGTTGACTTTCAAAGACACAGCACACACAGCACACATTGTCTACAACAATATTATGTTGTCGCAACGTGAAGATGCAGACTTGAATACGGCAGAATGGTCATTAAGCCCGGCTGAAGGCACACACGAATAGCAATGTGTGCACTGCCATCGGGTTTGTATCGGACTTGACTTGGCACACTCCAATGCTTTACCAAAATAGCATGATTAATAACCTCCGAAACTCAGCTTGTGGCAGGCCACAGGTGCAGCTAACCCCAATTAACCCTGATGTTAACAGTGAAGTTAGCATAATACTGTGGAAATATAAAAAAACCCTATAAAATATATACAATTTTAATTTTGAATGGTAAAATATGAACGTAATTTTTTTGGAATTCAGTGATGACTTTGATGATAATGTGGAAGTCATAAGCGGCATAATAAGATATGCTCGCATAATCTTTATGCTCTCATCGTACAAAAGTTAACGCAAACTGTGATTTGCCACAATCGATTGTTTGAGCGTGTCAAAATGTTGCCGTCGTATAGATATGTCCACTCGTGTTTCCAGGCAACACAACAGCGTTGGTATATCATATCCACAGCGTGCGGAGACGGGCGCTATTTTCATAGAAGCTGCGAGCCATTTTTTAAAAAACAACCCACCCGCAGCAGTAGCTCAAGTGCGTCAATGGAAAGCACGAATAGAATAAGCAGCGGGGTAAAATATACCTCCGGCAACTTAACAACAAGTTGAACGTCATTGTAGGTTATTAATTTAACTCCTTTTTTTGGCGTGCGGGCGTGTGGCTCTGAAGACCACACCCTGGTATGCAATCGCTTTGACACAACTCTGCCGAGCCCTCCGTCCAACCCTCAAGCCCCAGGGCTCTCAGGCTCAGCTCTAATACATTTCCTGTGGACTGTGTCTTTGACTTAAACTTCCCAGCTTCTAGTTTCATCAAATGGTGGTGAGTTTAAGTGAACAATTTAATTTAACGCCGTCCGAGGCTACGCGATTTAAATAAATATCCTAGCATACAATGGGTACTGCTGCTGCTACGTCGCAGCGGTTGAAAGAGAGAGATGGCGATGGCTTGGAGAGGGCTTTCATTCAGCAGTGGATTGATCATAGCTGATGCTGATGTAGTATCAGTGTATGGAATACGCGTGTTTTTTTTTATCATGGGCTTATACACAATGTGATTGTTTGTGCAAATACAGAACTAACAACAGCGATTTCCCCCAGAATATTTTAAGCAACCGATGATACCAATATATCTTAAATATTTGATATATATGAAAATTTTTTTGCCACCAAAACATGCCACTAATGAGATGTGCGTAGTGTCTTGACTTCGAGCAACATGTATGACCTTTTCAGAGCCATGTGAATGAGCCAGCGTGTCGATGAAATACGAGCCATGTTCGTAATCTGTCAAAACATGCACAACGTCGCATTCCAAAATACGTCCGTTTTTACGATTATGAACTCAAACATCA
The DNA here is from genome assembly GCF_964198595.1 of Lampetra fluviatilis. NCBI lineage: Eukaryota > Metazoa > Chordata > Hyperoartia > Petromyzontiformes > Petromyzontidae > Lampetra > Lampetra fluviatilis. The sequence continues at coordinate 3,089,165 of NC_136275.1, forward strand.
AAATATGTTGTGATCATGACAAAGTGGCAGCCAAGCATTGGTACGCATCCAGGAGGACGTTCGGCGGCGAGATGGAACGAATAAATCCGTTTTGTGCGCAGGTGCAAGGTGGATTGTTTCATCGCGGGATCGTGAGAGATGGCAACAGCTTGGGGATGACTTTCATCCAGCAGTGGATTGATCGTGGCTGACGACGACGACGACGATACAACTTGCATTTATGTCTTACGTGCATCTGTCGTGTTCGTTATGGCGGGGGAGAGGAGGAGGTGGGGTGAGAAAATGATTCTTTGGTCAAAGTTTGCGTGCATTTTGTTTTCGTGCCGTTATCAATCTAAGTTGTCTTTAATCTCTCCAGCTTGTGAACGGCATCACAAAACACGGCTCGGCTACGGAGGGGCTGCTCTCAAAGGGGACGGGCTGCTCGTTCCCATCACGGCTGACAGGACCTAGAGAGAAGAGTGAAGTCACACTGGGTGAGCCCAGTGTGTTACGTGAGCCACAGTGGCATCCACAAACTTCAAACGCCCCGTTGTCAACAAAAAAACAAGCCACATTCAATTAGTTTCGTCTGTGTTCCATCCTGTTGACAAGATTGGCATGAATACGAAACGGCGCATTAAACGGAATGAATGAAAACGTCGAAGGAGTTGTTTTTTGCTCCGTGCCAAACCGCGGTTTTCTATATATAGGGTAGTGCGCATTACTCTGAGCCTTGTGTGCTGTGTGTGTGTGTTATTTTATTCGGAAAGTCATCGCTGCAGTTACAATATTGGTTATTTTTCAAATTCAAGCAATTGGACGTAGGAATGATTCGCAACGTTGCAAGAAGTAATTGCAAACACACGTGATACAATGTTACCTTGTACCTCACGTGCCAAAAGAATGTAGAGATACACAGAGGGTGTCTAAACGTAACGATATCTCAAGATGATGTGCATACTTGTCAATGCCAAATAAAAACAAAAAAATCCAACCAGATTATCGTATAGAGTTTATGCAAGAAGAAATCTCAGCAAACACGCCAACTTTGGGCCAACCATTGGCATGCGGCTGTAAGCGTTGGATTATTTTATTTTCTACCTACGTGACTTCACCGAAAGAACCAAAGAGTATGGATTCCTGCAGTCACGAAAGCTTCGAATCAAGATTAAACTTTCCATGTCTACTGGGATGGAGTTAAACATTTGTAGGTGGTATCATTCTGCATTCCAAACGTTGGCTTTGAAAAATGCCAGGAAGAATTTTCATTATATTTCGATTTAAAGCTTTTGTGACTGCAGGGATTCATCTTCTTGGTTCTTTCGGTAAAGTCACGTAGAATGGAAATAATATTATTATTTATTATTTCATTATTTCCCTTCTACGTGACTTTACCGAAAGAACCAAGAAGATGGATTTTCATTATATCAAGTGCGGTATTCAGTGAAGGATTGCGTCTCGTGTGCACAAACTCGTCCAATTCTCTACGAAACAAAACCATTTTAGCACTCCTCTGTGTTGTCGGGTAGTACCACGTCTTGTTCGCAATGATGTCCGACGTTTCGTTCCACGTGCTGGTCCGAGGGCCGTACGACACAATCGCGAGCACCTACACATCAATGTATCTGTTGGTCGAAAGAAAGATCAGAGACGACTGTGTATACGCTTTTTTGCAATGCTAACACTACTTTTTAGGCTTAAAGAAATATGTATATTTATAGCGTAGTGTGTGTGTGTATATGTTCGGTGGTCTCATATAAAGTTATGATTAGGTAAATAATCCCAGCCACGACCCTGGAATTAGGGCAACATTATATCTGCTAAGGTCACGCCAATTCTAGCTTGCTAGCTAAATCATTTTACTCGGTCAAAGCAGACGAAACCAGTCCCCCTGGAAACCAAAACAATTATGGCAAACAGAGTAATGACAGGCCTGGCCGCCCCCTCCCCTACGGGCACGCACGGCAGCTCACACTCGAGAGCGCGGTGGGCGGGGAGAGCTGTCGACGGGTGGGAGCGATGCGGATGGGTTGGAAGAGTCGAAGTCACGCCGGTGAGAACTGACGCAGCACGCTGAATCCCTGACCGAGGCAGAGCCTCAAACCCCAAGCTGTCGTGATGATGGAGCGTGCAATATAATCAGTGGGGAGGAGGGGGGGAGGGGGGGGGGCTCTAACACGAAGAAGGGCTTCGCCCCGGCTTAATTGAAATAGACATTCTTAAAATAAGAAATCACAGGTGAGTTGAGATATTCGCTTCTTACTCGCGTCGTAGGGGCGGTCAAGTGGTTTTGTGTAGTCAGACCTATTTCACTAGTCACATCACATCTGTAACATCGGTCTTATACAGCAGAGGCCGGCCACCAATGTAATAAAGGAGAGTATTTTTTTTCGAATTCGGTACCCCCCCCCCCCCCCCCAATGTGAATATGGGCTCCTTAAATGAGTAACGACACGAAACAGTTCCTTAAAGAGACGCAGGTTGCGGACCCCCCCACCCCCCCACCCCCCCTGGTCTACACAGCGTCACGAAACGTGACTTGGTCATGTAGCCCCCACGGGAAAAAGGGGCTTCAACTTTGTTCGCTGCTTCGACAATCGCAATCGGTGACCTGCGCGCCATGCGAACGCCACCATGCACGGCACGACGCACGCTTGTCACCTGCTATTGTCCAGAACAGCGCGGACGATGCAGAGCGAGAGGAGGTCGATCTCCTGTGGGTGGTGACTACTGCCACGTTGCCACCGCCTCCCCCCAACAAGTGTTGCTGCGATTTCTCTTTTTAAGTTTTTCTTTTTGAAGTTTGAAGACAATCAGCGGCTAATGCGAATACCAACAGTGTTACTCGCATGCAAGTGGAGGGGGTGAAGGTAGTGGTGGCAGTCGACGAAATAACTTCACTTCAATCCCCAATGTTTCCTTTAAAGCAGAAACATTCAAAGGGTTTGTTTCCTTTTATATTTTTTTTTATTTCAAAGGACACCGTGACTTGACATGCGATTATTGCAATGATCACAATGCACAAAACTGTTTCGCCAACAGCCCAAACGGCCGGAAAAGCCCTCTGCACCAGCGTGGACGGCACCCTCGTGTTCACCTTCTGAAGCGCTCGCTCGTCACCGTGGCGTGCGCGATGACCACCACCGCCACCACCACGTGACTTTTCTTTCGTGTTGTGCGCGCTGCCATTTAGCGCCACAGCACGTGGATTTATAGCGATCATTTGTTTGCTGGTGACTGTGTATTTCATATCGGAATCTCAATAAAATTTGTTTAAAAGTCAAGTCGGACAGCGCTGGATGTTGTCGTTATCACATCTGTTGTTAAGAAACAGAGGGAACATGGCAGCGGTACAAATATAAAAGAAATAACGTTGGCAAAAGCTAGACAAGGAAGACCAAATGTTAGGAAGGTTTACGATGAAAGACGGAAATTATGCAAGCGCATCAACGTCGCTTTACTTAAACAAAAGGAATTATTCCCAGAGCCAGGGCACCACAATTAGGGATGTCAACAGACTGCAAAAAATGAAACTAAAAATTTTGACTTAAAACTTTCGTGAATGCAGGAATTCATATTCTTGGTTCTTTCGGTAAAGTCACGTAGATAGAAAATAAAATACAATAAACATTGAAAATAATAAAAGCTAAAAACCCACGACGGTCTTCATCTTTTCTCTCCGCCTGATGAAGACCGCTTGTGTTGCGATCGAAACGTCGTAGTTTTTTTTTAAATTTTCTTTGAACCTATCCACGTGACTTTACCGAAAGACCCAAAGAATATTAATTCCTGCACTCACGAAAGCTTCAAGTCAACATTTTACTACTTATGCATAATTGATACCAATGAAGAGGGGTCATTGCCTGAAATGTTGCTTTTTTTAATCATTAACGCCACAATGTCTCACAAAAAATATCTCAACTATACATTTAACTCACTCATCATTTCTAATTGGGGATCGTTATCAATATATGCACGTACAAGCAAAAATCCATTATTTGTCTCCATGAATGAATGAATACAAATGTGTTCGATTCTATCGGCCTATTTTCGGCTTTCCCGACTAATATTGTCCAGCAGCATTTATTTGAAGTTAACTTCGAATAACTTTTGGACGTTATTTGGATGTGCACAGACAAGACAAACATGCAGGGCAAATGCAACACGTGTTAAATATCTCAAATGGGCAATATCAAAGTGGAGATGTACATTGCAACAATATAGGTGTGGGCTGCAAACCAGAATGGGATGGATGTGCAGAACTTGAATTTGTCTCCAGCGAAAATGTGCATATATATGTTTTTAGATCCCAAAAACCATACGAACCATTTCAGTTCACTTAATTCTGATGGATTTTGTGTTACAGAGAGCCCTTTAAACCTAAGGGGCCCTGGCAGAAGTTACGCTGTGCATTAAAAAAAAAAGATCACTACTTTGTGATTGAATTTTTTTGTTAAATCCAGAAAAGGTCATAAAAGCAGTGTTTGGCGTGTGTGTTCCCTACAGGAGCGGGAACGTGGGTGGGATAACCGCGGTATTGAGAGCTTTACAAATAATTGAAATAGGATGAGGGGGCAGAGGCACGAGTCACGGGGAGTCACGGTTGTTCACGCGGATCACGTGATCTGCTTGCTCTTGCCTGGATCCGGAGAGGCGAGAGTAAGGGTGGGGATGGGTGAGAGTATGTTACGTGAAGAAAATAATATATAGATATAAAAAACTGTGCAATTGGCTCGTTGAGTGTTTTCTCTCCAGTTGCTGAAAAAAATATTCTACCCAACTTCATTTCGATTCCCTTTCTTGATGACAAACGAGGTTAGTTTCCACATCTTAAAGTCAATCTCTCGAACGGATGATATGAAGTAAAGTGGTACGAAAACACAGGGGCAATTAATAAAGTGGCATATATACAAACGCACACATTCTGCGTGAATAGTACCATCCAGTTACCTCGCCGTATACTGATCAATATTCTCATGTTCTTGGTTCTTTCGGTAAAGTCACGTAGAAGGGAAGTAATAAAATAATAAAAATAAAACATAATAATACAATTCTCACGACGTTTCGGCCACAACGCAAGCAGCCGTCCTCTTCGCCTGAGGACGGCTGCTTGCGTTGTGGCCGAAACGTCGTGAGAATTGTTTTATTATGTTTTATTTTTATTATTTTATTACTTCCCTTCTACGTGACTTTACCGAAAGAACCAAGAAGATGAATCCCTGCAGTCACAAAAGCTTTCAATCGAAATATTCTCATGGTGCATATGAAATGAAAGTTGCAATTATGAGAAAGTATACGCTCAAATTCATTTCAAAATGTATGTGAGCGTATACTCACATTCATGTTGAAAACTAATTTCTTTAGAACTGCTTTTGGTGTTCAGTTTGTTGTCCTTTCTCCGCACCTCCGATTAGAGAAGGTTGGCTCTACGTACGGTGCGAAAGAAGTTCAACATACATACATAATCAGAATATTGATTTCATTCATACTAGAGGAATCAGATGAGCTATAAAGCTTTCTTTTCCACAGATGTGCGGTAAAATACACACCGGCATACACACCTTGCCACGTGTTGGCTGACACCTACTCGCGAGTTTACGCATTGTTCATAAAGAGGACGTTGGCAAAATTTTCCACCAATGGAACACTCTGAAACATGCGAGTCGGGTCCCACAGCCTTCATAGTATTTCCTTCATATTTACCCGCATTTGAAACATTCTAATATCGAAACAAAATATCCACAGTAGACACTGATTCGTGCTGTAGAAATATATCATCATCATCACCATCATTATCTGTTTTGTTAGTGCATCACATCCTGTGCGGTAAATCTAGAAACACCTAAAGTATTTAGACATTTAAACACCACACCGACATGGGTAACAGAGGCATTGAAATCGCAATGACGATCAACGTATCGCTGCAAGGACAGATAAGGATCTCAGTAATTCTGCTGTGACACTACATTTACCTTCGAATCCTGAGTGTGGGGTATGTGACGGCACTCTTGCCTCCCAGATCCACCCAGAGTTGTTCCCTTGAAGCGTTATTACAAGAGGGAAATTGTGATGTCAGCTTTCCTGGCGGTGTTCATGGAATAATCACCAAGCCACGTTGCTTTCAATAGCTGCGTTCATCACCAACAACAACACGATGTCCAAAACGGAATTGGTCTAAAGACTTCAACGCAAGCGAACTCTGCGGCATCAAAAAACGCGTTTCTCAACACGGGGTGAGTGCAACAAAACACCACTTTCATTTCCATCGGCAGAGAACAGCTTACCCCGAGCTCTCAATACTCTAATAGTGCGCTGTTTTTGAGTTGTACGCCTTTTGGCGTCATCTGGTCCAACACCAATGGAAATTAGGCTCTAAGAAAAGCTGTCTCGGGTGTGGACCAATCAACTTCAAGGACAGTGCATATCATTATCAGAGTTGTTTCTTTTTTGTTTGCATTTTGACTGCTTGTGTTGTGGTTATTGCAAACATGATCCCTTGTATAAAGGTGTCAGTTTTGTACCAGTTGAAAGGGTAAAAACCTATTACTATATTTACCACCGTTTACTGCAGTGTTCTTCCCGAAATTTGAGAGGGGAGGGGAGGGCGGGTCACTGTCGCCGATAAGACATCATCAGTGTGAGGGCCGCCACACTGTTTGAAACCATTGGGGGTTTGACAGCAGCACGATGGGGTTGTTGTCACGTGTCTGTGTATTGTCGGGGGAGCCGCACGTCAGAGGGCCGCGCTAAAGGCGACTAGGGGCAGCCAGCCAGCCAGTGGCTCACGGGCCTTGCAACGAAGCACACTTGGTTTGCGTATTCTTAGGTTTTTTCGGTAAAGTCACGTAGGTAAAAAATTAAAATTAAAATTTATTAAAGTAAAATAAAAAATAAAAATAAAATCAAAATCACAACGTTTCGGAGGCAACACAAGCTTCCGTCTTCAGGTGGAACCGTCACAGCACGACAGCTGTATCACCTGAAGACGGAAGCTTGTGTTGCCTCCGAAACGTCGCTATTTTTATTTTATTTTAATTTTACTTTTATTGATTTTAATTTTATTTTTTTACCTACGTGACTTTACCGAAAAAAACCTAAGAATATGAATCCTTGCAGTCACGAAAGCTTCAAATCTAGAACTTGGTTTGCGGTGTAGCCGTGGGAACGTGGTTCGTGAAGCCGGCGAGCTGAGTTCGATTCCCGGCCACGGTGTAAGTGCGATATCTGAACCGGTCCTGTACCCTGCCCGTTCACCAGCCAGCACTGTGACGCCTTCATCCAGCAGTGGATTGACAAATGTGGCCGTGAATTATAATTGCATCCACCTTCGACAATATGCAATACATAGACAATCCGAGTGGTTTTATTTTAGAAGATGCCGCCCCTTCACGAAATGTCACAATGATTTATTGACCTCAAGCGTGCAGCAATCAAATCACCCTCATTACAGCGCCACTCGATAATTACCTAGAGGCAGCGTCACACATGCAGCAAGCAGCAGCACAATGCAAGGCCAAGGCAGGGGGACGCAAAGACAGCGTCAACAGAGACAAACAAATCCCTTATCAGGTGCCTCCCAGATGGCCAATTAAGCGTTGGAAAAGCCCCACAATGCAGGGCTCGCACTCATCTACTCGTCCCGGGCAGTCGGAGCAGGGGAGGCGGTGGGTGGCATTTAAAAATGGATCTCGGGGCTTCATTTTCGGAAGAATCTCCCCTGGAAAAGGATCTCACAAGAGACGTCGAGGTCACGCGAAGCCGAGCCGTGTCGTCGTGCGGTAGAGAAATCGGGAGCGTCGTCAATCTGCTTCATATTCAGTCGTATCGACAATTTGCGGCGGAACGAGGGCACTGGGGTTGTATAAAATCCCTTCGTGAGTTGAGCAATGTACAGCGGCTGAAACGTATGCGTTTCAACACTCGAGGCGCGTTCCCCGACTCATACAAACGTTGGGGCAGTCATCACTCACATCGGTGGCACCGATTCAGCAGTGGATATTGCAGATTCCTATAGTGGCAACGCGTCAGTCATCGGACAATGAGTGTTGACTTCCCACCAAAAGTGGTATTTATATCGTCATTACCGCGAGGGTTGATGTCTTGAGTTGTCCCAATCGACTTGATTCCGATGGTGAGTCCAGAACTCTGCAGTGACGATTAGCACTGAACTGGCTTCAAAATGACTCCTGGCAAATACAAAAAAAACATACAACCACATCTCTGTGCACTCACTTATAACAATGAACTCACGATCACATCTACTACTTATTATTTATGTTTAAAGAATCGTGTTCGTGCTTTTTAATTGGATAAAAAAAACATTGTACTTTTTTATATTATTTTTTGCCGTGTTATTTTGTGTGTGTTTGATGTAACGGCGCCATGGATGGCAGAGCTAAGTCAGAAAGTTGCCACAAAGTGATTTAAAATAAAATTGTTATCACGGTAGCTGAGCATGTGGCTAAAGCCAAGCGGTCAGCAACATACAGTACTATTTAACGCGTGATTATAGTCAAAAAGATAATATTTTACACCTGCAGAAACACTAAGGGGCCGTCCATAAATGACGTCACGCACCTAGGGGGGGGGGGTCAGACATTTGTGACGATGTGTGACGAGGGGGGGGGGGGGGTTGAGAAATGTGACGTCACATCAAAATGCGCAACTTTAAATAAATATAGAATTGTTATAACAACACTCCTACAACATCAGAGTGCAGCGCCACATTAAACACGCACTACAATGACAATAGTTTAAAGCGATTTGAAGCATGTATTATTTTCAAAATGGAAGTATGGTTTTGGGGGGGGGGGCAGAGCTTTGTGACGTCATATTTGAGGGGGAGCCTGACTTTTTTTGACGCCGTGTGACGAGGGGGGGGGGGTCAAAATCGTCCAAAATCGCGTGACGTCATTTATGGACGGCCCCTTTTTAATATTATTAAACACTAAATATGTTCACATAGACACTATTATATTTGTTTGTACAGCAGTTGTTTGCTGCGGCTGTGGTGTAGATGGTGTGTGATAGTGGCAGTAACAATGGGCCTTTAAAGTAACAGGGCATCACACAAATATTTGTCCTTTGTATTATTTACAGCACTTTGTGCAGCTCACGGGGGGTTTTGTTTAGACCACGCAATATGGAGACACAGCACCGCTCACCTCGAGTGGAAGGTGGCAGCCTTCACCTGGCCCAATCTTTTCAGTGAGAAATCACAACGGACGCCATCAGAACCCGTGCGATCGAACAGCGATCAGCGATCTGCGGGTCTCCAGAGCAAGGACTCCGTTAATCATACTCTTTAGTTCTTTCGGTAAAGTCACGTAGGTATAAAATAAAAATAAAAATATTCTTAGTTATTTCGGTAAAGTCACGTAGAAGGGAAATAATAAAATAACAAAAATATAAAACAATAAAATTCTCACGACGTTTCGACTGCAACACAAACAAATAAATCATCATCAGGTGTGAAATACACAGCAAGAAATTTGTATTATTTCCCTTCTACGTGACTTTACCGAAAGAACCAGAAATATGAATCCCTGCAGTCATGAAAGCTTTAAATAAAAAAAAGTAAATTAAATTACGACGTTTTGGAAGCAACACAAGCTTCCGTCATCAGGTGGGACAACCACGGGAGCTTGTGTTGCTTCCGAAACGTCGCGATTTAATTTACTTTTGATAATTTTTACTTTATTTGATACCTACGTGACTTTACCGAAAGAACCAAAGAGAATGGAACATTGCAGTCACGGAAACTTAAGATCTAAACTGACTCATTGCTCACCTCACCTTTCTGCTCGGGTCTCATGGTTGCTCTGCAGTTCAGCTCTTGCTGCTGAGCTGTAATCCAGCTGTATGTTGAACTTCTTTTGTGCCGTACGTAGCCAACAGCGCTACGTACTGTGGAGTGCCGCTGTATTCTCCTGGATTATGATAAATACTGCGTAGAACTTCGATGTCCAGCGCGAGATTAACCCAGTGTGAAACACTTGCGACGGTATCAGAAGGATTTCTGAAAACGGAGGCCCGTGATATACCCATATTCCCCTTCGGTGCAAAATAAGTTGAACATACAGACATATTAACAATATCACAATCGTCATTATCATACATGGATAATGCTTCTGCCGTACACTTAATTTCAACTCTGCTTTAGTTCTAAATACCTTGGGCCCGTGACATTTCGCACGTACCAGAATGTATTTATAGGAGAACTGCCGCTCAACTTCTTTGGCTTCAGTGCTCGGGGCAGTTTTTGAGCTCAAAACTGTCGTGCGTGCAAAACTATGCTTAAAATTAAAAGCGACCTCATTGCTCACGATGGTTGTGTTCGACCAATCGTCACCATGCTGGTCGTACGTGTGTATGCATGTTGAACTTCTTTCGCACCGTATGTAGCCAACCGTTCTAATAGGAGGTGCGGGGAAAAGACAGCAAATTACAGGTGGCAGATGGTGACCCTTATAACATGTGATACTATTGCTTTCTTATCAGGGTATGATGTAACACACTAATACGTTTATAGAGCACAATATTCGAAAAACATTTTCCCCCGATACTATCAGTTGACATTTGGTATTTCAAACAATAGTGATATATATTTAATGAGAATGATCTATTTACAAACCTGCTGGTAGAAATATATATATCTGGCTGTATGATGGATGTGGTTAGAGAGCTCAACTCATCAAATCCTGGTTGTGGGTCAACTCAGAGCCCATCGTCCATGTGAGGTCAATAAAATAGGGACCACTTTTCGGGAAATCAACAGTGATTCTAGATTTGAAGTTTTCGTGACTGCAAGGATCCATGCTCTTTGGTTGTTTGGGGTAAAGTCACGTAGGTTAAACAAGAAAATAAATTAAATCACAACGTTTCGGAGGCAACACAAGCTTCCGTCTTCAGGTGGAACCGTCACAGCAAAATTACTGTATCAAGTGATACAGTACTGTATCACTTGATACAGCAAAATTACAGTACTGTATCACCTGAAGACGGAAGCTTGTGTTGCCTCCGAAACGTCGTGATTTAATTTATTTGTTTTCGGCAATACAAATCAGCACCACTGGACACTCAAATGAGCAGAGAGAGATGCATTGTCGTGTCTTCAGCCGGGGGTTATAAAAAAAAACATCACAAAATAAATATTTACATAATCAGATGGTTCGGCTTCAAGACTCTGTGGTGCCCGATGTCTGTGGAGGCCATTACTAACCGCGAGGGCACTGCTAAGCCTCATCCAGCGATGCGTGTTGATTCATGAACATAAATACATCGCGGAGGTCACAGAGTGCCACGTGGTTTAAGGTCACTGAGAAATGCACTCGGGAGGACATGAAATAAAATAAAAATCCACGGTGGTTGGTGATACTCCTTAGCAGGTGTGGTGTCTTATTTTTTTTTATTGTGCAACTGCCAACATTAAGTGACTCAAACGTAAGAGCACAATTTTGTGTTGACTCACAGCATCGCGGAGACGAAACACGTGCGCGCCTGCCAAGCCACACCTAATGTCGTACAAGTACATCGAACGATTTAAACAGCACATTCACGTGCTGATAACCACAAACATTTAAACATACGATACATGGCAACCGATAACATTTGCCAAGGGCGTGCGCGCGCGTGTGTGTGTGTGATTTACAGGGATATAATCTACAGTAGCCTAAAGAAGAAAATAATACATGAACAATCTCAACAAAGGAGAGTAAAAGACTATGTTGGAAAGACAATTATCTTGACGCAAAAAATAATGATTTTAAATTGAAATCGTACCCATTGACCAACGATTTGAGGTGCAATGTTGCGTATAAAGAGCAAGTGTTGTAACCTGCGTTTCATGCGACAGACCTCAGTATTCATAATTAAACACTCGACAGTCTAATGATACGTGGATTCATCAATTAAAATTGAATTATTAAGCTCGCGTCAGAGGCGTCACGTGTGTACGAACAAATCATGTTTTACTCATACAACTATCGTCATACTAATTGCTCATTTATCCAGGAAAGGCACGCTAAGTTGGAGGACTTCATTTTTACGAGGGTTTTACTGCATTGGGGTTGTAATTTTAAGATGTTTTCATCAAATTGAAGATGAGTGTTGATTTCACAAGCGGGAGGAAAGCAGAGCACCCGAAAAAAAACTCGCGCCGTGCAAGGGGGAAACACTCTATCCCTGTACAGATGGCAACAGATGTAAGTTATTCATATTCTTAGGTTTTATTGGTAAAGTCACGTAGGTAAAAAATTACAATTAATAAAAGTAAAATAAAAATAAAATTCACGACGTTTCGGAGGCAACACGAGCTTCCGTCTTCAGGTGGAACCGTCACAGCCCGACGGCTGTATCAAGTAAATGAGGGATTACAGGAGATACCACTCCGTATATATAATGGTTGAGGGGGGCAGGGCCAGGAACGGCACACTTTTATTAATATAGTAAGGTGAGGCTTAAGACTAAGTAAGTTAGTCCGCTTGCTGTGTTGCTTTCTCCTTGCAAGTCAGGGTATGGCACCTCCTGGACACCAACGGGATAGGGCGTTTCACAACATATCTGTGATCGACCAACGCTCGCCTAATCCACAGCGCGGGATTGACTACTGGGTGTGATTCCCTCACCTGCGATGAGCACGGTTGGCTACGTATGGTGCGAAAGAAGTTCAACATGCAGCAGTGCATGCATGTGCGTCACCCACTGCGCCGTGTAGGTGCACTCATGCGTTGTACCTGGTCCCTTTAGCCACTAGAGGCCGCTACCACTGACCAAAATGTAATGTTAAACTAAATTGAAATCCTGGATTTCAGTTGTTCTTAATCTTTACTGCAGCCTTGCACCCCTTGTCTTCTTAATAGTATTTTTTTCTTCACAATGCTAATAAATACATAGGGGTTTGGTGAAACAAAAGAGTGGTACTTGCGTGCCCGTGCTTAATTTGTGTTTCGATGGATTACCTTCTAAAAAAAAATCTGGCCATTTCTCGCACCCCCAGACAGGGCATTTCGCGTATCCCAGGTTCAGAACCACTGCTATAGTCGAATGGCAACTTTGGGTCGTGAATTTCGAGGAGAGGCAAATAGATTATAGCCTATGTAAACTCCAGCTAGTGTGTCATAACACTGTTTAACACGTTTTTATTTTATTTTTTTTGTTCCTGGGTAGTGTTATTTCCTAATTGCGTATGCCTCAAAAGTACAGAAAATGGCTATTATTCCCCAAAAACTTTGCTTTTGTGACCAGGACAGTGATATTTAGAAATGTACCTATTTTCCAGAACATTCCAGATAGATTCAGTGCTGAGTAAACTTGGAGTAGCTTATAGAACATTCTAGAACTTTCCAGTAATATAAATAGTAGCATAAAAACAGGGGCCTTAAGCCCACCAGTTCAGTTTAGTTCCAGCTGCCTAAGTGGATACGTATCTGCATTTTCCTGAGAGGGCATCAAGAGGCTGCAAGCATCCGGCAGACGCATTTTGCGATGTCTGCGGCCAATTAATCAAGACAAGAGCGAAGAAGTACTCTGTCGAAGCATCTGCTAAGATGTGTGAGGCCTACACGGCATATTTCGGCATTCCTGTCGGGGATCAAGACAAACCCTGGGCACCTCATTTTACCTGCGAGCAATGCAAAATAACTCTGAAAGGTACGATTGATAATTGTTGCTCGGTATTTTATGTTATAAAATTTGTAAAAATTAAAAAAAAATTGTTAAGTTTTTCATGAAAAAATGTGTTACAATTTTCAATGTTATTGGAAAAATATGTATCATATATGAAAAATGTTGCGAGAATCTCTTACACATTAGTCATTTATTTTTGTAGGATGGCACAGAGGGGAAAAGAGAGCCATGAAGTTCGCTATCCCAAGAATTTGGTGGGAACCCACTGACCACTCAAGCAACTGCTACTTCTGCATGGTGGACCCTTCCAAACGTGAGATTGGCAAGAATGCACCTGCTATCACGTATCCAGACCTTCCTTCACTCATCGCCCCGGTGCCACACTGCCATGAGCTCCCCGTACCCACTCCTCCGGAGAGAGAGCAGCCGTCTTTAGAAGAGAGCAGCAAGTCAGAGAGCGAGGAAGACGTTGTAGATCCAGATGACAATTTCAGAGGAGGAGCTGAGGAGAGACACCCATACTACCCCAACCAAAAAGACCTCAACGACTTGATCAGAGATCTTGGTCTCACCAAGTCCAATGCCGAGCTTTTGACGTCTAGGCTCAAGCAGTGGAACTTGTTGGATAAAAGTGTGCAAGTCACAGATCAGAGGAAGCGTCACCAACCTTTTTGCAGCTTCTTCACCCATCAAGGTGAACTCTGCTTCTGCCACAACGTGACCAGTCTGTTCGAGGCAATCGGAATCGCCTGTAACCAGAATGAGTGGTGCCTCTTCATTGACAGCTCATCCAGGAGCCTCAAAGCCGTGTTGTTCCATCATGGTAACAAGTACCAGTCTCTTCCCCTGGCTCACTCGGTGCACCTCAAAGAGGATTACAACAGCATCAAGACTTTGCTGGACGCCTTGAAGTATGATGAGTACGGCTGGGAGGTCATCGGAGACTTCAAAATGGTGGCATTCCTGATGGGTCTCCAAGGCGGTTTTACCAAGTTTCCCTGCTATCTTTGCCTTTGAGACAGCAGAGACACCAAGGCGCACTACCACAGGCGTGACTGGCCACAGCAAACCGAGTTGTCTGTGGGGAGGAACAACTTCAAGTAGGAGCCACTAGTGGACCCCCGGAAGGTGCTGATCCCACCACTGCACATCAAATTGGGCCTTAATAAACTATTTGTCAGAGCTGTAGATAAGGAGTTGGAAGCCTTCAAGTACCTTGAAGACTTCTTCCCTAAGCTGTCTGAGGCAAAGGGTCAAAGCCGGTGTCTTCGTCAGACCACAGATAAAGAAGATCCTGGAGTGCAATGAATTCCCCAAGAAGCTCACTAGAGAGGAGAAAGCGGCTTGAAACAGCTTTGTCGCAGTGGTTCGTGGCTTCCTGGGCAATCACAAGGTCGAAAACTACGTGGAGCTGGTTGAGACTCTGGTGAAGAACTACGGCACAATGGGCTGTAGGATGTCCCTCAAAGTCCATATCTTTGATGCTCATCTTGATAAATTCAAGGAGAACATGGGAGCGTACTCGGAGGAGCAAGGAAAGCGCTTCCACCAGGATATACTGGACTTTGAACGCCGCTACCAAGGACAGTATAACGAGAACATGATGGGAGACTACATTTGGGGGCTGATTCGTGAAAGTGATTTACGGTATAATCTTAAATCTCGAACAACTACTCACTTCTAAATCTTTTGTAGTAATTTTTTTATTACTTTAGCATAAATACATGTGAATTTTGATTCATATGTTGTTTTTTCTGACTTTATGTGAACGAAAAGACACAAATTCGCCAGTTTTCTCATTGAAAATAGGTAAATTTCAAAATATCACTGTCCTGGTCACAAAAGTAAAGTTTGTGGGGAATAATGGCAATTATCAAAAAATGTTCGGCACAAGCAATTACGAAATAACACTTACTACCCAAGAACAAACATTGTGTTGCATAGTGTAATCCATATATTTATCCAACTGGAAATTATCCCGTAAAATGTGCTCTTTCTTACAAAGTATCTTGCAAGCATTATGCAAACAGTATTTATATGTTCAGGCCTAAAGTGATCTACAGTCGTTTAATTATGTTGTCGTGAAATGTTGACAATAATTCAATCGCACCATCGAACTCGTTTTAGGATACAGTTTTCGTATAATATATCTAAGAAGCTTTCCAGAGTTATTCACGAAATTAGTCACGCAAGGCTGCACTAATTATTATTTTCACTTAAGTATTACCCCATTCAAGCACGCCGTAAGGTTACTTTATTTGACACACAAATTCCACATTTCCTGGAAGAGAAAATTAAAAAAAGAGACGCCAGAAAATCATAGTGCTGCAAATGCATGCGCTTGTGCACGCAATATGGCGGAAGGGAAAACTTTAATATGCATTTATGTGAAACCATTTGAGAAAACGATTCCTGAACCTGGTCCAAAGGCTGAGTAACTAACCATGAGCCCACCGCTCAAGTTTTAGGAACCAAAGTTTCCCAAACTTCGCATGAGTGTGGTCCAAATAATACCATAACGATTGCAAACCTCAAAGGTTTATTAAAATGGAAGAAAATAAAAGCAAGGCTCATTTTCTAAAGTATTGTCGGTGGCAGCGTGTGTAGTTTCATGAAGAACAGATGTGACGCGCGCTATGGCGTGCCAGATTAATTTTCTTATAACCGCGATGCACGAAGCTCGCATGGCACGCGGCAAGCAACAGGAATGGGAGGAGGAAGGAGTAGGAAGGAGTAGGAGGCGGCCCCGGGCTGCCAGGAGCACACGCGACCTGCGCCCAGGTGCGGACGTTTCATCTCTCGCCGACAACGCAGCCCGCTTTGCTTGCGTGCGTCTTTGTTGATCGCTCCCCCTTCGCTCTGCCACCAGGGCTCTTGACTCCGTAAGCTGCTCCCCCGTGTCGACAACGGGGGAGGGGTGGGGTGGGAGCTTCTTCCATCACGGGGATCCCGCCCGAGCAGAGCGAGCCTCCCCTTTGTGTTCGCCTCCTGTTTACATGCCAGCCGGCATTGACGCCCTGGTCGCATGCACGTTTTACCAGAATGGTTTTTAGTGCAGCCACCGATGTCTCCCATTGTTGCGTGGCCGTTGGGTAAACAGATATGGAATATGGTATTAGAAAGGCAATAAAAAAAACGTTTTGCCGACGACAAAAAAATGCGTGCAAATGTTTGAATTCTCATTTACGAGAAATGTTCAGTTTTGTAAAATGTCCATTCCAAAATTTGGTCTCGAAAATAGCTTCTCAAGCTGGAGTGAAAAAAAACAGAGGCCCCCCGCTTGAAAACGTTGAAACAAATTAACGGGACGTTCAAATGTGATGTTGGTAGCTCCAAATTATCGGCAGAGAGAACGCAACGGGAAGAGGTGCAAGATAATGTGGCGGTTTTGAAACGTAGAAAGGAACACTCACAGTGGTCGACCCTTGATGTACACAAATCCGATGCTGGATGAAGGGCCTCCTTATGTCCTGTTCGTCACGAGGCTTGTTAAACTCTAAAACCGTTTGAAGAGTAACAATAATAATAATAATAATCTTCTTGGTTCTGTCGGTAAAGTCAGGTAGAAGGGAAATAATAAAAATAATTAAAATATTATTTTATTATGTTTTATTTTTACTTTTATTTTTCTTATCTTATTATTTCCCTTCTACGTGACTTTACCGAAAGAACCAAGAAGATGAATCCCTGCAGTCACGAAAGCTTTAATTCGAAATAACAATAATAATGTAATGATTACACTCAAAGCGAAAATTGTCAGTGCGCTTTGGCAATATGGTACCTGCAAGTCTCTCCCCTTGAAAAAGCACGCAACTTGTGACTTTATATTTCCTGCGTTTGTGCTGCTGCTAGACTTGACTTGTTAACCAGGCCCCTTCTCAACACAGCACCAGAGGATAACCAATGCATCTTGGCAGACTTAGACGATCGCAGATAAAACCGGAATGTAATCCATTAGCCTGCGCTTATGCATTAATAAACGGGCTGAAAATTATCAAACACAATCCATTAATTAATCGGGGTTCACTTAAAAAACAACAACCAAATAAATACGTTCGTGTTCTGAAACTTCTGGATTCAGTTCACAAACAGTGGAATATTTTTGTGTTTGGATCACCAGTAAGTTGGACGCGTCACATTGCATTCGTAACGCTGTACTGTAGGTGGTCACATTTAAGTGATTTCCTTCGTCTTGCGTCTGCTTTATGTCCCGATAACTCAATCGTACAGACTCCAGCATAAGAAATAGAGGCTGTAATGGGCATTCTCCGTATTCGGTATATTTTAATATTAATAACGTTTATGCATATACATTACAGACATGGAACTAAATAGTGTTGTGTTCTACGAGAAACCGAGCCAAGGTGATTTAACCCGAATGTTTTCACATGGCATTCATTTTAGGTAAATTCATCTTAAGTCAATTCATCCCCTGGAAGGAACTCTTTAGTTTCATTCGCTGTACACCAATACATCTTTATTAAAATCCTTGACTTTTATTCCACATTTTTCTTACGACATTAATTTACATATTTATGTACAGTCACGTGAACGCACAACAAACCCTCAACACCAGAAACGTTTTACGATATATTGTAATTATTTTCTTTACAATAAGGCACTACGAAAATAAGTCCCTTGCATGCACGAGCTCCCTACGTTACACGATACACCAAGAGACGCCGAACCGCGAGGGGCCATAACCTTTAAAGCAAACGCACGTTCAAATCCACGGTCCACACTCAAATGTACAGAGGGTAACGGGCAGCTTACGATGTTTTACTCCACTCGACAAAACAAAAACAAAATGAAAACGAGTAGTCGGGGATTTTTCGTGTGGACTCTACACACGGTTGGCTACGCAGGGTCCGAAAAAAGTTCAACGCACGGACGGGGCGAAATTAGTTCAATGCACGTACGTACATCCCTGCCTCTCCTGATAGGTCTCTCGAAAACAAAGGTGGCTCATATATATATCCATTAACACCGGTCGTCTCGACTCGTACACAATGTCGGCACACGCGCTGCCACACAGGAACGAACACTGCGCATTGCGAATGTCCGTGAAGATAATTTTCTGAACGGGGGGGTGAGGGGGGGGGATCAGCTGTTTGTGAATATTTACCCCCAACATGACTCCAACACGACTGGCTTTCTTCTGTGTCGACTGCCCAGATTTTGTTTGCATCGCGTGAAGATTTACACACAACCTTTCCCCATAACTGCCATATTCAATAAAAAAAAACGGCACACAATTGCTTCTTAAAAATAAGTATCACATTCATAAATTAACGAGTAAATAAGACACGCTCTTTACTGGCGCAACAAAAAAAACCGAATTCACCAAAACAAACTTGTTGAGGCGTAACGAAAGGCATCGTAAAGTGATACGCTACACCGAGCGTGGTGAACGGGTGTGGGAATTTTTCTCTATTTTAGCACTCCTATCGTGTTTTTTTTTAAATTGTTTGCGGTTGTAACTTACTGAGCCGCCCCGGTACTGGACATCTGTGTGAAAAAGAGCTTCATAGCTCATCGGATTCCTCCGGGCTAAATACAGATTTCCGATTCTGAATCGAGCCAAGGTTCGTTCGGGCGAAAGATACCAAAATACGTTCCTCTCGCTTTATTGAATCCTCGTTTGAACAGGAGCACAGCGGAGCCGTGTCTGTCCTCAGCAAACGCCTTTTCAATACACGGCGCAAATGGTATTGAAAAGCGTCGTTCGACCCGCAGTCGCGGTGGTATTGCAGTGCTGTGTATTGTGCACGCTGCGCTTGGATGAGGCGAGCGAGCAGAGGCCCGAACCTGCAGTGCAACTCGACGTCCGCTGAGCCATTGGCAGCACGTGCGGACTGTAGGTTGGCCGGGCGATCCCTTTGGGAAGAGGGCGCTTTGATGCCGAGGCTATTTTCCCACCGCTGCAGCGATGACGCCAGTGCACTTATAAGTGCTGCTCCGTAAAAATGTATTTTTAAAATAACAACAACAACAATAATAATAACCTACTCATAATTTACAGACATATTCATTCTTACGCCATGCATTGCCTCACGGCAGTTTCCCACCATGAGGATCATCATCATCATCATCTCGGCAACAGGAAGATCCTAATCCTCGTAAGATTTCACAAAGGAGCCATCTGGTAATTCAGCAACGGGGAGATTTTCTTCCAATACGGTTGTGACCCTGGCACAAGCACAGTGTCAGGATTTTATTTTATATATGTATTTTTTTTTTACAGCCAAACAAACACATGCTGCGCACGCTTCATTGTGGTTCCAAAGTCCTCCATCGCGGAGCCGAAGTCAAAATTTAACACAACAAAAACGAGCAAAGGGGGCATTTTTACATTGTACTACTTGTTAGTTAGTTGTCTCTACAGGTTCATTCATCCTAACGTGTACCTGCTGAATCAGCAATTGCTTACTGTTCTACGGGCTGCATCGCGCACTTTCAGATGCGCTTCTACGGCCGTCTGGAACGCTCTTCCAATATTACGAAGCCACTGGAGTTAAGCAACTTTTGAATCTAGACTGGAAACTCATTTCCTTAGAACTGAATTTTGTGTTTGGTTTGTTGTCCTTCCCCCGCACCTCCGATGAGCACGTACGGTGCAAAAGAAGTTCAACAAACAAACACACACACACACACACATACTCCACACCAAGCACAAACACCCGGCACACTACACACAAAATACAAACATTCGTGCGCTAAGGCACGCACGCACGCACGCACACTCAAAAAGGTAGCGAATCCTTGAATAAGTTATCCACAAAGTCGGGCGTCTGCACGAGGTCTTCCATCTTGAGGTAGAAGATGCGTTGCAGGCCCATCATGCTGAGCGAGTGCAGGAGGCCGGGCTGACTCAGGAGCTGCCTCACCTTGGCCGGCCTCGCTCCCAGCGAGTCCAGGTGCTCGCGCAAGATGCGCTGCACCTTGTTTCTCAGCTCCTCCACCCGCTTGGGATGCCGCAGGCCACGTCGCTCTGCACGCACGAGCATCACCGCAACTTGTTAAACCTCGTCCCGGAAAGACACGCCGTCAAATTCGTCGCGTGTTCATTATTTTTGCAAGGGCGGTACCCGCTCACGTCTCGAGTGCTTTCATCCTCGCCAATTAATTACAACAAGAAGAAGAATTTACACTATGGGAACCTCATTTGCCAGTAAAAATATGATAATTGGTTTTTTACCCTTCTATCTGGCAACACAACTGACACCTTTTTTTACAAGGAGTCATGTTTGCATAGACCACAATACCTGCAGTCATAATGCAAACAAAAAACATAACTCTGATAATGTGCACTGTCCTTGATGGTGCATTGTCTTTGAGTTGTACGCCTTTTGGCGTCATCTGGTCCAACCCATGTGAGACTAGGCTTTAAGAAAAGCTGTATTGGGTGTGGACCAATCAACTTCAAGGACAGTGCATACATTATCAGAGTTACGTCTGATAATGTAAAAAAACAATTATCAAGAAAAAAAAACAATTATCAAGAAGAAGAATTGTTTGATTTGCGTGCAGCTGCATCGCCGTGGACTTTTCGACGAGCATCGCGCTACCACCTGCAACAAACAAATCCCGAGCGAGACCGCGGCGATGCGGGAAGGCGGCCAGCAACCAGCAGCAGCAGCAGCAGCAATTGCCCAAGCTCTGTAATCCTATGTTGGAACGTTTGGCCAACCTTCACTCATGAGCGTTCAATGCGCCTGTCAATCACCAGGCTGCATTGTATAAGTGTTACACACAGCGACAAGCTGTAGTACACACACGAGGGTGTGGCATTGCTGCCTCTCTCCCTACAAAATACATCCACCCACAGCCCACTATGGTCACATTCAGACCCTATGCACATTTATATTGTGGTTAAAAGTCCTATTATTAATATTATTCTTGCTACACATGAGCGATGTTTTAAACGTCGTAAATCCCAATTGCATTTCGAGTCCTATTGCTACTATTAAACACGAGCGACGTTTTAAACTTTACAAATCCAAATAATGGATTTAGAGTTTGTGTTTTTAAAATTATTATTTTGCATTATTATTTTTACACACGCGCGCGCGCGCAGCGAATTGTTGTGACACGGGTGGCGGCGGCGGCATTCAAAGCGTGCCGGTTTAGACAACAAACACCAGGGCGGGAGCACTGTATCGTGCAAACAGGCGTACGGTGGAGGTGGTAACACAAAAAGCAAAACAACACACTAGGCCGAATTACGCCCAGCGCACCGCCGGTGCCGTTCGCGCCTTTTCAGAGGCGTCCGCGCGAAGCGCAGAGACACGTACCGCCGAAGAGGACGGCCGCGGACAGGCAGGCCACGGTGGCGATGTCCGGCTCGAGCGCCTGCAGCGTGTCGGAGAAGCTCAGGATGCTGTAGAGCCACTCGCCAAACACGCGCACGCACTGGCTGAGGTGCAGCGCCAACCCCGTGCAGAACACCAGGCGCTCCTCCTTCGGGTTGGACCTGCGCGAACCACCCCCAAGGGAAGCCACCATTAATTAGTCCGCGGTGCCAGAGCAGGAATGGTGGCAGTAAAAGGTAGCGAAACTGTAACGGCACTGATGTATTTACACGGGCAATACAAGTCAATTCATTGATGGCCAACTCATTTCAAATGGTTATCGCGTAATTCGCGCTTGTTGTACGTGCGCACGTTGAACTTCTTTCACACCGCACGTTGCCAACCGCGCTAATCGGAGGTGCCGACAATAGAGAAATTGGAACGCGCTTGAATGACATCACCGCAGGTGGTACCGCCAAGTGAAAAGTCTGGCCTGGGCTCACGGACTAACTTGGGTGAGCAATCCCCATCAGTGCTGCTCTGACCTGGCGCTGCGTGTAATAGATGCCACTGAAGTACTTGTACCACGAGTCAACATGTACGGGATATTGATTACGTAGATATATGTTGTGCACTAAACTCACAGTCGGAAGACAGTGAGTTCAAATGCCATCTGGAAATCCACTGAGGCGACGTAATATTAATAATAATAGTAGTGGCATTTATTTATCCAGGAAGGCCTCGCTGAGTCTTGAGACTATTTCTTAGAAGGGGTCATACATTGGAATGTTTGGCCACATCTAGCGATGATAGTTTGGAAAAAATGGGGGAAAACAGAGCACCGCACTTGAGATTAGCACTGTTGGCTACGTACGGTGGGAGAAGATCAACACACGCACAAATAAACTGTAAGGTGCGGCACGTGGCGATGACCTCCCTTCACGTGGCGATAACCTACCTTAATCGAGGTATTTTGGTTAGATTGCATGAATATAAATGTGTCATTAAACCCGCCACCACCCAATATAGCCAATTAGTAAGGTTTGTCACGTAAACAAAACATGCCAATTCGTTACTAGTACAGCACACCGGTGTGTAGGAGAGTAAACCCACGACAACATTTACAATTCGAGTACGAAGTATCGCCAGCAATTGCAACCAGCATCATCAGGCGACAGCCAGAGTCGTGGCGAAATCCTCCTCCCGTTTCGGCCTTAAATAGATGGATGAAATGCGATGTCGTCTCGCCTGTGAGTGAGCCATCAGGTGTGCAGGCCAGCGATGACCTACCTGTAGGCGAGCCTGAGCAGGAAGAGCTCCAGGTAGGAGGAGCTGAGCAGCAGCTCGCGGTCGCAGCCGGGCAGCTCCTGGAAGCTGGGCAGGCGGGCGGCCCAGTCCCGCGAAATCTGCACGGAGCCCGAGAGCAGCTCGTAGAAGTGGTGGACGTGCTCCGAGTCCAGGGGCACCTTGGAGCGTTCGCTCATCGGGTTCATCTGCGGGGCGAGGGGGGGGGGTCACGTCAAGCCGAGGCGCGCCAACGCGGGCGTGCGATGTTAAATCAGCACCACCCCCCGCGACTGCCGTGCTTGTGCGGCGTGCGGAGGGCATCGTCCAACGTGGCCTGTGTTGGTGCAGAGGCAGTCCCCTGGATGTTTGTACGCTGGATGCCGAACTCCTTTCGCACAGCACGTGGTCAACCGTGCTGATCGGCAAGCTGAAATTGTGTGCTCCCCTCGCCACCATCACCGATTAATATTGTGTGCTCTCCTCGCCATCATCACCATCACCGATTAATATTGTGTGCTCTCTTCGCCATCACCGCTTAATATTCATACCGTGTCTCCCACGCAGCAGGTTTACTAAGTGGTTGTGGATAGTGTAAAAATCCTGTTGCCGCTACGAAAACTCATTTAGTAACCCCACCCCTCCGCCCCCCCCCCCCCCACTCTTTTATCTAAAAGTTGAGTCGCCCGTGGATGCTGCCTGACATGTATCTGTGCCCCAGTTCCGACGTATGTGTGTGTACGGTTGAACTTCTTTCGCACCGTACGTAGCCAACCGTGCTCATTGGCGGTGCGGGGGAAAGGACAACAAGCTGAAGTGGCGTGCTCTCCTCGCCATCATCATCACCACCACCACCACCACTCAATATTCATACCGCACCTCCCACGCAGCACATCCCAACGTGCACTGCAGCAAGGGACCCCCCCCCCCCCCGAGAGACCCCCCCCGCCCAGGGACCCCCTCCCCCCCCGGTCGCAGCTGTCCCTGTGAGGCATAAGTTGAATTGAGCACCGGGCCATGTTGAAACTGTTACATGGCTTTCCAATGCAGTCGTTTGGAGTTATGTTGGTGGAAGGCATGCGTTTAAATCTTGGCTCATCATTCTGTTGGCCGTTGATAGCAAG
The DNA here is from genome assembly GCF_964198595.1 of Lampetra fluviatilis. Lineage (NCBI taxonomy): Eukaryota > Metazoa > Chordata > Hyperoartia > Petromyzontiformes > Petromyzontidae > Lampetra > Lampetra fluviatilis. The sequence goes on from NC_136275.1 coordinate 3,113,472, forward strand.
TCAAAACTGGTCGTACTGCGAGACCAGGTCTTCACCATTTCGCTCATATTCGCTCTCACGAGAATTGAACGCCGCACAACGGGTGCATTCATGCGGCATCCACTTGGACTCTTCTTCAATACGTAAAAGGTGCAGCACGCAGCCAGCTTCATAAAAATTGCGAAATGCGCTTCTAATATCGCTAAATTGTGGTTGTTACTGAGCAAATATTCTTGTGAACTGCCATGCTTCACCAGCGCATGAACCAAGCCTGTTTACTCTCGCAGCCTCAATGGAAAACACATGTGCTGTGCAAAAGAAAAAGTACACGGCTCTTTTGATTTAATATTTACTCAAATGTTTCATGCAGATAGAAAATCGAGGTTCTCAAGGTTCAATTGGACTAAATGTATCCGTGCTTCCTTTTAACAATTTATCTTTTATTTATGCCAATGTTCTGCCACGAGCATCGACAGCCTTGGCAGGGAAGTGAGAAGCCTCTCAAGGTGGTTCTGCAAGTGCCGGTCCAGTCTGCGTAAGTCAGCGACTGCGAGAGAGCCCGGCTCTCTTGCCGGTACTCTTCGGGGCCAGGTACATCTGAACCGAGCACGGGGACCGATTCCCAGAATGTTTCTCTTAAAAAAAAACAACAATCACCGAGCCGAGACAATTGAGATCCGCCCACGCACGTGAACATTTTAATTTAGTAAGATTGACCCCGGGGCTGGAACAAAAAAAAAACACATCGCGGAGACAATGGCTCAGAAACCTTAGACGTGCGCGCGCTTCTAAACCGCCAGGGCACTTCCCACCATTCTACGCAAACGTTGACGTAAGGGCAGGACACGGCACGTGCCGTGTAGTCTGCGTCTCGGATGCCCGATCACGATGTGCCTGCCCCCAAAGCTTTGCGAAGAACACAAAGTTGAGCAACGTGGGCAGCCTCTGCACGAGCACAACTGACAGCGAAGGGATTGTACAAGACAGCTATTTTTGTATTTATATAAAGCAGTGGTATCCCAGTGCAAGAAACACAATTAAGTGGGTAACGGGATTGATGAAATCGTTGAACTGCGATAGTATGTAATGCGGTAAACAATGGTCCTTATGGATAAATACATTTATGTTAGCATTTGTTCAAGGGATGCAAACACGGGTACCGACTTCAACTTCACAGAATATCAATAGCTGGGTGAACCTTGTTTAATCAAGCCACATGGTGACCTTACACTGAGTAAAAGCCATCCACAAACACATCATATCTCAAGAGAGTGTTCCAACATAGACATATAAAAAAAAAACAGGGGAAGGTATTGTAAACACACAGCATTTCACGACCACTATTACAATCCATGATTAACTTCTGGGTCAGATCGTGTAGAGTGAAATGTGTGTCGTCTTCCACCCTCCTCCACCCAACACGGTCAATGAACAAAGCTGTCACGTGACGAACAAACGTGGCCAATTTTTACGACTGCTTTGGCAGCACCGGCGCGTGTGGTGTTGGAGAGATATCCACACGCACAATTTTACTTTCGATATAAGGAAGCTACTGGAGCTGTGCACATTTACATCTAGTTTGAAAACCAATTCATCTCGAACTGATTTTAGTGCTTTTTGTTTGTTGGCCATTCCCCCGCACCTCCGATTTGCACGGCCGGCTGCGTACGGTGCGAAAGAGGTTTAACATCCTGTATAATACGTACATCTGAATCCAAGTCAATTTAATTTTTGCTTCAACACGTGGCGCTTCTCTGTCACAAATATTCCACTGAGCAGTGACCATGACATTACTACTTATGAACATTAAAAAAACTATTTTTTATACAATGAGAACGAATATATAACAACGGATAGTCGTCTCACCAAACGATTAAAATGTTCTAGACCGCTCTCCAACACGGCGATGTTTCCGAGGCAGGAATAAATCGGCAGGCTTGTTCACGAGACAACCCTACTCACTGGCCGGCATTTGTTGAACTTCTATTCTGAGCGTCAAGACGCCTTCGCAGGAGAGCGGGCAGCAATGGGCGGGGGGAGGGCGGAGGCAAGCGGACAGGAGGGGGACAAGAGAAAGAGAGAAAACAAACAAACGAAAGCAGCAAGGCGAGTCACACACCTGTGAGAAGTCGAGCTGAGAAGTGGCCGGCCAGACCTCGACGTGCGCTTGCACGAGCTCCTGCAGGTAGCTGTCGTAGGGGGGCTGCCGTGGCGCGCCCGTCTCTGCCGTCGGGGCCGGGCCCTTCGGCTTGGAGGGCAGCCGGCCCCTCCTGCCCTTCAGGTTGTCCGTGCGCACCACTGCATCCCCACACAGGTGGGCCTCCCGATTGTTATTCGCACAACAACAACGACGACAACAGCGACAGCGACAATAACAGCGCAGAAAGTTCACGTCACATCTAAATATCCGCGGAGAGAGGCAACCTCTGCTCAACGCGCATCAATAATATTTTTCAATTTAAACTGAAAGAAAAAAAAAACCTGCGGGGCTGCATTGGCAGCGGTGTACGTGCAGCGGAGGAGCATAACTCCCTCCCTGTCGTTGTCATCGACACTGATTTTTCATAAATATATCAAATAGATTCGCGACTCTGACGATGGGCCCCGCAGAATGGCCAACGCCTGGGCATCGGCCCGATCCCTATCGATATTTACCTTCGGATGGCCACCGAGAAGTGTTTCGGCACTTTCATTGGTATTGTGAAAACAAACGTTAACACTTTTAGGGACTTTATAAACATGTTTAACGCAGTGTTATTTATAAATAGTAAAAAAACTCGACACTGTACGTGCTGTAAAGACGGGCAATTACCCGTCACGTCGCCTATTACATGTTTATTTTTAATTTTTTAAGAGCAGTCTCACTGAGCACTTTGTTGTTGTTGTTGTTGTTTATTGTTGTTAATTGTTGTTGGGCACCACTGGAAACGCCGCCGCAGCAGCAGCAGCAGCAGCAGCACCGCCGACGCGAGTTGTCCAAACCTCATCAAGCTCCGCACCAAATCGCCGCACGAATAACAGCGCCGAACGTAGCGCGCACATCAACCTGCCTAGCGCAGCACCCGAGGACGAGGTGACGTGAACATTTCAAACAGGCGCGTGGAGCATTCTGGTCCATCGTGTGTGTATGTATGTTGTACGTATGTACGTACGTATGATGTGGAACTTCTTTCGTACCGTACGTAGCCAACCGTGCAAATTGGTTGTGCGGGGGAAGGACAACAAACTCAACGCAGAAAGCAGTTCTAAAGAACTTCATTTTCAATGTTGTAGTGGTGTAGTGTACAGTGTAGTGTATAGTGTAGTGTATAGTAGTGTAGTGAATAGTAATGTATAGTGGAGTGTATAGAGTAGTGTATAGTAGTGTAGTGTATAGTAGTGTAGTGTTTAGTAATGTATAGTGTAGTGTATAGTGTAGTGTAACGCAGTGTAGTGTATAGTAGTGTAGTGTATAGTGTTTAGTAATGTAGTGTATAGTGTAGTGTATAGTAGTGTATAGTAATGTATGGTGTAGTGTATAGAGTAGTGTATAGTAGTTTAGTTAATAGTAATGTATAGTGTAGTGTATAGAGTAGTGTATAGTAATGTATAGTTTAGTGTATAGAGTAGTGTATAGTAGTGTAGTGTTTCATAATGTATAGTTTAGTGTATAGAGTAGTGTATGGTAGTGTAGTGTTTCATAATGTATAGTTTAGTGTATAGAGTAGTGCATAGTAGTTGTGTACGTATGTTGAACTTCTTTCGCACCGTACGTAGCCAACTCTGCCAATCGGCGGTGGGCGATAATGACAACAAACTAAACGCAACACAGAGCAGTTCTAAAGAAATCCGTTTTCTATCTTCATTTAAAAGTGCATAGCTCCGGTGGCTTCCTAGTATGGTAAAGAAGAGCGTTCCAGACGGCCGCAGGAGTGCAACAGACGCCCCGCCCGTGTCCCTGGGTCGAAGGTCATCCCCCGCCCCCTCACCTTCTTTGATCATGCCCACGGTGAGGCACTTCTGGTAGCGGCAGTACTGGCAGCGGTTGCGCCGACGCTTGTCCACGGGGCAGTTCCTGTTGGCCAGGCACACGTACTTGGCGTCCTTTTGCACCGTCCTCTGTGAGCAGTAACAACATCGCGCACGCAGAGGGGAAGGGTCGAGAGGTCACCGTGGCCCACTGCGGACCGACGCCACCGCAAGACGCACGGACAGCCGACCACCACCGTCTGTGACAATAGAGTCCCACTCTTCTGGCCCGAGTTCCAACCTTCCGCTGATTTTTTTTACTGTCCACCACCAGGTAAGGCCCATTGAGCTCTCTGGCTCGTTTTCAAGAAGTGACCTGGTGATCGCAAATGATGGCCCAATGAAGTGGATTATCACGTGGAAATGTATAGCAGCAGCCAAATACACCATTGGAACCTCATTTGCCAGTAGCAAAATATGATAATTGGTTTTTAGCCTTTTATCTGGCAACAAAACTGACACCTTTATACAAGGAGTCATTAGCAGCCGAATAATCAGCAGGTTTCTAAATGCAGAGGGAACAACCGCAGGACCCGGCGAAAAATCCACGCGACCATGGGGAGAGAATCACGCAAACTCCAAATATATAGATAGATACCAAGCGAGGTAGTTAACATCTCGCCATCGCGGCCTGAAGATGATAAGCTATATTTCGATTTAAAGCTTTCGTGACTGCAGGGATTCATCTTCTTGGTTCTTGCGGTAAAGTCACATAGAAGGGAAATAATAAAATAATAAAAATAAAACATAATAAAATAATTCTTAGTGTTGGGCAGTGAGAATTATTTTATTATGTTTTATTTTTATTATTTTATTATTTCCCTTCTACGTGACTTTACCGAAAGAACCAAGAAAACGGTAAGCTATGTTTGCCACTCCAATACGTTGTGGATTACCTGTCACGCTGCAAATACACACCACTCATCGCAAAGCTCCTGTTCCTAATGCCTCCAATTATTTAATGCCGCGGATTTTTTTCTCTCTCCCAAATTTCAAGTTGCTTACCCTTATCCCGCCGTCAACGTTAAAGTTACAAATCTGTAATGCGCCGCACGTTTCAGAGGCACGGTAAATCACAGACGAGCGGGGAGACAGCCAGAACCGGCTCTACCAACAACTGCCCATACTCCTCAGTGGTGCTGCATTGGGGATGTTGGACAAATTCCACTAACGAGTGATTACACTTCAAATGCTACTCGAAATAAAGAATGAACGCACTGAATGATACACGTTCCAACGGCCTGCCGCATCGCCACAGCCACCACCACATTCTTCCGATGGCAATTGCAGGACTGCATCGCGGTTGCAGTTTGTATTTATAAAGAGTGATGGTGCATTTGTATCTCGTGACAATCCCGCTCTAGCCATCACGTTGGACGCCAGCGTGGTCACAGAATTCGCCGAACGATCACAAGAATATGGGTTCATATCCCATCAGGGGTGTAATGGCGCATTACATGCTTCAGGTTACGATAACATAAATCGAATTACACGTTTTGCAATTGTGTGTGTTTTTATTTATTATATATCTTGATTGGAATATATGATGTATGTAATGTGTTCACGTGACCCAGGCAGCCACTGGAGGCCGTTACATTCACCAGGATGGCAAAAAGAGAATAGATTCTTGAAGTCAATCACGAACCATGAATTGTGACAATTGATCAATTCACGGGCGGTGGAGAGGTGGGGGGGGTTGTGTTAATTGTTACAACCATGACGGCCGGGTCAGAGTCAGCTCAGCCATTCACCCCTTGGGGGAATGATACAAATACGTGCCACTTTATGGGAAATCAACAACGGCTGTCCTGCAGAGAGACCGCCCCCTTCCCCCCGGAATGCGAAATTTCCACAACCGGCTGCCGACGCGTAGGATGAGCGGCTCAACCGCAGCGGCTGTTGCAGCCCTCGTCGCGCCAACTCGGGGTGGTAGGAGGAGGAGGTTGCCTGCTCACCTTGAAGAAGCCCTTGCAGCCTTCGCAGGTGCGCACGCCGTAGTGCTGGCACGCCGCGTTGTCTCCGCACACGGCGCACATGCCCTCGGCCGCCGGCGGAGATTCGCCCACCGGAGGCATCATCGTCGCCATGGCCGACCGAGAGGAGCCGAGCCGGGGGACTCCTCTGCCAAAGTCTGGGGTGCAGGAATCTGGCAAATGCTGATGCTGCTGATGCTGCTGATGCTGCTGCTGCAGCAGGTGCTGCCGCTCGATACCAAAGTCTCCGCCGTCGTGGAACGGCCCGGCGTAGTGGGCCGGCTCGTAGTGGCGCTGCGAAGCCGGGCTCGGGTGGAAGCCTGCCATTTTCACGGCGGAGGGGCATTCGGCGAGTGGCCGCATCCTGCCGAGGGTGTGCTCCAAGTGCGACAGGGCCATCGGGTACCCCGGCATGGCCCGTCCCACCGGCAGGGCGTCCATGCCGGGGTGAAGTCGCCTCTTGACCGGGGGCGATGCCTCCGGGTCTTGCAGCGGACCGGCGGCCTGGGGCGGGCCGTGGTCAGAGTCCGGCGGCATGGGGAATTTCGTCAAGAAGTGGGGGCGCCTCTCGGCCGCGATGGGCCTCGCGAAGCCGTAGCCCGGCATCCCTTGCCTGTAAAACGATTCCGAGTCGCCGGGATGGGGCGGCAGGTAGATCTTCATGCCCGGCGGGGAGGGGATGGTGCACGGCATGGGCAGCTGCTTGAAGCCCATCGTGTGCGGCGCCGGCTTCCTCTCCACGCTGGCGAGGTTGGTGAGGCTGTACTGGACGTGCGAGCCGCCCTGCTCGTCCCACAGCGACGGCTGCAGCGAGTCAATGGACTCGGGCGTGGAGGGAGGGGACTGCTTGTAGAAGTCGATGGGGCTCAGGTCGCGGGCGAGGAAGCCGTGCACCATCGGCCGCTCCTCCTTCACGCCGTGGTAGGGGTGGTACGCAAAGTCGCCCGCCTTGCCGTCGTAGTGGACGACCCCCGCGGGCGCGTCGGCGTTCGTCAGCTCCATGTTGAGCCTCACAAACTCGGGAGTGTCCATGAGTCGGGGACTCAGGTCCAGCGGCCGGGGGTCGCGAAGCGGTCCGGCGCTCGGCTCTCGTCCGCTCGGCGATCTGAGCACGTCCGCCGCCGCTGCGCTCATTTGTCGGTCGGTGCTTCGGGGGTCTGCGCAAGGGGCGAGAGAACGGCGCACCGGGAGCGTGAGAAGCGCGTGCGTGCCCGCCTGCGCGCGCGCGCACGCACGCGCGTGGGTGCGCTGAACTTTTTTTTCGAACCGTACGTAGCCAACCGCGCTAATCGGAGGTGCGGATGGAAGGACACCAAACTAAACGCAAAAAAAAAATAGTTCTGAAGAAATTCTTTTCAATCTGACGCTCAAGCAAGCGTTGGGCAGAGAATGGCTCGCTTGTAAATTTGCACTTTGGTGGTGCTGAGCCAGTGATTGAAATTCCACATTCCTATGCATTGGGGGGGGGGGGGGAGGGTGGCAATCGCGGTCTTTATATGACAAGGGTTGCTGTTGTTACATCCCATCTCTAGATTTATATCCGATCTAAAATCTTTATCACGATTACATAACGGCCCCCGTAGGTGCATGAGCGCCAACTGAAAGAGACGACGATGCGTGGTTTGCTTGATGGGCTGTGCTTATCCCCCCCCCAACCCCCCCCCCCCCCCCACAACATGCACGCACAGGCAAGCACGCACCTTTACTGCCGATCGTTTAAACCATTATCTACGAAACGGCGACGGGTTCGGAGAGCGCGCAGGCCCCGTCACCAACGGTCCAACAGGCCGATCTCTCTATTTGTAAATTGTTCGCGAGAATAAAATAGCTTCGAGCGCGGCAAATGTTATTTTTTCAAAGTTTTTTTTGCGTCGGTTGCCCCACGAGCCCGTGTTTTAATATCGCGCGCGGACGTCACCTGGGCGGTACACCTTTTTCCTCGAGGCTCTCGGTCAATTGTTTACGGAGCCAAACACGCTGCGTCACCTTGGCAGCCGGCCACAGAGAGCCGAGGGTGTCCACGCGACACGATTCGAGGGCTCTGGTACCCGGGACAGCTTTCGCCGGGCGTCGTTTTAAAAAAAAAACTATTTTTTATTGCGACAATTTTTTTTTTTAATTAGCAGGTAAAGCCCCACTGAGCTATAGAGAGCTCTTTTTCATAAGCGGGCTGGACATCACAAATGACAGCTCAACGAAGTGACTCATCATCGCGGGGCAATTTATAGCAGCCAAATACTCTAAACGCATGATGTTGATTTTAAATGTGGAGGTAAAAACCGGGAGGAGCCGGAAAAGAAAAAAAAAATCCACGCGATCACGGGGAGAGCATGCCTACTCTCCAAATATACAGCAGCAGGCGTCAGGGTCAGAATTGAACCCACGACCTCCTGCATACCAGGCGAGGTAATTAACATCTCGCCATCACCTAGATGGCTACAGACCCACGAGAAACATTCCGACGCGCACTTTGTCTCCTCGTTCAAACACGCTGCGGATGCACTTTATCTAGTCTCGTCAAGGACCGTAAACCATCACGTGAACTCCGGTCATCCTCGCAGCAACGGCTTTTAGCTTAAATTTCGATTCAAAGCTTGCCGTCAAACAAAAAGGGTCAGGCGTTTTCAGGTGCGCTCCTGCGGCCGTCGGGAACGCTCTTCCTTCAGATACTAGCAAGACGCTGGCGCTGTGCACTTTAAAACTAGATCGAAAACTCATTTTAAAGAAGTTACTTCTTGCGTTCTGTGGTTTAGTTTGTTGTTCTTTCCCCGCACCTCCGATTAGCACGGTTGGCTACGTACGGTGCGAAAGAAGTTCCACATAAAGTATGTATGTGCATACATAGAGCATACGATATAGCAATATAATGAATATAACATTGCAATAAATTATATGTATATATAAAGTTGATTTTTTTTATATACGGTTCTACACTAGGAAAAGTTGTTGACTGACAATTCGAACGCTGTAGCCTAATATTTATTTCATAAACATTTCATTGCTTTGTGCAATCGCTATTAATGTGGCTTTTTTTTAGCGATTCGCATTCTCCCGGGAATAGTGGCGCACCACATCTCTAATTCAACACGTGGTTCTGCGTCGATCTAGGACCCGTGTCTAACAGAGAGGGAACCCTTACCTATGAATATCTGACGGTTCACCAGGATTGGCTTCAAGCGAGCGAGATTCTGCTGATGAGACACTTAATGCCGAAACCAGTCCAGAGTTCGCTTGCATTAAGACCAATGGTGCTGGGGAAACGAAAGCCACGTCGCCCATGGGATGCGTAAAATAATAAAACATAAAAACAATGTACGTGGTGAGACAGATATGGGAAGGTGGAATATTGTTGTCTGCGTTTTTTGTTTGTTTTGCCGCTGATACTTTCCATAACGATGGTTAGTTATTTCGTGCTAAGAGATGGAAAAACACAGCAAGTAGTTTTACATCTTCGCTCGAAGAAATGTCGTGCGTTTGTCGATCTGTTACGTCGGTGGTGGGAGCTGAATACTACATCAGTAGGCATCAAGATGGTTTGATCGAAACGACATTGAACCTCCCGCTCTAAATGAATAAAAATCTACAATTTACACGGGTGCTCATCTGTTTCACCTCGTTCCATTGAACATGAATGAACGTCTGTTTTAAGTAAGTTCCAATTACGAAAGTAACTTGGAAAAATTATTTGCGTACAACGAAAATGTACGTGTTAAAAAAAACAACACATATTTCAAATTGTACTCTGCAATGCAACGCGGGGGCTACGTTAATTATAAATGTAACTTGCGATCAATATTCTAATTAAAACCAATTGCTGTGAATTATTAAATATAACTCTGCAGGAGCCGGTTGCATCCTGTGACGTTTAAAGTACGTCCGTTGAGAGCCTTTGCGAGGATTCCGAACGGAAATGTTTGAGTGGAGTTTTCAGACTAAACACCACCGCTGTCCCGAGACTAATTTCCATACCTTGTGAAAATTTACTTTGAAAAAACCCCACAAAATAACGAAACAGAGTTTACGTGCAAAATAAGATGTTTTTGTTTATATATATGGAAAGCTGTTGTCGAGCCAATGTCGTGAAGCAACCTATATTTGGCACTATATCTAATACACTATGACACGATATTGAAGACAATGTAGTATATATTTATATTTAGTTTGATTATGCACTGTAATTATAGTAAACATATAATTATCCATTCAAACTCACTGGCACGCAGAAGCCGAGTCGATCTAATAAAGAAACAACCACCATATTCTCTGCTTTTTTGTTGTGTTTAGTGTTGTTGTCCTTCACCACGCACCTCCGATTAGCACGTTTGGCTACGTACGGTGAGAAAGAAGTTCAACATACAAGGTTGTGGTGGCACTTCCATCCCAGTTTTCTTCGACATTCCTGCATGCGTGTGTGTGTGTGTGACTGTGTGTGTGTGTGACTGTGTGTGTGACTTGTGACTGTGTGTGTGACTTGTGACTGCGTGTGTCGGTGGAGAGCGGTAATGTAGCAGTTAGCGCGCTGCGCTATGAACCTGGCGACCAGGGTTCGATTCCCGCTCACGGCCAACACCAGTGACGATTATCTGAACCGGTCCTGGGCCTCCCCTAGCTCGACTCAGCCTCAAATGAGTACCTGGTGCGGTGTGTAAGCATCGCCACTGGGGAGACAAAGGCGGTCGGGCGTGGTGCTGGCCACCCACTCCCTCGTGTACTGTTCCGGCCTTCATAGGTGCTCGCTAACAGCACTTGCCCCTACAGTCTGTCAAGGCTATACGGGGGGATCTTTGTGTCGGTGGGTCTGTTTTTAAGCTTTAAAACGATATTACAATTGCACAGCTTCCCAACGCGGTGTTGAGGTTGTACCACAGTCTCAGCCGAATCCACTTAGGAGAGCCAGTCAGCGCAGCCGCAAGAACCTCTGATTTCAGCACTATTGTCACGTGCATGTAACTCGTGAGATGCTGGTATTTCTGATGTCATCTGGACTCGATTCTCTACGGCAATATCTGCGTGTTTTTTGTTAAGTTTCGTTGAAAAATGCATACGTAAATTTTTTGTTATTTAATTTCATTATCATCATCATCATCGGTAATAATAACAACCAAAAGACAGTGTCAAGTAAATGCTAGATGAAGGCCTCCCTTGTGCTGCGTCGGTCGTGAGAGATGTCTGGCCATACTTCATCACGATGGCGAGCGCTGGTTGGTAAAAGGGCGTTGTGGAACTGAGCTGCGGGCCGGGAGTTGAACTCCGATCCCAGGGTTCATAAGCCCGGCGCGATGCTTGTGACAGAAGTGACAGCAAGCAGAGCTCCGCGGGGCTATTTTTCGATTTAAAGCTTTCGTGACTGCAGGGATTCATCTTCTTGGTTCTTTCGGTAAAGTCACGTAGAATGGAAATGATAAAATAATAAAAATAAAACATAATAAAATAATTCTCACTGCAGGGATTCATCTTCTTGGTTCTTTCGGTGAAGTCACGTAGAATGGAAATAATAAAATAATAAAAATAAAACATAATTAAATAATTCTCACTGCAGGGATTCATCTTCTTGGTTCTTTCGGTAAAGTCACGTAGAAGGGAAATAATAAAATAATAAAAATAAAACAATTAAATAATTCTCACTGCAGGGATTCATCTTCTTGGTTCTTTCGGTAAAGTCACGTAGAATGGAAATAATAAAATAATAAAAATAAAACATAATAAAATAATTCTCACTGCAGGGATTCATCTTCTTGGTTCTTTCGGTAAAGTCACGTAGAATGGAAATAATACAATAATAAAAATAAAACATAATAAAATAATTCTCACGTGAGAATAATATTATTATATTATTTTATTATGTTTTATTTTTATTATTTTATTATTTCCATTCTACGTGACTTTACCGACAGAACCGAGAAGACTTTGCGGGGCTGTAACTCGCACGCAATTGACGAAGGAGCAACACAAGGTCTGCGTTTCGCCGTTTGCAAGCCTCAGCTGCAAATGCCGCACACACACGCGAGCCCACGCGTCCGTGTTTGGCGATGCGAGTAAAATATTCGTGTTAGCTGCAAAAAAGTTACTTCTTTCAGATGTATGATTTTGCACATTGGCGTAGAGGACTAAATGTTACCGGAGATGTTGACTGTTGAAGGGGAATGACTTGAACTGAGCAGACATGGCGAAGGACAGGTTTGAGGTAGAGGTCAATCACGGGTGTCTAGTGGTCACGCAGAGAGTACGGAGGGCACGCGTACTCTGTGCACCTTCGACTAGCACGGTTGGCTACGTACGATGCAATAGAAGTTCAACGTACATACTGGCCTAGCTGAGTGCACAGCCCAGCGTCACCAAAGACAAAACGATACATCACGAGCATTCGTGGTTGCAATTTGCGAAACAAATTTAGTGGCAATTGTGTAACTTTAATGAATGCATTTTCATACTCTAACTTTAAAAAAATAATAATTACTTATTCCACACGTCTATAATGATATAGCTGTTGGCATATTCCTTTATGTAAATCCATCGTGTAATCTAGCTTGTAAGATGAATGTGAAGTGACGGCTTGGATTTGTAATATAACCGGCATAATTGTAATGAAAGAGTGTTTAAATTGACTACGGTGATGCGTTTTTCTTGTTCTAATTAAGCAAATTTATATTGTATATACTTGCATACTTTCGACATCATGTTAACCTAGACATAGCATCGAAATGAATTCATGTCTCTGATGTAATGAGAAAGACAAGAGACGGAATGGAATGTTGTGCCTGGGGATAATACGCATGTATGTTGAACTTTTTTCGCACCGTACGTAGCCAACTGTACTAATCGGAGGTGCGGGGAAACGACAACAAACTAAACACAAAAGCACAGTTGTAAAGAAATGAGTTTTCAATTTACATTTGAAAGTGCATAGCTCCAGTGGCGTCCTAATATCGGAAAGGAGAGCGTTCCAGACGGCCGCGAAAGCGCGTCTGGAAGCGCCGCGCGACGCGGTGGCCGCCGCCTTTGTTCGATGGCCACGGCCAAAATCCGCTGCTGCTGCTGCTGCTGCTGCGAGGTGCACGAAGTTAGGCGGAGACAGCGCTTCGAATGCACTTCACGGCGATTTTGAAGAATCGCACGCAACTGGGAGGAGGAGGATGATGAGGAGCGTCCGATGCGACGTTCGTAAGTGAATATTTCGTGGACAGAGTCACATGGCGGGAGGAATGCCGCGATCGCCGATGCTCTTTGAGAAAACGACACGGCCGAGGGTGAGTGACGGAGAGACACGCGCACACTGCTGGCGACGGTGTTATTGATTAATCAACAGCATCTCGTGCTGTCAGAGGGTTCGTATATCGAGCACGTGAGTTGGTCAATATCGATCACGTCTTAAAAAAAAAAGAAACATTACAAGTTAACACCGCATTGTTCCGGCAATCCAACACCTTGCAACAACAACAACACCAAAACCCCTTCAGCTAAATCAAAGGCTCTAGAGTGCTGGTATTTTGATTTATACTACGACTAAGATTTATCAATGATAACTCTTACACGGTAACTCAACAAGGGCAAGCCGCGCAGCAGTCATGCACGTAAGCGCAATCACGTGGCAGCGTGGATTCCCTCTGCTTCTACACAGCTTCGAATGCCCTGCTGATGTTTCCCCGAGTACAATAACAATTCTTAATGATGTGTATAATCTCGGCGTAAGCCTTCCTCGCGTGCACACAGGCACTGCTCGTTTGCTTGCGCACAGAGGGTTGTCCCGGGGTTCCGATGGGTACGTCCGATATCTAAACAGTTGGAGGTAAGGTTTTGACGTGAAGGCCGAATCGTTGTGCGCTACGAGTTTGGTCGATTAACCTGAAACGGTTCCTGGGCCTCCCCTAGGTCGATTCATCCTTAAATTGGTACCTGGCGCGGTGTGTCGTAACCATCGCCACCAGGGAGATAAAGGCGGCCGGGCGTGGTGCTGGCTACCCACCCCTTCGTGTGCCGTGTCGGCCGTCGTAGTTGCCGCTCGCTAACAGCACCTGCCCCTACAGTCCGTGAAGACTATACGGGGGATCTGTGTCTTTGTGTGTGACACGAGGAGGTTCGTCTATGTCACTGTTTTTGGGTGACAGCGTGGACATGCACAGGCCAAATCGCTGCGCTCCGAGAGGATGGGACCCAGTCGTGCATCAACCAACACAACACGGCTTGAAACTTGGTGACCGTTTAAAAAAAAAATCAAAGGTGATTACAATTAAAGGCATTTCAGAAGTTTCGCCTCTATCAATATATATACACTTATATACAAACTTGGATCTGTGCTGAACTCTTATAGTTTGCCTTTGGAAGCTAACCCTCCTTTTCCTGCAGACGACCGCTTGTGTTGCGATCGAAACGTCGTAGTTTGTTGTTATTTTCTTTGAACCCATCTACGTGACTTTACCGAAAGACCCAAAGAATATGACGTCCTGCAGTCACGAAAGCTTCAAGTCAACATTTAACTATTGGACGCTTGATGGTTCTTGGTCTGTATCACGCTGGCTACCCCTTCCGTAAACCTGAAATAATATATTACTACAATGCGGTATAACCTTTTCTTAAAATTTAGAAGAGCGTTGTTATTTATTTTAATGTTTTATTTCATTCGTTCAACAAGTTAACGTTCACAAGTAATTCCACGCAATGAGGAGGAATCATCACACAGCGCTGCTCCTGACGCAATCATCGACCAACCTCGACCGAACGTCACATCTGTCTCTCGGCAACAACGTCAGAAGAATACTTGATTAGGCTGAAATATGTCTTCCTTAGAGGTATACAACTAATACTGTTGAATTCGCTAGGTAAAGCCCACTGGAGCTATGAGCTCTTTTTTTCAGAGGCGATGTTAGCTCATGTAAGTGACAGATGGCATCACGCGCGGGGGGCTTTATAGCAGCAAGCAAAGATCATCTAAACATGCGCTTCTAAACGTGGAGGGAAAAAAAACAGGAAGGCAACCCCGAGTTCAATCCACGCAAAGCACGGGGCGAGAAAGAACACGCCAAAGACTCCACACATTCACAAACAGGCATCGGTCAGCGTCCGGGTATCGAACCCACGCGCTCCTGCGTAAAACCAGGCGAGCTATCTATCACCTCCTGCCCACACACCGCAGCGTCACCCAACGTACCTTCGCTACGAGCGCGGATCTTTAAAGACACTTCGACAGGGAAGGGTCCCTCCCTTCACGCCCTGCCGCCAAATCCCACGGCGCGGAATCCCCGCGCGCGACACATCGTAAATAATGAGCCCGTACCTGTCGCGCGCGACCACCGCTGATATACCGGGAGCGTCGTTCCGCCGCTGCCAATGAACGAGCCGCGTTCCCGTGGGTCACGGGCGTCACGCGGCCCCCCCCCCCCCCTGCGCACATGCACGCCCACAACAATACCCCACCACCACCCACCCACGACCCATCCCAACCCACCCACCCACTCGTCCACTGGGGGCCGGCCCGATCGGTCGGCACCACCTCCGCCGCCGCCGCCCGTGCCGACGCGGCGTGCGCGCCACCCAACGCCCGGTGGCTCGCGATGGGGGAACCCTCGTTACCTCGATGTCCGCGCAAGCATTAGAGATGCATTGATATGTTAAGGGTGGGGAGGGGGGGGCTTTCAGGAGGGGAGGCGGAATAGCCCGCACCCCAGCCAACCCCTCCACCGCTCCCCTCGCTACCCACCCACAAGGATAAAGAGCCCCCGTATAGCCTTTAGCGGACTGTTGGGGCAAGTGCTGCAGTTAAAGCGAGCACCTATGAAGGCCAACACGGCACACGGATGGGACGTGCTTCTGGCGGCCAAAACCACGACCTGCCGACCGCCTTTGTCTCCCCCAGTAGCGATGTTTATTCATACACATCATACCAGGTACTCAATTCAGGCTGAGTCGCTCCTAGGAGGGGAGGGGAGGGGGGTCACGCCCGGGACCGATTCAGATAATCGTCACCTATGTTGGCGTGAGCAGAAATTTAACTCGGTTCACCCCGGGGTTCGTAACACGGTGCGCTAACCACAAGACCCCCTCCCCGCCCACACACTCACACGATCAGTGCTCGTTAGAAGGGGGTCTCTGCGCTCGGGGCGTGGAGCCTGAATAATTATGATTAAAATGCGGGGGCGGTGGGGGCTTGCTCTTACGGTAATCGATGTTTGCCCGATGGCATCGGCGCCGTTCTACCTCTGTGTCTTTGTCCCCCCGCCCCCATCACTCCACGGGGGCTCCGTCGTGCAATGCGGTGTCCACGTTCATCCTCCACCACACGCACCACCACCATCATCATCTCGACTGGAGCGGCTTCATTGACCGCACGCTGCACGTGACAACCGGACAAAGCGTCTCGACCCCGTGGCTCAAAATGCAAAAAGGAACGTCCTTGGCATTTCCACGCCGCCGCTGCTGCTGCTGCCGCTGCTGCTGCGACTGCTGCTACTGCTGCTACTGCTGCTACCTCGAATGCCGGCGTAATGAATGTACCTGTGGAGGTAAAAGAAGCCCCCTGAACCGCTGGCGACGAGACCGTGAGATGGTTGTCGCATAGCTGTAGTTGCCTCCGATACAATCTGCACAATGAGCTCTTTGTGAATGCCAGACTCTCTTTAAGTGGTTTCTGTAAAAATAAATATAAACCCAACAATATAGCGATGATGTTTTCATGTCATGATCTGCGGTGAGTAAGGGCTAGACACGTCGACGGAATCATGAATTCGCCTTCCTTTTACACTTTTGTTGGTGCATACCGTAATGTAAATGTCTATTTATGTTTTAAAAAAATGCTTATAGCATTCAACAGATGCTGCTGAAATAGTTTGGGTACAGAAAACAGCGTGCATTTATATATCCTCGCGAAAGCCAATCTCAACTTATTATTTAAGAGTTTAGATTCGTCTCGTATACATTACGGTAGCTGTAGACGAATTAAAACTCATTCAAGAAATGCAACATATAGCACCACGAGTACTAATCCTAGGTATTTAGAGCTACATTTTAACTTGCAGCATGTTCCTTACAAAACAAAACAAAAAAAACAGGCGTGGCTAGGTATACGCACTCAAGCAATAATTGCACGGCGCCGAAATTCTATAAATACACACCCACAACACGTACACAGACACACAACAACAGCACCATGATAACCAGCACGTGTGTGTATGGGCGCGCGTGCGTCCACGGACGCGCGCACATTTCAGGTTTAACCTGAGCGACGGCTCTCCCGTCCCCCTCCTCTCTCTCTGTGTGTGAGACGCGTGAGGCAATCACTGAGAAATCTGCCTCGGGTGCGCATCTTCCCTCCTCGCCGCGCGTCACGAAGGCAGCAGCAGAAGGGGCAGTAGCAGCAGTAGCAGCGGCGGCAACCGGTAGGCGCGGATGTCGTCGCGGATTTTATTTAAAAATATATATTTTTTATTTTCTAAAAATAAAAATTTGGCGGCGCAGCCACGGGGCTGCGAGAGAGGCGCGGCGCGTCGCACGCGCGCACGCACGCACGCACGCGCGCACGTGCCTTGAACTTCTTTCGTACCGCACGTGGCCAAAACGTGCTGATCGGAGGCGCGTTCCGTACGTGGAGCCTCGGCGAGACGACGGAGTTGTGCGTGCGCGCAAAAAGGCCAGCAGCGAGCGCGGGGCTTAAGCTCTCGGGATGTCACGCGGGGGGGCTGGTACCATTCGTGGATAACCACGCTGTAGCACCCGCCCGCCCGCCTGCCTGCCTGCCTGCCCCTGTCACCTTCACCACCACCACCATCATCATGTGTCTGTATGTTGAACTTCATTCGCACCGTAGGTGGCCAACCGCGCTAATCGGAGGTGCGGGGCAAGGACGACAAACTAAACACAAAAAACCGGTTCTAAAGAAATTCGTTTTTAATCTGGATTTAAAAGTACGCAGTTCCCCCAGTGGCTTCCTAATATCGTAACGAAGAGCGTTCCAGACGGCCGCAGAAGCGCATCTGAGAGCGCGCGATGCGGTGGCCAGCCAAAAGCAGCTGCTGCTGCGAGGATGAGCGGAGTTTGCGTGACCTCGCACATCGTAATCCGCTGAGATCGATGTTCATGGACGCAGCCTGCCGAGTGATTGGATGCGACTTCACGAAATGTAATTGTCTCAAGTATAACAATAATGATGATCATAATTTCAACTTGCAGCGGCGCACGGCACAGTATTCGCTCGCTGTCGTCGAAGGAGGTCGGGACTCAGAGGAGGGGCGAGGAAGAACCAGACAGCAGCCACGCGATAAACTGGTGCCCACAATTGTCCAAGCTCTGCGGTCCTCGATATATTGAGGTGTTACCGCCTGATTAATGAGCGTTTAATTCATAACATGTAGCCTCAGTCCTGGGGGGATCAACGCCATTGCCGTATGTCGATGAAAGGCACTCAACAATACCACACCTCGCTACTTTACAGATTCTGTAACCTAGTTAACCGCTAAATTGTGTGTACACTGTACTGTAAATGTGTATGCGCATACAATGTACACTGTGCATCATTTGATCATCGTAATAAAATGTAGGTATAGTGGTGAGAGAGAGCCAATGTCCGGTTCAGATTTTACTCCCCCACTCACTGATGGTTGCCATGGCCAGGAATCAAACCCAGGTGGCCAGGTTCACAGCGCAACAGGGCGCTAACCACCGTGCCACCACTCCACCCCATATAGAGTACATACTGTCTGATACATTCCTGGCCAAGTACGGCTAAACGAACCCTCCCCCCAATGACCAGCAGAGTGTGAAGAGGCTCTCATCCAGCAGTGGATTGAGAATGGGCAGGACATTTTATATTTTACTATTATTGGCGTATAATTCCCAGTTCACAGTTGTGCAGAAAAAACCCCGTCAATATTAATGAGACTAATTTGTTATTGCTCAGCGAATTATACGCACGGATACGTAATGCTTTGAAAAAGTATATTCTGTGTCTTTAGTATCCGAGTAAGTTTTAAGTCGAGTGGCACAACTTAAGAGTTCACAAAGGGCATTTCTAAACCCAAGATGTTTTCAGCGTTCGTTCCATCTCATTCGTCAGTGTCTGAACCTGTCAACTTCTAACAATGTGTGGAGTACGGTATGGAGGTTTTTTTTTTAACACGTAGGCTTTCGCGACCAATATCATCCATAAGAGGTTTTTTGGATTAAACCTCCACCCCCCCCCCACTTTGCGCAAGAGCGCAGAAGCGTGGTCACCACATCTACGCCTCTTTATAAGGAACGAAACAGGTGGACTTCTCCACAAACCTGGCTGTCGCCTGATGAAGCTAGTTGTAATTACTGGCGAAACGTCGTTCCCAGATTGCTAATGTTGTGGCTTGGCTCTCCAACACACCGGTGTGCTGTACTAGTATACTACACTATACACTACACCACTATACACTACACTATATACTACACTACTATACACTACACTATACACTACACTATATACTACACTACTATACACTACACGATACACTACACTATACAATATACTACTATACACTACACTATACACTTCACTACTATACACTACACTATACACTACACTACTACACTATACACTAGTGCTGTACTAGTGACGAATTGGCCACGTTCTGTTTACGTGACAACCCTTACTAGTTGGCTGTGTCGGGTGGTGGAGGGTTTTAACGACACATTTATTTATTTACGCGATCTAACCCAAAAAAACCTCTATTATAACGTGCAAATAACACGAGGACTCAAAATTCGCTGTCGTTTAGTATTTACACTTTTGGTTTTCGCTAATAATATTTTCTACACAGACAACATCAGCTCCTTCTGTTTGTTATAATATTTTTGGTTGAAAAGTTTATGCGAAAACGGATGGGGTTTTTCCGTATTATTTCTGTTCCGTAATACATTTTCCCTGTTAATGCACTGCGTCACTCTTTTCGCGTGTAATGGCATTGTGCACGGACGGAGGCTGGAATGTCCATCTGAATTCAGCGTCTTTGTTCTGCATCGCGCATTGAAGTGCGTGTGAATATGTGAGCCGTGCATTAAAGTAAAAAAAAAACACACGATGGCAATACTGATACAAACACACGGAAATTAGCCGTGATTTGTGAGATCGGTGATGTCAAGGTGGATGATTTTCACGCAAATTGCGAATTCGTGACTTGATGAAGCTCACAGCCGTTTGAGTAGAAGCACTGTAGTTACGTTGATGTTGAATTCAGTCGTGAACGGAGTTAAATCGCTGGTGGAGGAGGCCTGATCGGTCAGAATTTGATCGGTACATTGGCCACGGGCAAATGATAACTTTGTAAACGTGACAAGTCTTGTCGGCTGGTAGAGGGTTAGGGGCCGTCCATAAATGACGTCACGCGATTTTGGACGATTTTTGACCCCCCCCCCCCATCGTCACACGGCGTCACAAAAAGTCAGACCCCCCCCCCCCTCAAATATGACGTCACACAGCTCTGCCCCCACCCCCCAATAAAAAATGCTTCAAATCGCTTTCAACTTTTGTCATTGTAGTGCGTATTTAATGTGGCGCTGCACTCTGATGTTGTATGAGAAAACATTTATTAAAAAGTCTATTTAATTAAGTAGCACGTGTTGTCTATATTTATTTAAAGTTGCGCATTTTGATGTGACGTCACATTTCTCAACCCCCCCCCTCGTCACACATCGTCACAAATGTCTGACACCCCACCCCGAGGTGCGTGACGTCACTTAAGGACGGGCCTTTAATTGTGAAGATGTTAATGAATATTCAGAATATTTATTTATTCTGGAGGAATCGCATGAGCTATAAAGCTCTTTTTGCACAGGCGTCCAGTAGAGTCACCGGGGTCAGAACGTTACAACGGCGAGCAATCAAACAATATAAAACTTTTTAATTTTGTTATGTTTTTTTATTTTTATTTTCCCTTTTACGTGACTTTACCGAAAGAACCAAGAAAATGAATCCCTGCAGTCACGAAAGCTTTAAATCGAAATATAAAACTACCACCACCACCATGTGCCCTAACCCAACAGTATTGCGACAAACACTCGGGCGTGAGTGTACTACAAGTGGGGCAACGCTCGCCATGGATACCCACAAGGGGATGTAGCTCAGTGGTAGAGCGCATGCTTTGCATGTATGAGGCCCCGGGTTCAATCCCCGGCATCTCCACGCTTTTTTTTAACCTTCTTTCGGCACATGTTTCCACGCGGCACTTTTTCAGGATTTTGAACTTTTAAGGACGAATAGTGTATTTCTGCTTCCCCCATAATTCAAGAAAGTCGGGTGTGATTTGTAAAACGCGTCGCACGAAAACATGCGTCGTTTGGAAAAGCGTTTTAAAACTGCAATGTTACGTTTCGCGAGTGTGCATCGAACATAAAAAAATCGTTGCCCCGCGTGAGGATTCGCCGTTGTTGCTGTACACCTCTCCGCTTCGTGTCCGACGTTTCGTTCCACGTGCCCCTTTCAGGTAGCTAAATTCTCCACTCACGGGGTAATGCGTTTCCAGATAAAGTAATCAATTGTTGTTGCAATGCAATCCAGCACCATCTATGGGTGCGCTCCGCGCATTGAAACGCAATGCCCCGCAAAGGTCAACAGGTGAGTCACGCGCGAAAATATCGGAGATCTGTTGTCGCAAAAAATTGACGAACACTGCGGATATACGCCGACAGATTGTCGGTATCAACACGGAGACCTCTCGACAAAGAACTTGGTGTTATTTCGCCGTATGTTTCATGCACAACTTCAGCAGGGCCACTCTTTGACATGCCCAGTCGAATGCGACGTTCCGACGACAAAAAATCCTGGAACCGCCGCACCTTGGTGAGATCAAATTAATTGTTTAAAAAGAAGAAAAACGACGAAGCAACTTGTATGAGTTCACGTGTTCGGACAAGCACCACTCACCACAGACGCGAACAAGTTAGCACTTTATTTTTGTTTCAGCGGTTTATATTTGCTGATGGCTTTGGGAGATGTAAAACATTTACAAGTATCTTGCATATCCACCAGCAGAGGTGGCTCTCGCTTGTCACCCACGTGCCCCCCAAGTTCCTGTGCCAAGTGATCCGTCGTTCCTATGAAACCTTCTCATTGCAACCGGTGCCACGGCGGGCGTGTTCGAAGGGCACAAGCCCCATCGCTGCCAGATGTCAACTCCCTCGGTCTGGAATGCACGAGGTGCGTGAGTTCGTTCCCAAGACACAGACCGATGCCTGCTGCTGGGTGTTTAAAACAGATGGACCCGATTTGAAATCGCTATATCTCTGCAACCACGAACCGCCCATGAAGGAAACTCTTACCATTTTAAAGGTCAGGCAATAGAGTTTCAAATGATTACCGCTAGATGCCTCTCCCAGCGCACAAACAGCCCCTAGCCTCAGTTATTCGCAGGACGGTGAGCCCGCAACATAAGACGTTTTGCGTTCTGCAGTTCAGCAAGACTGAATCCGTAATTGCGGTGCAGCGTGCGTTTCAACGGCGTTTTGGCATTGATCCGCCAATGTCAAAGAGCATTCGTTGTTGATACCAGTTGAAAATTTGAGGAAACGGGTTGTTGATGTAAGGGGAAGAGCACAAGGCGACCACGCACCTCAGAGGACAACGTGAGAAGAGAGGCGTTTGGGACGAATTCAACTATCGTCTCGATGCTGTCCGTATCGCAGGTGGAGGGCACATAGAGTTTTCATAAAATGGTTAGTAAAACTTGATAAGTCATTAAACCGTTTGTAACGTTTTGTATCATTGTACCATGTTGCCATCGTGCTTTGAAATTGGGTCTATCTTTTCAAACACCCTGTATTTGGAGTCCGAGTGTCGCTCTCTCTCTCCTCGTGGTCGCGTGGATTTTTCTCCGGGTTCTCCGGTTTTTCACTTCACGTTCAGAATCAACACCACGCGTTTTAAGTATGTGGCTGCTAAAATCAGAATCTTTATTTAAAATGTCCACGTGATAAGCCACTTCGTTGAGCTATCATTTGTGGACAGGTCGCTCCTGAAAAAAAATGTTGTATAGCAGCTACAGAAGAAGGCCTTACCTGGTAAAATAAAAACATAACTTCATAGTTTTATCTTCTTGGTTCTTTCGGTAAAGTCACGTAGAATGTAAATAAAAAAATAAACAAAAATATAACATAATAAATGAATTCTCACGACGTTTCGGCCACAACGCAAGCAGCCGTCCTCAGGTGGAGAACAGGTCTGTCGAGGAGACAGTCTGAATTATTTCCATTCTACGTGACTTTACCGAAAGAGCCAAGAAGATGAATCCCTGCAGTCACGAAAGCATTAAATCGAAATTCATAGTTTTAGTTTTCTGTGCCTCTTCTCTCGTCACGTCCGATGCCCTCGTCCTCCCATCTCTCCCTCCGTCTCCCTCCCCTCCTCCCACCTCTCTCTCCGTCTCTTTTTTTTACGATCAGTGGAAACAAGAAGATGCTCGGTGTAGTCGACACTTTGCTTCGTTGATCATTTCGTATTTTTTTTTTACTTTGCTTTATGTAAACCCCCCTCTCGCTCCCGCTCACTCTCTCGCTCACTCTCGTTCTGCGCGCAGCCCTTCTCGCAGTCCAACGGCCTCCGACGGGTAGCTCATAACTGCGTCTCCCTCCCCTCCTCCAACCTCTCCCCTCGTCTCCCTCCCCTCCTCCCACTTCTCCCTCCCCTCCCCCCACCTCTCCCCCCGTCTCCCTCTCCTCCTCCTGTTCCGCACCGGCGGCATGTCCATTTGCTGCTGCAATGGACAATGCCCTTACGAGTACATCACGTACAAAAAACAAAACCCCCTTCAATGCCCTGCTGATTCACACACACACACAAAAACCTTCCAACAATTTACCACCAATTAGGTCCGTGCCTTGAAGATTGCCCATGCAAGCGAGCCTGCGACATGCATCCATGGTGAACGGAGGAGAACGATGTCTCCGTCGTCATCGTCGTCGTCGGCAGTCCTTCGGGGTGGTTCAAGGATGACGCCCATCGGGTTTTAGTGGCGGCTCTTGATGTGGCCGAAGGAGTCCAATCCTCTTTTGGGCGTCGAGGGCACGCCGCAGGTCCCGGATGGAAGTTGGAATCCGCAGTGTCGGGGTTCGTTTCCTTTTGACTTTCTTTTTTTGGGCGGCGATCCACTTCGACACGGAGACGTGGGGGGGGGGGGGTCTCGAAGTGAGGCCCCGTGGTGGCCTGATGCTGGATGCAGCGGTGCCCCCCATATGTTCGGCATCCTGCCACTCCTCGTAGTTTGGAAGGTTGATTTTTTTCCTTGAGGGTATAATACAAGCGCGTTCGCTGGCCAGAGTGTGCGTGCAAGGCGAGTTCGGTCTCAGTTCTAATCAAGGTAAGCGCGTTACGATGCCGGCCACGCAAACGTTTCCCACGAATCACCCGATCAACACGATTTGTGTTTGTTAAAATAACGACGCAGTTTTGGTATTCGCCCATGATAGAGGTATGTTTTGGATTAGATCGAGTAAGTATAAATGCGTCGTAACCCTCCACCACCCGACACAGACAATTAGTAAGGGGATTTGTCACGTAAACAAAACGCCAAGTAGTTACTACTACAGCCCACCGGTGTGTTGGAGAGTAAATCCACAACATTTACAATTTGAGTAGTACGACGTTTTGCTGCTAGTTACATCCAGCCGCAAAGGAAGTCGTCCCTGAGCTCGGCCTGCGAGCGGCATGGGCAGGCAAACCGAACGCAAGCGAAATAAGTAATATTTAAAAAATACTTTTTTAAAAACGCGCTTTAATGAAATGTACCGTACTCGTAATGGCAAAACCCCACGACTCCAGGAAGTGGCCCCGAGGCTTGCCATAACGTAAAGGACCGTGGTCATTTACAGCCAACGTTAGTTGAGCGTGGACAATTAGAGCCAAGGCGAAACATAACATATAAAAACGATGGTTTAAAAATATATATTTTATTTTAATGATTGAATATAGTATTGTCATGAGTATGACATAAGTATACCAAGTTTGCAGTTGATACCATATTGGGAAGTGGGTTAAAATTGAGTTGCAAGATTTGAGGATACGACAACAACAACAGACAGAGTGAGTTAATAGAAAGCGTGTAAAAAGATTTTTAAAATATATTCTTAAATTTTTTATGATAGAATATAATATTGACATCAGTAAGACATAAGTACACGAAGTTTGCAGTCGATACCACATTGGGAAGTGGGTTAAAATCGAGTTACAGGATTTGAGAATATAAAACGACGACAACAACAACAACAGACAAAGTGAGTTAAATAAAAGCGTTAGAAAAAAAACTGACGGCGCATTGCCCCGAAAACCACCATCACGCGATCATTACGATGATCAATGATGCTCAGCGTACATTGTATATGTGCATATACATTCACGGTAGAGTGTACACAAAGTTGAGCGCTTGACTCCGTTGCAGGATCTGTCTGGTGGCGAGGTGTGGTATTTCGATTTAAAGCTTTCGTGACTGCAGGGATTCATCTTCTTGGTTCTTTCGGTAAAGTCACGTAGAAGGGAAATAATAAAATAATAATAATAAAACATAATAATTTTATTATATTAAAATAAATCATAATAATTTTAATATGTTTCATTTTTATTATTTTATTATTTTATTATATTAAAATAAAACATAATTTTATTTTTATTATTTTATTATTGTTGAGCGCGGAGCTCTGCCCTTCATCGACGCACTGCAAAGGCTTTGATCCTCTCAGGACTGAGGCTACAGGTTATTAATTAAACGCTCATTAATCGGGCGGTAACACCTCAATATATCGAGGACCGCAGAGCTTGGATAATTGTGGGGACCGGTTTATCGCGTGGCTGCTGTCTGTAGTTCCTCCTCGCCCCTCCTCTGAGTCCCGACCTCCTTCGACGACAGCGAGCGAATACTGTGCCGCGCGCCGCTGCAAGTTGAAATTATGATCATCATTATTGTTATACTTGAGAAAATTACATTGCGTGAAGTCGCATCCAATCACTCGGCAGGCTGCGTCCATGAACATCGATCTCAGCGGATTACGATGTGGGGTCACGCAAACTCCGGTCATCCTCGCAGCAGTAGCAGCAGCGGCGGCGGCGGCTTTTGGCGAACCATCGCGCGCTCACGGATGCGCTTCTGTGTCCGTCTGCGACACTCTTTCCTTCCGATGTTAGGAAGCCACTGGAGCTGAGCACTTTTAAAGCTAGGTTGAAAACTCATTTCTTTAGAACTGTTCTTTGTGTTTAGTTTGCTGTCCTTCCCCGGCACCTCCGATTAGCAAGGTTGGCTACGTACGGTGTGAAAGAGGTTCAACGTAAAAAGCACAAACACTGCTCTCTCTCTCTCCCTCTATGTCTTGCCCGCCTTTTAAGAAACAAACGACTTGAAATTCAATATTCTGGTGTAGATTTACTATTATTGTTGTTATTATATAAAACGCACGTATTGAACTTGAGTAAATCATACGAATATTAAACTATGCAGAACAAACATTCTGGTATTACTCCTGGAAAAAAACAACTAAATTGTACTGTTAGGAACGGAGGGTTTGCCAATTTCTTGCTCATGAAGTTTTCATCTTCCCATCCAACCGTTGTGCGTCTGATCTCTGTATGACAATCCGCGTGTTTCACAACACTATTCGGGGATTAACGGAATGTAAAATGTATACATATTTTACCATCAGCACATTTTGGTTTATTCATGATCATTGATTTACTTTCAATAATATTTTTTTACTCGTAATAATCTACTCGTCTGCAAATTTTTTATGCTTTCTTCTGTTTGTTATCGATTTATGGACTTAGTTGTATTGTTGAAAAACGACTGCAGCCCATGAAAAAAGGGCAATTGCTTGAAACGTCGCCTACGATATATATTTTTTACTTTGGATGCCACACAACGTAATTGACGAATGTGTTGAGTATGTTTTTGTTAGTTGCATCACTAGCAACTCAGCAGGAGCAGCAGCATCACCACCACCAAATAAGTTGTTTAACTATTGCAAACTACGTCAGTGAATCATGATACGGAGGATACAAAAGGACGATATTCGGTAGAATATATACTTCACCACGTAAATCGCTCCCCCACCACCGTCAGAATCACATTGACGTGACATCTCATTGCATCAAGAGCCGTCTCGAGCAGACTTCCAAAAAACAAAGTTTTTTTTTCTGGTAGAGAATACACGCACACACACGCATGCACGCTCATACTGGGATCGGTTGTAAAACCACCTCCAAACGAATGCACTGTAACATCTGTAAATCGTAACCACATTAATGAAGCTGTAGCCAGTCACATGCATCTGGGAAGAGTCTCGTCAAAAAATTCTGCAGAAAAACTCTGGGTATTGGCTGCAGTTTCATTTTCATTTCGTACGTTAAAAAAAACCCAGCCACACACACACACATAACCCAAAAGCTCCGATTCATTTTCAACGTCTAGGCTAGGAAAATGTAATACTTTCCTATTTATGTTTCTCATTATTTTATTTAATAACCACAGTACTTCTAAAACATTTTACAGTCTTTGCAGGGTTATATATATAGAAATATTCAAGCGGTAAGCATTTCATTAAACTGCATCCACCATATAGAGGGGGAATAAAAATCCTTAACGCGTGCTATACATAGAGTTAAGGTTACTTTGTAAAAGTGGTCTATCAGGTTGAAACAATTCATAGGTTTCTCATCTAGTTGTAGTAATTACGTAGGAGTTTTGATTGAGTCAAGGTAATTGGTTTCTCTGTGGGTCAAGGGTGTGTGGGTATCGTGTCAATTAGAGCGGCAATCGTCAAAAAACCCGACAAAGCCAAACAAATCAAAGCTATCACGTGGGAAGATGTCGCAATTGGGCTTTGCTTTTTTTCTTTCAACCAACCGGTTAAGCTGAAAAGCAAACAAAACGTTGACAACTTTGTTCCAGTAAATTGACAAAATTGTCAAGGAATCAAAAATGTACAATTTTTTTATATATTTATAAAATGGGACAAAATCAATCCAACATTTCCGGCTCGGGCGAGTGGAGCTTGTCTTCAGCTCTAATTGGCATTATTAATATTATTAAGCTGTACACGATCTGATGCCGAAAAAGATGAACTACTTACGAAATCGTGACATTGCTCGGGAAAGCCGACACACGTACGAGAACCCTTAAGTCAAAGGCAGCGTTTGGCGAGAGTGGCTTCCGATCCTAGATTCACGGCAAGGTGCCTACAACGTGCCCGACCTTGCAGATCTGTCGCAGCAGACGAAAGATCATCAGGGGGAGGGGGGGGGACAAGCGCAGAGCAGATCTCAACACATTCCCGCAAAATCTTCAGGGCCATACTCCACCCTTCCCGAGTCCTACGCTGTTACTGTACAACCGACTCCAGCCACTGGCACGCTATTCCGTCCTAAGCGCGCCGACATTTAGAGAAGTGCTGTCGGGAGCAACTAGACACCGCGTTTCAATCAAAAGCAGCCCCCCACCACCCAACCACCCACCCACCCACCACCCGCTGAACAAAAACATTCCTTCGTTTTTTTGTAATGAATATAAATTGTAATTGTAATAAATTACCGAAGTTTAATGTAAACAAAAGAGGCAGCGCTCCTTCAATTGCGTCGCCAAAGAGCAAAATAAGAATAACATCAACATTCTTTTATTAATATCGGTTAGGGTACGGAGCCAGCAGGTTTCTAACTTGCAGTTATAAACCCTGCAGAACTTCATAATAGCGTTGGCCCTGCTCAGTATTCCTGATGTGTGGGCCAATGGGTAAAAGGAATGCCCACCCAGACTCGAACGTGCGCTCCTCGGGTAACAGCTGTCTCCTCCCGGCACGAGTGGCCCTGGTCTGGCGATGACCCAAGTCAAAGTGAACGCGATTTCCTGCAGCTCAAATGAGCACCGACGTGGCCCTCGTCTTCCCGCCGTGCAGCCCTGAGCCGGAAGTGGAAGTTCAACGTTCCCACGGTGGGACGAGCACATCACAGGGGCCGGCAACCTGCCGCTGCCGGGCAGCGTGCGGTCGCTTTTTAAATCCTTTATATTAAGTTCACTTGCTTGCTTGCTTGCGCGCTTACGACCGTGCAAATCTTTCGGTCGTTTTTTAACCCACTTCCCGTGATCCAATCGAGCTGACATTTTGCACGCAGACTCGTTGTGCGTGACAATTTATTTTCGTGTATTTTTTTCCCAAAATTGTACGCTTTTTAGGAAAAAGGAAATTATATTTAATTACCAATTGCTTAATGGTGGTAGGCAATCATCTGACCCATAGGTGGCAGCCATCTCAAGCCAAAGGACGAGAGGACTCTAGCCGCCACGCATATAAAGGATTTATAGTGAAAAACTTTGTTTTTACGGGTTAATTTTTTTAAGGACTGCACAGAGCGGCTCTTGAAATTCGATAAAAAAAGAATTGATCTCTTCTTGTTATTTTGGTTGCCGACCCCCCTGACCAGTGAAGTCCAGTTCACCATGGAAGTTAAGTTTACCATGGAAGTCCAGTTTACCATGGAAGTCCAGTTTACCATGGAAGTCCAGTTCATGGGAGTCCAGTTCTCCATGGAAGTCCATTTCACCGTGGAAGTCCAGTTCACCATGGAAGTCCAGTTCACCGTGGAAGTCCAGTTCACCATGGAAGTCTATTTCACCGTGGAAGTCCATTTCACCATGAAAGTCCAGTTCACCGTGGAAGTCCAGTTCCCCATGTAAGTAAGTCCAGTTCACTATGGAAGTCCAGTTCACCATGGAAGTCCAGTTCACCATGGAAGTCCATTTCACCGTGGAAGTCCAGTTCACCGTGGAAATCTAGTTCACCATGGAAGTCCAGTTCACCGTGGAAGTCCAGTTCACCATGGAAGTCCATTTCACCATGAAAGTCCAGTTCACCGTGGAAGTCCAGTTCACCATGGAAGTCCATTTCACCGTGGAAGTCCAGTTTACCATGGGAGTCCATTTCACCGTGGAAGTCCAGTTCACCGTGGAAGTCCAGTTCACCACGTGCAGAGCTCGGCAACCTGCCACTCCGGAGCCGCATGCGGCTCTTTAAGGACTGTTTCGTGACGTTATTTTTAAGGACCACAGTCTCGTGTTCACAGTGCATTGCGGCTCTTGAAATAGTGCGTTTTTTGTTTTTGTTTTACCGAATTCTTGTTATATTTGGTTGCCGACCCCTGGTCTATCGACAGAACAAGCAGTGTCGATTTCCTCGCCAAAGTGGTCCTCATTTTATTGACCCTGAAGGGATGATGGGCCGATTCAACGCCCAACCGAGATTTGAACTCTCGACCTTTCGCTTGTGAGCCGTTCGCTGCTACCGCTGAGCCACCTTGGCGATGACCCAAGCGAGCACGGTTAGTGGCAAACAAAGCGAACCGGGTCAGAAATCATTGTGGCACAGCTACATACTAAACAGTGCTCTGGAAGAAATAGATGGATACAATTAAATGTAGTATGATATTTTCTAAGACGTAAATATGCAATTAAGTCTTTACCTAAATATCCATTAGTATTTGAGCGAATTAAATTTGCGTTTAATTTACGTTTGCAATGCATCACTCTGCCACGAGCACAACCGATGCCCTCCCTAAACGGTGTTCATGTTGTCGCACCATCGCGTCTCCTTTGCAAAAAAAAAATAACAACAAGAGAGTTACTTTCTTGCAAGTCGTTAATACATCAACCGTTTGTCCCCCCACGTTCTCGTTAAGTATCAACATACATACAAGTAGTAGCGTAATTGACTTATTCCAATAAAGAAAGACGTGCCCTTGTGTTTATCCGAATAAGCGGAGCAACTCGCCATTGTCAAGCGTGACATTGTTTCCCTTTACACAGTCATGCCTGGCATTGCTAACTTGCGACTAATTCATTGTTTTTCATAATAACATTCCAATTATAACTGTCCGCAGTTGCACAAAATACAACACGTGTCGCCAGTTTCAACTTATTCACAGCATGCTAAATATATTTATCCAAGAACATATTAAGGATGCATACGTGGTTGCCGTATTTTTACGTGTAGACTTTCACGACCAAAGGTTATGATTCACGATCGAGTTTCTTTTGGTTAAAGGTCGTCGTGGAGGGAAAGCGTAATTTTTTTTAAAATTGCATTTTATTTTACAATAACCCTCCACCACCCGACAGAGCCAATCAAATCAAGTTGTCACGTCAGTGGCAAGTACGCCTATTGAATTTGGTTTTGTCAGCGAAAACCGGACGAGCGTTGAAAAGCAAGCCACATTTTTTTTTGTTACAATTTAGTTTGAACTACGTTTCGCTGGAGATTACACATCACGGCGTTTCGCACGACGGCTGAGATTCTGTTCACGCCAGACGATGTGGGGTATTAATCTTCGACGTCGAACATTGCCAACATTGTGCTTGCTTTTCAACATTCCTCCTGTTTTGGTGATGAAGAAAAAAAACGAATCAATTGCCACGTTTGCCCACGTGACAACTTGATTCGTTTGGTTTTGTCGGGTGGTGGAGGGTTATTGTTCATTACACAAATTTTTGCATCGTGCCTACAGATCTAACCCCAAAGAAACGAGTTATGAATCACATTGCTACGTTGTCCGCAAGTAGTATACATATTTTAAAAAGGATGTAGAGTCTTCTTGGTTCTTTCGGTAAAGTCACGTAGAAGGGAAATAATAAAATAATAAAAATACAACATAATAAAATACAATTCTCACGACGTTTCGGCCACAACGCAAGCAGCCGTCCTCAGGTGAAGAACAGGTCTGTCGGAAATACAGCGTCTGTCTTTCTGACAGACCTGAATCCCTGCAGTCACGAAAGCTTTAAATCAAAATTTAAGGATGTAGAGCTTTTGTATATTTCCTATCGATATTACCAAATAACTTTAATTCAAATAATTGGCACTTGTATAACATAATTGCAATTTTAAACTAAACTGCAGGTAAAATAAGCTGGGGGAAGAGAGTTAATTAAGCGCACAAGTAATTTGAGCGACGGGATTCATCTGGGAAGAGTATCTAACACAATGTCCTTGAGCAATATCATGGACAGAGGTAAATGGCAGAAGGTAACGATCGCTGACGTCTTTGAGAAAGACAATTATTAGGAAGCGACTGGAGCGCTTTTAAGTCGAGATTGAAAGCGGATCTTCTTTAGAACCGCTTTTTATCATGGGACCTCCTTTGCCAGTACCAAAATATACCAATAGGGTTTTTCCTTTTTTCTGGCAACAAAACTGACACCTTTTGCAAGGAATCATGTCTACATTAACCACAATACTTGTAGCTGCTTACCCCGAGCCCTTATTACTCTGTTAGTGCGTTGTCTTGAACTGTGCGCCTTTTGGCGTCATCTGGTCGAACACCATTTGAGACGAGGCTCCAAAGAAAGCTGTCTCTGGTGTGGACCAATCAGTTTCAAAGACAATGCATAAATTATCAGAGTATTGTGTTTTTGTTTGCATTTGACTGCAAGTATTGCGGTTAATGTAGACATGATTCCTTGCAAAAGGTGCCAGTTTTGTTGCCAGAAAAAAGGGGAAAAACCCTATTGGTATAACCGCTTTTTATGTTCAGTTTGTTGTCCTTCCCCCCGCACCTCCGATTAGCGGAATTGACGACGTACGGTGCGAAAGAAGTTCAACATACATACGTACCAAACACTGGCGTCGAGTGAGCGAATTGAAACTCAATGCGTTTCGATTGCCGTCACAGCCACAGACAAAGGGAGCCCTCGCCGGCAATCGCAACTCCTCCTGAGTGCGAACCGCAGCCTCGAAGCACAGCCCAGACGCTGGGCGACAGGCACTTGCTTCTACCACGTGCCTCTACCACGTGCCCCTATCACGTGCATCTATCACGTGCCTCTACCACGTGCCCCTACCACGTGCTTCTACCACGTGCCCCTACCACGTGCCTCTATCACGTGCCCCTATCACGTGCCTCTACCACGTGCCCCTATCACGTGCCTCTACCACGTGCCCCTACCACGTGCTTCTATCACGTGCAGTGGTGTCGATGCGTCTTACACTCGCACCAAAAGCAGCCTTCATTTTCGACATCGCCGCTGATTGAGACGTCGCCACGAAGACGCGGCCGTTTTTTTCATCGTAACGAAGAGCTTGCGATTGTTGACCGCACGGCAGATGTACGGACCCTTTGATTGATGTCCGCTTATTATGTTTCTCCCGTGTGAAGTTGTCTGAATATCTGTGCCGCGGCTAAAATGTGGATTCCATTATTCAGCTGCAGTAACATTATACCCGTCCGTGCACTTTGTGATGATATTATGCTTTCCATTACGAGTTTTGCAGCTGAAGAGTAAATATTGCGGAATGGGTTTTTACGATCAAAGATGAGGCTGGGGGACGCTCTCTTGCCACAGCTTTTTCGACACAAAGAAATACATCTGCCACCACCGTCAAATACATTCGATTTAACATGGGCAGCGCTGGCACTCACCTACTCGTCCCCCGATATGATCCGGGCACAAGTTAGGGTAGATCACAACGCGCGCAACCGTTACACCGCTGCACGAGCGGTCCCCAACCACTTAACTTTTTTGCCGGAGAAAATAACGCAAGCAGGCAAAACGACCCCCCCCCCCCCCACTAAATAAAAATTTGAGTACGAACGAGATTTTGAGCCGGCAAAGTCAGCGTGCAAATATCCTCAAACGGAAAAAAAAAATTACGTGCGTCAAAAATAAATCGCTCGTTTGATGTCGGATTTGGGATGAAAAGTGTCATTGAAACCGAGCACTTACACAATTGTGGGGGGGCTTTTTTGAACGGACGTGTATGATGGTGTACACGATGTACGGACGTTATGAAGGTGGACAAATGACACCTCTGCGTCCATTATTGCATTCCAACGAAGATTGCATGCTGCAAGCACCGCCACACGCGCTCGCGTTCGGACGGAATAATCCGTTGCCATTTACCATTAAAAAGGAAAAAAAAACTCGTCTTCGATAACGGCCGGCAGATATATATTCAGAATAAATACATTTCCATGCCGACGCCACCCGATGCAATTACAAATCGTTTAGCGGCCGGCTTTTCGCATATGTCGTGGCGAGCAAGACCGTGGCGCGGTGCGATGCGCTAATCGAATTAAAATGCCATTTTGTCTGCGTGGCTCTCTCGCGCGTGCGCGCGTGCGATTTTTTTCCCCACCGCATCCCTGGAATTTACCTTGGGATCGGCGATCCGGCGAGAGCACACGTTAATCACACCGAGCCGGTGCGCGTCTAATGAAAGTCTGCGAGTTCATTTCGCGGCGAGGCGGGTTGACATTAAAGCTCGGCCGGTGTTGGAAATGAAAAGTGCCATCACCCCCCCCCCCCCCTCGATCTCCCATCTTTTACTCATTAAACCTCTTCAACCCCCGAACACCCCCTCGCTCTCCGGAGACGGGGGAAGAGGACGCCGCGAAACCCGTGAGCGCCGCCGTCGCGCAAGCGGAAAGCCGCCGTAGAGTTTGTGCGCGATTGTGGCGGGCGAGTTGGGAAGAAGCGTTGTCGCTTTGCGATCATCCAACGGCGTTGTTTTCATGTTGCGGGGCTTCGCTTTTAATCGTGCAAATCAAGGCCCTAGCCATGGAGTCAACATTGGGGGGGACCAAATCTTCCAGGGGGCCTGGGGGTCCCCCCCCCCTCCCCAGAAAAAAATTCTAAATTTGAAAATAATTTCCTGACATTTCCTGCCTAAAACATAAAACAATTCACTAACCCATAGGATGGACTTTTTATTAATGTTTTACAACAATGTCTTATAGTGTATTGTATTACATTGCTCTGTTTTTTTTTTCTTTTTTTACCTTTTCTTGTTTAACTACAATCATATCAACAGAAATATATTTTATAGCAATATATTGGGGGGGACATGTTGAGCATATTTGAATATTGTGGGGGGATGTGTCCCCCTCGATATATATTATAATTACGGTCTTGTTGCCAATTACTCGCGGCAAATCGCGCAGTGGTACCCCGATTGCGATTCGAGCACGACCCGAATTCGGCGTACGGCGGAGACGCGCGCACCGGCAGATAAAACGAAAAAAAAATTGCCCACGTGCTTTTTTGTTTATTAGCCTCCTGGCATAAGCATTCGACAAAATTGCACGTTTATTTGAGGGGCACTGCGTCCGTGTATTTCTCGTTTCTCCGCAGGGCAATTACATTGCCAATCACGAGAAGGTAAGTAACTGGCTTGCGTCAACATGAATGCGGTGGGCAGTCGTGACGCCCCAGGTAATGTTGGAGTGCCGCTCACGCAGCCCCATAAATGCATGGGGCTGCATGAATGCATGGGGCTGGCCCCACAAGACGGCACGATGGGGCTGGCTCCACCAGACTCCCAAGCGGCAGCTTCTTGGGCACCGCTGTGACACCAACGCATCTCCGAAGGGTTAAAAAAAATTTTGGTTTAACACTTAGTAGGTTTTCGCAACCAATATCATCCATAATAGAGGTGTTTTTTGGAGGGGGGTTAGATCGCGTAAATATATAAATGTGTCGTTAAACCCGCCACCACCCGACACAGCCAACTGGTAAGGTTCGTCACGTAAACAGAACGTGGCCAATTCGTCAATATTACAGCAACACCGGTGTGTTGGAGAGCCAAGCCACAACATTTATTCTTACTAGTGGGCTGTGTCGGTTTCTGATGGGTTTAACGACACAGTTATATATTTACGCGATCTAACCCCCCCCCCCCCCCCCAAACAAACCCTATTATGGCATTTTTTATTATTTGTTTCGCAGAAGAACGTTAAGGTGTCACCGTGTCGATCAGGCGACTTCACGCAACAGCTCACATTCGCATCGTAGGTCATAATCCACCCACAGCACCACACCGACAAACATCACTGGCCCACGTTCGTGCCGCGACCTCGCCACGCACGCACAACACAGGAGTCTCTCAGCCACCGCCTCGTCAGCGCCTAGCACTGCACGACATCGTCAAACCCACCACTCGTGCAATCGCGTCCACCGGTGGATTGCTCTGAAGGAAACGAATTCCCCGCTGTGTGGGAAGGGTAATCGCCCGAAACGTCGCGAATGATGTTATTTAATTTTTTCTTTTTTTCACGACGAAGGCGGGTTTTCTTTCATGAAATACGCATGATCGCTCTGAAATTATATTAAACGTCTTCGTCACATTTATGGAGTTATGTTGCCTCCTAAAAAAATCACATTAACACGAAGAAGAAGAAGACAACGTGCTGATGTTAATATGCACACCTGAAAAGGGTTCATTAATCATCAGTCTGAGTGGTCCGCAAAGCGGCGGAATTTGCAGGCTTGCTGGAGGAATGGCCCCATGGGCGAATCACATTGGACACGTGCAATGTGGAACGAGTTAATTTGTAGTTGGATGGGAAGGGGAGGTAAACAGGCAAACACGCATGAGTGCTGGTAGCGCTTGATGGTGGGTCGCGAGGATTGGAGTTTGGAGAGAGAAAAAAAACCCCTACTTACCCTACGCATCAGAAACATGGGTGTTTCATCACGGATCGGCATAATAACACGTGTACATATTGCTGTTAAACAAATTGCATGGTATAAACCCTTATTTAAAAGTCCAATAACATCGCTCGCCCACTTTGCTCACATATCGTACGTAGCTAGGGTAGAATACATTGAAGTAACTGTATGCTAATAATAACACACACACACACACATGGTAATTACACACAACACTGACCAGCAAAAAGCCGTAAAACAACATTCTACCGTATTAAGTAATTTTGACAAAGCCGTTTGCCAAATAACCTAAGAATATAACGATGCAAACCCCCTACGGAGCTAATGAATACGGGACTGCATCGCGTAGTGGTACAGCATTACAGTGCATCGACATTCAATCCAATAATATGACAATTAGAAGTTCCAAACGCAGCAAACTGCTCGGAGCGGCGCACAGATAAGGAGACCTTGGTGACGAGCGCTGTGAGAGAAAACACCTTCAGGTCGGGCGAAAACAAATGCCTGAAAATCTCGTGACGCCGTCCGTACGCTCGCCACCGCTGCCTCGGGGGAGAGTGGGCGAGCTGGGGGAATGTCGCTCCTGATCCTCCTCCTCCTGCTGCTGCTGCCTCGCCCAGCAGCTGTGGGCGGATTGGGGTGGAGGGGCACCGCGTGGAACGACATCAGATGGATTGGGACACCACCAGGCGAGTCATTCCACAGCGCGCGGCCAAACGAACCCTACAGCCGGGCGCTGGACGCTAATATTCAGCTGGCGTTGACGATTAAAGGCCATCATCACCTGCACACGGTGCTTGTCCGGACAAGGATAGACTTTTGAACGCATTTAAGTGTAGCTTGTGGGGCGGGAGGGGGAGGCTGAAGGCAAGTGTGGGTTAAGTATGTCCTACCGAGACTTGCGCGGTTGTCACTTGCAGCAGAGGTCGCAAACGGGTTTTCATTCCTTACCCGTACCCGTACCCGGCCGCACCAGGGTCGCAAATGGGTACCCGTACCCGTACCCGGCCGGGTACGGGTACCCGTTCCCTACCCGTACCCTACCCGTACCTGGCCGGGTACGGGTAGCCGGGTATCGGGTAGGGTACGGGTATTGGGTACCCGGTTGCGACCTCTGACTTGCAGTGGCCGCTGTTTAAGGCTGTGCAGCATCACGGCAACAACGTGGGAAGTTCATTCAGACTCTGTCTTCTCGACAGACCTGTTCTCCACCTGAGGACGGCCGCTTGGGTTGTGGCCGAAACGTCGTGAGAATTATTTTATTATGTTTTATTTTTATTATTGTATTATTTCTATTCTACGTGACTTTACCGAAAGAACCAAGAAGATGAATCCCTGCAGTCACGAAAGCTTTAAATCGAAATTCAACGGCGGGTTCTTCAAATGCCGTTGCGCTAAGATTTTTGTTGACGCAGCTGCGTCGGCGGTGGTGCACAGACGGCAACAAAAATTTCTCAATAACACCGTGGCCTTAAAAAGAAAAAATATATATAATACATTAGGTGACGTTTCGGGCAATAGCCCTTCCTTAGAGCACATAGGGAGGCCTGAGATCGATACCTCTCTTTGTAATTGACGAATGTGTCAAGTTGTTTATTTTGTTCATTTTCAAAACATACACAAATGTCCGAAGTAAAACAAAAACCGGGACAAGAATCTCTCGATGCACACGGGTAAGGCAACAAGCATTGTCTGCCTTGAGTGAGTGGCTTATTCAGCTCGACTGATCCCATCTGGATTCGAATTAACGGCGTCAAAATCGCCCAGTTGACGGTATTCGCTGTGTTGAAGGCGACGCGGAAACACGTAATAGGTGGGCCGCAAGTAGTCGCCCAACTACCCCATCATATCCAGCACCCTTCATTTGTTTTTTTTTTTCCCAAAGCTCAGCCACGGATAACCCCGGCTGAAATTCAGCTTTTAAACGAGGGCCCTGAATGTTATTTTAGAAGATATTCTTAAATTAAGCCCAGATTATGTGATCTGCCGGTTGAACGTTGTTTGCGATTGTCCAGAACCTTGACGCTATTGGAAAGAGGCATGGTATTGCAAGACATATTTATTAAGCGTGGACGCCTCATGTACCGTATACGTGTCCATTATTATTGGAGTGGAACTAAAAACTAGTTACTGAGAAGAGGCACAGAAAACTAAAAATATGAAGCTATTTTTTTTGACCAGGTAAGACCCACTAAGCGATATAGCTCTTTTATTCAGAAGCGACCTGGCCACAAATGGTAGGTCAACGAAGTGGCTTATCACGTGGACATGTATAGCAACCAAATACTCTAAACGCGTGATGTTGATTCTAAATGTGGAAGGAAAAACCAGTGGACCCGGAGAAAAATCCACGCGACCACGGGGAGAGAGACACGCAAACTCCAAATATACAGCAGCAGGCGTCAAGGTCAGGATGGAACCCACGACCTCCTGCATACCAGGCGAGGGAGTTAACATCTCCTAGCCATCGTGATGATGATGAAAGAGAGACACACAAACACCAAATATACAGCTAGCGTCAGGGTTGGGATGGAACCCACGACCTCCTGCATACCAGGCGAGGGAGTTAACATCTCCTAGCCATCGTGATGATGATGAAAGAGAGACACACAAACTCCAAATATACAGCAGGCGTCAGGGTCGGGATGGAACCCACGACCTCCTGCATACCAGGCGAGGGAGTTAACATCTCATATCCACCGCAGCACCTTGCGTGGGTGTCCAGAAAAAAAAAAAAACCTCATTCGAGACCCAACCGTGGCACATCCTTGCTTTGAACCTTCCCCCAGGAAGACGCGGGCGTAACCTTCATCCTTCCCAGTACTTGCGACTAGCATGGTGGGCTACATACAGTGCAACAAACGAAGTTCAACATACGTATGTTCGTACCAGGCCGATGCGCACATCTCCTTCATAACTGGGAGACTAAAGAGCTAATTCACGGTAATGCGACAGAAGTTTGAACTAATTCGCTGTCGACTGCCGTATACGATTTGAACGCGCGGTGTGATGGTCAGCACCTTGGGAATTGCAATTCAGAGCTCGCCGGATTCGATTGAAACAATCGTTAAGCTTCTACATCATGGGGCCTCCTTTGCCAGTACCAAAATATAAGAATAGGTTTTTCCCCTTTTTTTCTGGCAACAAAACTGAAACCTTTTTTACAAGGAATCATGTCTGATAATAATATATGCATTGTCCTTGAAACTGATTGGTCCACACCAGAGACAGCTTTCTTTTGAGCCTCGTCTCAAACGGTGTTAGACCAGAGGACGCCAAAAGGCGGTGTTTGAGACGAGGCTCAAAAGAAAGCCGTATCTGGTGTGGACCAATCCGTTTCAAGGACAATGCACATATTATCAGAGTATGTTTTTTTTTTGCATTATGACCACACGTATTGTGGTTAATGCAGGCATGATTCCACGTAAAAAGGTTTCAGTTTTGTTGCCAGAAAAAAGGGGAAAACATATTCTGATCATTGTTAAGCTAATTAAATTGCCCCTCCCCCCCCCCCCCCCGGCGAAACTCTGTCCAGCCAACAGGATGCGGTCCTGTGTATGGGCACAACCACAGTTAGTTGATCGTCAGGTAGTGTGGTCAAGTGTGGGCACTTCCAACACGTCTAGCCAGCGTGGAAGAGGAGACCAACTACCCTCCAGAGTTCGCCCCGAGTGCGAGCCCCTTCGGCCAGCAGCGTCGCTAGCGAGAACATTTACAATCGAGAGTCAAATCTCTGGTCACAGTGCCACCCAGCCCATGTTTAAGGTCTCGGGCCGATGACCATGATGAATGAAGTCGAAAGTCAACTGGCTGGCAAATGAACATTTCCCGTTTACAGAACCAGATCCATTCATAGAAACTCCACATTCCTATGGCCGGGACGATTTACCTCCACGGGACAACCGCTGTTTACCTCTCACTGCAAGGGCTCGCGTGAGACTGTGGATTCAAGGTAGTCGCATAGCTTGGCTGGCATGGGTCCTCGACATGGAATAAAGTGGGCAGGAAGGGGCTGTCCAATACCACCTCCCACACCCAGAGCCTAGCCCCCCCCACACCCAGAGCCTAGGCCCTCCCCCACACCCAGAGCCTAGCCCTCCCCCACACCCAGAGCCTAGCCCCCCCCCCACACCCAGAGCCTAGCCCCCCCCAACACCCAGAGCCTAGCCCCCCCCCACACCCAGAGCCTAGCCCCCCCACACCCAGAGCCTAGCCCCCCCCCACACCGAGAGCCTAGCCCCCCCCCACACCCAGAGCCTAGCCCCCCCCAACACCCAGAGCCTAGCCCCCCCCACACCCAGAGCCTAGGCCCCCCCCACACCCAGAGCCTAGCCCCCCCACCCACCCAGAGCCTAGCCCCCCCCCACACCGAGAGCCTAGCCCCCCCCCACACCCAGAACCTAGCCCCCCCCCACACCCAGAGCCTAGCCCCCCCGCCCACACCCAGAGCCTAGCCCCCCCCCCACACCCAGAGCCTAGCCCCCCCCCCCACACCCAGAACCTAGCCCCCCCCTCACCCAGAACCTAGCCCCCCCCCACACCCAGAGCCTAGCCCCCCCCGCCCACACCCAGAGCCTAGCCCCCCCCCCCACACCCAGAGCCTAGCCCCCCCCCCACACCCAGAGCCTAGCCCCCCCCACACCCAGAGCCTAGCCCCCCCCCACACCCAGAGCCTAGCCCCCCCCCACACCCAGAGCCTAGCCCCCCCCCCCACACCCAGAGCCTAGCCCACCCCACACCCAGAGCCTAGCCCCCCCCACACCCAGAGCCTAGCCCCCCCCACACCCAGAGCCTAGCCCCCCCCCCACACCCAGAGCCTAGCCCCCCCCCACACCCAGAGCCTAGCCCCCCCCCCACACCCAGAGCCTAGCCCCCCCCCACACCCAGAGCCTAGCCCCCCCCCACACCCAGAGCCTAGCCCACCCCACACCCAGAGCCTAGCCCCCCCCCCCACACCCAGAGCCTAGCCCCCCCCCACACCCAGAGCCTAGCCCCCCCCCCCCACACCCAGAGCCTAGCCCAACCCACACCCAGAGCCTAGCCCCCCCCCACACCCAGAGCCTAGCCCCCCCCCACACCCAGAGCCTAGCCCCCCCCCCACACCCAGAGCCTAGCCCCCCCCCACACCCAGAGCCTAGCCCCCACACCCAGAGCCTAGCCCCCCCACACCCAGAGCCTAGCCCCCCCCCACACCCAGAGCCTAGCCCCCCCCACACCCAGAGCCTAGCCCCCCCCACACCCAGAGCCTAGCCCCCCCCCCACACCCAGAGCCTAGCCCACCCCACACCCAGAGCCTAGCCCCCCCCCACACCCAGAGCCTAGCCCCCCCCCCACACCCAGAGCCTAGCCCCCCCCCCACACCCAGAGCCTAGCCCCCCCCACACCCAGAGCCTAGCCCCCCCCCACACCCAGAACCTAGCCCCCCCCCACACCCAGAGCCTAGCCCCCCCCCACACCCAGAGCCTAGCCCACCCCACACCCAGAGCCTAGCCCCCCCCCACACCCAGAGCCTAGCCCCCCCCCCACACCCAGAGCCTAGCCCCCCCCACACCCAGAGCCTAGCCCCCACACCCAGAGCCTAGCCCCCCCCACACCCAGAGCCTAGCCCCCCCCACACCCAGAGCCTAGCCCCCCCCCCCCACACCCAGAACCTAGCCCCCCCCTTACCCAGAACCTAGCCCCCCCCCACACCCAGAGCCTAGCCCCCCCGCCCACACCCAGAGCCTAGACCCCCCCCCCACACCCAGAGCCTAGCCCCCCCCCCACACCCAGAACCTAGCCCCCCCCCACACCCAGAGCCTAGCCCCCCCCCACACCCAGAGCCTAGCCCCCCCCCACACCCAGAGCCTAGCCCCCCCCACACCCAGAGCCTAGTCCCCCCCCCACACCCAGAGCCTAGCCCCCCCCCCACACCCAGAGCCGAGGCCTCCCCACACCCAGAGCCTAGCCCCCCCCCACACCCACACCCAGAGCCTAGCCCCCCCCCACACCCAGAGCCTAGCCCCCCCCCACACCCAGAACCTAGCCCCCCCCTCACCCAGAACCTAGCCGCCCCCACACCCTAGAACCTAGCCCCCCCCACCACACCCAGAGCCTAGCCCCCCCCCACACCTAGAACCTAGCCCCCCCCCACACCCAGAGCCTAGCCCCCCCCCCACACCCAGAGCCTAGCCCCCCCCCCCCACACCCAGAGCCTAGCCCCCCCCCCCACACCCAGTGCCTAGCCCCCCCCCCACACCCAGAGCCTAGCCCCCCCCCCCCAAACCCAGAACCTAGCCCCTCCCCACACCCATAGCCTAGCCCCCCCCCACACCCAGAGCCTAGCCCCCCCCCACACCCAGAGCCTAGCCCCCCCCACACCCAGAGCCTAGCCCCCCCCCACACCCAGAGCCTAGCCCCACCCCACACCCAGAGCCTAGCCCTCCCCACCCCACACCCAGAGCCTAGCCCCCCCCCACACCCAGAGCCTAGCCCCCCCCCACACCCAGAGCCTAGCCCCCCCCCACACCCAGAGCCTAGCCCCCCCCCCCACACCCAGAGCCTAGCCCCCCCCCCCGCCTAGCCCCCCCCCACACCCAGAGCCTAGCCCCCCCCCACACCCAGAGCCTAGCCCCCCCCCCCACCCAAAGCCTAGCCCCCCCCACACCCAGAGCCTAGCCCCTCCCCCACACCCAGAGCCTAGGCCCCCCCCATACACAGAGCCTAGGCCCCCCCCACACTCAGAGCCTAGCCCCCCCCCCACACCCAGAGCCTAGCCCCCCCCCCACACCCAGAGCCTAGCCCCCCCCACACCCAGAGCCTAGTCCCCCCCCACACACCCAGAGCCTAGCCCCCCCCCCACACCCAGAGCCGAGGCCTCCCCACACCCAGAGCCTAGCCCCCCCCCCCACACCCACACCCAGAGCCTAGCCCCCTCCCCCACACCCAGAGCCTAGCCCCCCCCGGACACCCAGAGCCTAGCCCCCCCCACACCCAGAGCCTAGCCCCCCCCCCCCACACCCAGAGCCTAGCCCCCCCCCCCACCCACAGAGCCTAGCCCCCCCCCACACCCAGAGCCTAGCCCCCCCCACACCCAGAGCCTAGTCCCCCCCCCCCACACCCAGAGCCTAGCCCACCCCCACACCCAGAGCCGAGGCCTC
The DNA here is from genome assembly GCF_964198595.1 of Lampetra fluviatilis. Classification (NCBI taxonomy): domain Eukaryota; kingdom Metazoa; phylum Chordata; class Hyperoartia; order Petromyzontiformes; family Petromyzontidae; genus Lampetra; species Lampetra fluviatilis. The sequence goes on from NC_136275.1 coordinate 3,156,987, forward strand.
CACACACCCAGAGCCTAGCCCCCCCCCCACACCCACACCCAGAGCCTAGCCCTCCCCCACACCCAGAGCCTAGCCCCCCCCGACACCCAGAGCCTAGCCCCCCCCACACCCAGAGCCTAGCCCCCCCCACACCCAGAGCCTAGCCCCCCCCCACACACAGAGCCTAGCCCCCCCCCACACCCAGAGCCTAGCCCCCCCCACACCACAGAGCCTAGCCCCCCCAAACCCAGAGCCTAGGCCCCCCCATACACAGAGCCTAGGCCCCCCCCACACCCAGAGCCTAGCCCCCCCACACCCAGAGCCTAGCCCCCCCCACACCCAGAGCCTAGCCCCCCCCACACCCCAGAACCTAGCCCCCCCTCACCCAGAACCTAGCCCCCCCCCACACCCAGAGCCTAGCACCCCCCCACACCCAGAGCCTAGCCCCCCCCCACACCCAGAGCCTAGCCCCCCCCACACCCAGAGCCTAGTCCCCCCCCCCACACCCAGAGCCTAGCCCCCCCCACACCCAGAGCCGAGGCCTCCCACACCCAGAGCCTAGCCCCCCCCCCACACCCACACCCAGAGCCTAGCCCCCCCCCACACCCAGAGCCTAGCCCCCCCCCACACCCAGAACCTAGCCCCCCCCTCACCCAGAACCTAACCCCCCCCACACCTAGAACCTAGCCCCCCCCCACACCCAGAGCCTAGCCCCCCCCCCCACACCTAGAACCTAGCCCCCCCCCCACACCAGAGCCTAGTCCCCCCCCCACACCCAGAGCCTAGCCCCCCCCCACACCAGAGCCTAGCCCCCCCCCACACCCAGAGCCTAGCCCTCCCCCACACCCAGAGCCTAGCCCCCCCCACCCCAAACCAGAACCTAGCCCCTTCCCACACCCAGAGCCAAGCACCCCCCCACACCCAGAGCCTAGCCCCCCCCCACACCCAGAGCCTAGCCCCCCCCACACCCAGAGCCTAGCCCCCCCCCCACACCCAGAGCCTAGCCCCCCCCCACACCCAGAGCCTAGCCCCCCCCACCCCACACCCAGAGCCTAGCCCCCCCCCCCCACACTAGAGCCTAGCCCCCCCCCCCACACCCAGAGCCTAGCCCCCCCCCACACCCAGATACTAGCCCCCCCCCCACACCCAGAGCCTAGCCCCCCCACCACACCCAGAGCCTAGCCCCCCCCCAAACCCAGAGCCTAGCCCCCCCCCCACACCCAGAGCCTAGCCCCCCCCCACCCAGAGCCTAGCCCCCCCCACACCCAGAGCCTAGCCCCCCCACACCCAGAGCCTAGCCCCTCCCCCACACCCAGAGCCTAGGCCCCCCCCATACACAAAGCCTAGGCCCCCCCCCCACACCCAGAGCCTAGCCCACCCCCACACCCAGAGCGTAGCCCCCCCCCACACCCAGATACTAGCCCCCCCCCCCACACCCAGAGCCTAGCCCCCCCAACACCCAGAGCCTAGCCCCCCCCCACACCCAGAGCCTAGCCCTCCCCCACACCCAGAGCCTAGCCCCCCCACCCCAAACCCAGAACCTAGCCCCTTCCACACCCAGAGCCAAGCACCCCCCCACACCCAGAGCCTAGCCCCCCCCCACACCCAGAGCCTAGCCCCCCCCCACACCCAGAGCCTAGCCCCCCCCCACACCCAGAGCCTAGCCCCCCCCACACCCAGAGCCTAGCCCCCCCCACCCCACACCCAGAGCCTAGCCCCCCCCCCCCCACACCTAGAGCCTAGCCCCCCCCCCACACCCAGAGCCTAGCACCCCCCCACACCCAGATACTAGCCCCCCCCCCACACCCCAGAGCCTAGCCCCCCCCACCACACCCAGAGCCTAGCCCCCCCCCGAAACCCAGAGCCTAGCCCCCCCCCCACACCCAGAGCCTAGCCCCCCCCACCCAGAGCCTAGCCCCCCACACACCCAAGCCTAGCCCCCCCCCACACCCAGAGCCTAGCCCCTCCCCCACACCCAGAGCCTAGGCCCCCCCCCATACAAAGAGCCTAGGCCCCCCCCCCACACCCAGAGCCTAGCCCCCCCCCCACACCCAGAGCCTAGCCCCCCCCCCACACCCAGATACTAGCCCCCCCCCCACACCCAGAGCCTAGCCCCCCCCCCACACCCAGCGCCTAGCCCCCCCCCCACACCCAGAGCCTAGCCCCCCCCCCCACACCCAGAGCCTAGCCCCCCCCCCCACCCAGAGCCTAGCCCCCCCCACACCCAGAGCCTAGCCCCCCCACACCCAGAGCCTAGCCCCTCCCCCACACCCAGAGCCTAGGCCCCCCCCATACACAGAGCCTAGGACCCCCCCACACCCAGAGCCTAGCCCCCCCCACACCCAGAGCCTAGCCCCCCCCACACCCAGAGCCTAGTCCCCCCCCCACACCCAGAGCATAGCCCCCCCCCCCCCACACCCAGAGCCGAGGCCTCCCCACCCAGAGCCTAGCCCCACCCCCCACACCCACACCCAGAGCCTAGCCCCTCCCCCCACACCCAGAGCCTAGCCCCCCCCGACACCCGAGCCTAGCCCCCCCCACACCCAGAGCCGAGGCCTCCCCACACCCAGAGCCTAGCCCCTCCCCCACACCCAGAGCCTAGTCCCCCCCCCCAACACCCAGAGCCTAGCCCACCCCCCACACCCAGAGCCGAGGCCTCCCCACACCCAGAGCCTAGCCCCCCCCCACACCCAGAGCCTAGCCCCTCCCCCACACCAGAGCCTAGCCCCCCCCCCGACACCCAGAGCCTAGCCCCCCCCACACCCAGAGCCTAGCCCCCCCACACCCAGAGCCTAGCCCCCCCACACCCAGAGCCTAGCCCCCCCCCCACACCCAGAACCTAGCCCCCTCCTCACCCAGAACCTAGCCCCCCCCCCACACCTAGAACCTAGCCCCCCCCCCCACACCCAGAGCCTAGCCCCCCCCCCCCACACCTAGAAACCTAGCCCCCCCCACACCCAGAACCTAGCCCCCCCCCCACACCCAGAGCCTAGCCCCCCCCCCACACCCAGAGCCTAGCCCCCCCCCACACCCAGAGCCTAGCCCCCCCCCACACCCAGAGCCTAGCCCCTCCCCACACCCAGAGCCTAGCCCCCCCCCCCCACACCCAGAGCTTAGCCCCCCCCCACACCCAGAGCCTAGCCCCCCCCCACACCCAGAGCCTAGCCCCCCCCCCACACCCATAGCCTAGCCCCCCCCACCCCACACCCAGAGCCTAGCCCCCCCCCCCACACCCAGAGCCTAGCCCCCCCCCACACCCAGAGCCTAGCCCCCCCCCCACACCCAGAGCCTAGCCCCCCCCCACACCCAGATACTAGCCCCCCCCCCACACCCAGAGCCTAGCCCCCCCCCACACCCAGAGCCTAGCCCCCCCCCACATCCAGAGCCTAGCCCCCCCCCCCCACACCCAGAGCCTAGCCCCCCCCCCCACCCAGAGCCTAGCCCCCCCCCCCACACCCAGAGCCTAGTCCCCCCCCCCACACCCAGAGCCTAGCCCCCCCCCCACACCCAGAGCCGAGGCCTCCCCACACCCAGAGCCTAGCCCCCCCCCCCCCACACCCACACCCAGAGCCTAGCCCCCCCCCACACCCAGAGCCTAGCCCCCCCCCACACCCAGAGCCTAGCCCCCCCACACCCAGAGCCTAGTCCCCCCCCCCACACCCAGAGCCTAGCCCACCCCCACACCCAGAGCCGAGGACTCCCCACACCCAGAGCCTAGCCCCCCCCCCCACACCCACACCCAGAGCCTAGCCCCTCCCCCACACCCAGAGCCTAGCCCCCCCCCGACACCCAGAGCCTAGCCCCCCCCACACCCAGAGCCTAGCCCCCCCCCCACACCCAGAGCCTAGCCCCCCCCGCACACCCAGAGCATAGCCCCCCCCCATACACAGAGCCTAGGCCCCCCCCACACCCAGAGCCTAGCCCCCCCCACACCCAGAGCCTAGCCCCCCCCACACCCAGAGCCTAGCCCCCCCCCCACACCCAGAGCCTAGTCCCCCCCCACACCCAGAGCCTAGCCCCCCCCCCCTCACCCAGAGCCGAGGCCTCCCCACACCCAGATCCTAGCCCCCCCCCCCACACCCAGAGCCTAGCCCCCCCCCCACACCCAGAACCTAGCCCCCCCCTCACCCAGAACCTAGCCCCCCCCACACCTAGAACCTAGCCCCCCCCCGACACCCAGAGCCTAGCCCCCCCCACACCCAGAGCCTAGTCCCCCCCCCACACCCAGAGCCTAGCCCACCCCCACACCCAGAGCCTAGCCCTCCCCCCCGACACCCAGAGCCTAGCCCCCCCCACACCCAGAGCCTAGCCCCCCCCACACCCAGAGCCTAGCCCCCCCCCCCCCCCCCACACACAGTGCCTAGCCCCCCCCCCACACCCAGAGCCTAGCCCCCCCCACACACAGAGCCTAGCCCCCCCACACCCAGAGCCTAGGCCCCCCCCATACACAGAGCCTAGGCCCCCCCCACACCCAGAGCCTAGCCCCCCCCCACACCCAGAGCCTAGCCCCCCCTACACCCAGAGCCTAGCCCCCCCTACACCCAGAGCCTAGCCCCCCCCACACCCAGAGCCTAGCCAGCCCCCACACCCAGAGCCTAGCCCCCCCCCGACACCCAGAGCCTAGCCCCTCCCCCACACCCAGATCCTAGCCCCCCCCGACACCCAGAGCCTAGCCCCCCCCACACCCAGAGCCTAGCCCCCCCCACACCCAGAGCCTAGCCCCCCCCCCCACACCCAGAGCCTAGCCCCCCCCCCACACCCAGAGCCTAGCCCCCCCCCACACCCAGAGCCTAGCCCCCCCCCCCACACCCAGAGCCTAGCCCCCCCCCACACCCAGAGCCTAGCCCCCCCCCACACCCAGAGCCTACCCCCCCCCCACACCCAGAGCCTAGCCCCCCCCCCACACCCAGAGCCTAGCCCCCCCCCACACCCAGAGCCTAGCCCTCCCCCACACCCAGAGCCTAGCCCTCCCCTCCACACCCAGAGCCTAGCCCCCCCCCACACCCAGAGCCTAGCCCCCCCCCCCCACACACAGAGCCTAGTCTCCCCCCCCCACACCCAGAGCCTAGTCCCCCCCCCCACACCCAGAGCCTAGCCCCCCCCCCCCACACCCAGAGCCTAGCCCCCCCCCCACACCCAGAGCCTAGTCCCCCCCCCCACACCCAATGCCTAGCCCCCCCCCCACACCCAGAGCCTAGCCCCCCCCCACACCCAGAGCCTAGCCCCCCCCCACACCCAGAGCCTAGCCCCCCCCCCACACCCAGAGCCTAGCCCCCCCCACACCCAGAGCCTAGCCCCCCCCCACACCCAGAGCCTAGCCCCCCCCCCACACCCAGAGCCTAGCCCCCCCCCCACACCCAGAGCCTAGCCCCCCCCCACACCCAGAGCCTAGCCCCCCCCCACACCCAGAGCCTAGCCCTCCCCTACACACCCAGAGCCTAGCCCCCCCCCACACCCAGAGCCTAGCCCCCCCCCATACCCAGAGCCTAGCCCCCCCCACACCCAGAGCCTAGCCCCCCCCCACACCCAGAGCCTAGCCCTCCCCCACACCCAGAGCCTAGCCCCCCCCCCACACCCAGAGCCTAGCCCTCCCCTCCACACCCAGAGCCTAGCCCCCCCCCATACCCAGAGCCTAGCCCCCCCCCCACACCCAGAGCCTAGCCCCCCCCCCACACCCAGAGCCTAGGCCCCTGGGGGGCCGTGGAAGCCCGGTGCAGTCACACCGCCTGCCCACCGTCGGGCTGTGGTGTATCACCCGAGTTCGTTTGTCGATCACGGCCACCAACACACGTAACGGTTATTTGAAGCATTTCTGGACCTCCCTGGGGTCGACTCGGCCTAAAATGAGTACCTGGTGTGGTGTGCGTGAAAACATCGCCACTGGGGAGACAAAGGCGGCCGCGCGTGGTGCTGGCCACCCACCCCCTCGTGTGTCGTGCCGGCCCTCCGAACAGCAACTTGCCCCAAAGTTGTTAAAACTTTTGTTTGCTGTTTTTTCCAGGATTTTTCTGTTGCGTGTAGTCACTTTAAGATGTTTCTTGTTCATGTTTTTCTTTTGTTGCGGTTGCACCCGAGTCAAGAGCCGCATGGCTCACGGGGTTATACCTAACTAGCTTTCCTACCCGGGACTTTGTCTCCCCAGTGGCGATGTTCACACACACCACACCAGTTACTCGTTTGAGGCTGAGTCGACCTAGGGGAGGCCCAGGACCGGTTCAAATAATCGTCACCGGTGGTGGCCATGAAGCGGGAATCGAACTCGCGTCGCCGGGTTCGTAGCGCAGCGCGCTGACCACTACACCACCGCTCCCCACTCACACACACAGCGCGCTGACCACTACACCACCGCTCCCCACTCACACACACAGCGTGCTGACCACTACACTACAATGCGTCACGCTTGCACACGCGCGGGTCACACGACAGATGTGACGTCACAGCTCACTTGCCGTGCAAAAAATAAATGCATTATTGAGCTCCCCTCCCCCCCCCCCAAAAAAAAGTGTATTTTTTTAATTGTTGCATGGTGTACAGTCTAGAAAGTACCCACATGGCAAATTTCAAGTTTGTTGCATGTCGGGAAGTGCACTAAACATTTTGAAGAGACACATATAATCACAACTTTACCCTTCATATATATGGAGATGTAGAGATAAATTAAATGAAAAGGCCGCACGGGGGGGGGGTGGGGGATCTTTGTCTTTTCTCATTGTTGCCACCAGGTGGCGCTGCGACACAAAACGAACCGTGAAACGTACGAATTGATATTCGCTCATTCTGCGCATCAGCCACGGTCGATGCACTGCTGGATAAAGACCTCCCGAATCCACCGCCACCACCTCTCACGACCCTGCGATGTAATAACCCGAGCATCCGCACACGAGCTCATTGCATCGCTCCATCTCCTTGGATGTCCTCTAGGACGCATTTCCATTCACTAAATATGTTCGAACGCTTCCTTTGCAAGCGCTTCTTTTTCAGGAGCCTCAAGAGACTATTTTCACGAGGGTCTTGCCTTAGGGTGTTGGCTCTATTAAGAACATATTTCAACTGCGGAAGAAATTGAGTGTCCCTTAGGCAAGCGGCGATTCTAGGTCGGTGTTCTTCACTCATTTTCAGAGGGGGGAGGGGGGGGGGTGGTGCCACTTTCGCGGATAAGACATCATCAGTGTGAGGGCCGCCACACTATTTGAAACCATTGGGGGTTTGACAGCAGTGTTGCATTAGACATCGACTCTGCTGTACTCTTGTCACCCGCAATTGCTAATTTCATAATTCAAAGTGTTCACGTCCAGATCACCGCGTGAGGAACGGCGGAGTGCATCGCTGTGGTGTCTCCTTCGTATTTGTGGATCAAAGCCCGGGGACATAACACTGAATGGTCCATACACACCTGCAAATGCACCCAATAACTGTACTGCCATCTTCCGGCCAGTTAGCAGTCCAAAGCGAGTTTGGGAGGTTCACAAAACATACGCGGATTCACTCACCCCCTGTCAGCAAAGCGCTCGATTGTCCTTTGGTTCAACGCGTCCCCGTCATAGTAATGTGGACTTTAACACGTAGGCTTTCGCGACCAATATTATTCATAATCAACGTTTTTTGGTTTAGATCGCGTTATTTATAAATGTGTCGTAACCCTCCACCACCCGACACGGCCAATCAGTAAAAAAGTGTCACGTTGACAAAAGACGAATTGCCCGATGATGCTGGATGCAATTACCAGCGAAACGTCGTGCTACTCAAATTGTAAATGTTGTGGTTTCACGCTTCAACACACCGGTGGGCTAAAGCAGTGAACTAATTTGTCTTTTGTCAACGTGACACTTTTTTACTGATTGGCCGTGTCGGGTGGTGGAGGGTTACGACACATTTATAAATACCGCGATCTAAACCCAAAAACGTTGATTATGAATAGCAATGTGGAATTTCCACAATCGGGCTCTGGGCTGTAAACGGAAGATGAGCACCGTCGTTGCCACGTCTGTACTTCATTGTTGATAGCAATAATTGTAACGATTGCTGTACTCAAACTAGATGATGACAATGATTAAATCCAAATGTGATATATGGTTATTAATTAAAATTCGAGCACGGCAAAGTAAAACAAATCTGATTCAATTAATCACACGAGACACATTTTTTTTCACGGAAGAGGTTCTCAGAGGAGGTAAATTCGAGCGCAGCTCACGAGCCTCACCGCCGATCACCCCATTGCAATTGAAACTCCAAAACCAAAAATTTACGAAATTCGTAAATGAATCAACTGGGACTATAACAGAGCAATCATCGCCACCTGCTGGTAGATTCTTGTCCCAGGTCATTCTCGCGAAATGGTCTCTTCATTTCTCACCTGGTGAAACTAAATATAAGGATAACTTTTTTATCTTGATTTGAAGCTTTCGTGACTGCAGGAATCCATACTTTCTGGTTCTTTCGGTAAAGTCACGTAGATAGAAAAAATAATAATAAAAATAAAGCCACAACAGCAGATCTTTTTTTTTCTCACCTGAAGACGGACGCTTGTGTTGCGACCGAAACGTCGTGTTTTATTTTATTTTGTTATTTTTTTCTATCTACGTGACTTTACCGAAAGAACCAGAGTACGACTTTTTGATTTCGTTGTAGTGTTCATAGTGTAACGCTAGAGGTCGCCATTCTACATCACTTATAAACAACTATGACAATTGAACCTTATAGCGGTCACCCCGGGGTATCCATAATACCCCGGCTCTCGCATAATGTCCGTGATGCAGTCACTTTTAGTCTGTTGATGGTCGGCGACCCGGCAGTCGACTCATCTCGACGAGCTGTACACGATGCACGGAGTTGCACCGATTTCGGATTGATTGGTTACCCCAGTCGCGGAGTTAAGTACACCCCTGGAAAAAATAGTGTCCCAGAAATACAATATTTGATTGGCCTCGGCCATTTAGAATTACCTGGTACCCCGGGTTACCGCCATAAGGATCGATTTTACTCCAATACAATACACGGTAACTCCTCGTTGAACGGGGGTACAAGGGCGTATTGGGCTGATGCGACTCCGAAAATTTAAACTGGCCCCAAAATGTGTGTATTTGAACACATTTTTCATAAAACGAATTGATTCAAATGGTTGATGCACTCAAATGGTACTTATTTTATATCAGCGGTGAGACTTGCAAATGGTTTGCAGACGACACACCGTGCACCTTAACGTATCTTGTATATTGTACAACACAGGTTCTGTAATAAATACAGAGACATGTTATACTTTTTGTTTCCCCTGCAGAACAGCCAATAGCTTGTAAAAAGAGAGTGGTTAAATACGGTACTTGGCTTTTAACACCACTCTGCATTTGTAATAATCCTCAAAGTGAAAGTGGCACCCTGCTTAAATGAGCGAGACTTAAACATTGTAGGCATCTGCCAAATGCCTACAAATCGACGCTAAGTACGTACAGGAGGATTTCGCTCGTATTTTTTGTCTATGAATTCCTTGACTTTGTTGGTTACAACAACAACAAAAATCCCCACGACAATCACCATCTGGCGTTAAACCTTTAGCTGTGCAACGCGTGAGTGTTGACGCGGTGGTCAACAACCACATTGCGATGGCAAGTAAAAAAAACACAGCAGGCAATAATCTGGTTCTTTCGTTAAAGTCACGTATAAAGATAAAATAATAAATTAAATAATAGCATACGACGTTTCGATTGCAACACAAGCAATCATCATCAGGTATAAATGAAATAGCAACACAAATCTAACCAGAAAACTATAGACAGACATATAAGCAGACAGATATCACCAAGATACATAGAGAGAGAACACACATAGGCACACAGAGAGAGAACGTCTCTGTGACGAGAATAATTTTATTTGTTACACGGATGATGACCCCGTTAAGCCCGTTTCCACCCGGCTATTTTACACGGGAGATCCGTGGTGATGCTTGAGCACAGCCACGACAACAACAACAACAAAACAATGACAACAACAACAAAGAGAACAATGTTGTAGAGAATTAGCCTCTTCGCCTCCCCTAACACGCGCAAGGCAGAGATCGGAATCGTGCTTTGATGATAAGATGCACTCCGTGGACCACATGATACAGTCATCTGCGCTCCTTTAACGGAGGAGGAGTGGGGATAGCAAAAACTACAAAATCTCTCTCCTGAGTCCGTCTCGTGGCTAGCAGACCTCGACATTGGCATTTAGCTCCTGAACCATATTGCCATACCCAAGAATAGAATAGGTGTAAGCACACATCCTGCAGAGGCTACGGTGCACACGCCAGCACATGTGTGTTCTGGCAGGCCACGTGGCTGAGGTCAACGATGGATGTGTGCAAGTGTAGGAGTTGCCAAATGTTCGGTATGAAGCGTGCATGTGTGGAAACTCTATAAATATCGCAGACGCGAGATATTAACTACCTCGCCTGGTATACAGGGGGTCCGTGGGTTCGATCCCAACCCTGACTCCAGATGTATATTTGGAGTTTGCATGTGTCTCCCCGTGGTCGCATGGATTTTTCTCCGGGTCATCTGGTTTTTCCTTCCCGATTAGATATTTGGCTGCTGTACATTTCCACATGACAAGCCATTTCGTTGAGCTATCATTATTGGCCAGGTCGCTTCTGAAAAGAAGAGCTATATAGCTCAGTGGGCCTTACCTGGTAAAATAAATAGTTTAGTTAGAACGTCTATTATCTGTGACCCTATTATCCATAGCATCTACTATCCGTGTGAGCTATATGGTCCACAAAATGTATGATACACCCACTATATTTACTATGTGGATTTGAAGCTATCGTGACTGCAGGAATATATACTCTTTGTTTCTTTCGGTAAAGTCACGTAGGTAGAAAAAAATAAAAGATCACGACGTTTCGATCACAACACAAGCGACCGTCATCATCAGGTGAGACAATCACAGCAAGGAAACTGCTGAAACAGGCCAATGATAGCTCAACAAAATGGCTTGTCACGTGGAAATGTATAGCAGCCAAATATCTAAACGCCTGTTTCAGCAGTTTTCCCTGCTGTGATTGTCTCGCCTGATGACGATTGCTTGTGTTGTGATCGAAACGTCGTGATCTATTATTTTTTTTCTACCTACGTGACTTTACCGAAAGAACCAAAGAGTATATTTACTATCATCCACAATTAGCCGCGTTATTCCTTCATCGATAAGTGGAGTAGATTTGTGGGTGACATCGCAGATGATAGGATCTGTGATGTTCGTCTGGCATCACTGCGGATAAGATGGGTTCTAACGGTATCTGTAAAACATTGATGGACACAATATCCAGACAGATGGTGCTTGTCTCACTATTGTAAAGTTAAAATCTCAGTCTGGTGTCTACTAAACCCATAATCATCTCTCTAGGATCGATAAAAATTAGTACAAATTTTTGGGAAATCTACAATTTTTGTTGTTACGTGAGTAACTTTTCCAACCGTAGGAACGTTGAGTACCCACCACTGTGTTCGGAATTAACAGAGTATACAGCACTACTTTCAGTTTTTGACTGTAGAACATTTATTAGAATGGGATATGTAAATGCTGATGCGATATCATCATACATTTGTTGCTGTCAGCTAAGCGCAGGCATGAATCACTCGTGCACTCCATCAAAAAACAAAGTTTGAAAAATTCACTCTCGCCAAAAAAACCCCAGCAACATCTCTCCCCGATCTTCAATAAGGGATGGTGGATTCAGACGGACGGCACTGATTTTGCCCTGGGCCGCTGAGACAGGTCAGAGTAAACGTGAAATTATGTCCAAACCTGTTGGTCGCCCCGATTGCAATTAATTTTCCGTGCCAATCGATACATCGACCCAGAAAGTGTTCCCTGGAGGAGGATAAGTACCAACACGGCTGAGTCGACTGGGAAACCTTCTAATTAAAATTCACTGCGGTGAATCGTCGGCCCTCCAATGCCGACAGCACATGTGCCACGGATAGATAGACATTTATTTGGTTATTTGAGATGACATCTAATAAAAAAAAACGAGACTCAAGGGAGCAACAGTAAACCTCCTTGTGACAGCCGTGACCTGAACGTAATGCAAATGCGGTATTCTTGGACTCTGTGAGCTGCGTGCTCATATTAACGTACCGTAACTGGAAACCAAACTAAGCGCTCCACCACATTTGGGAGCCCGAGCACATTCATGCGTTTGTATTTGCTCGTGTCCTTTAAAGAGGGTACACTGGACCTGCCGACTTGCATTATATTAGACAAGAGAGGTCTTGACTAAACGATACTGCTCCCAAGATAATTTACATTCATCTGGTGCTATTTTTCACGTGCCGTGTTTTAAGCTTTGTGTAACACGTGCGACTAAAATATATATTCTCTGCTCTTTGTTTTTTTCGGTAAAGTCACGTAGGTAAAAAAGTAAAATAAATTATTAAAAACATAAAATAAAATAAAAATTAAAACAACTAAATAAAATAAATGAAAAAATTTAACAACTAAATGTAGTTGTTTACATTTTAAATGTATTTTCTTTTTTAAATATTTTTTTTTAAATAAATTAAAGTCACGTAGGTAAAAAATTAAATAAATTTAAAATTAAAACAACTAAATGTAGTTGTTTTCAACTAAATGTAGTTGTTTTCATCTTTAATGTATTAACATTTTTACCGACGTGACTTTACCGACAAAACCAAAGAGTATGGATCCTTGCAGTCACGAAAACTTCAAATCTAGAATAGTCTCTGCTGTTGTGCGACTGTGTGTGTTTTTGTCTTCAGTTTTGCTGTACAGCTCTTGGGTCGTACCACGTGTTGTTCAGCACGATGTCTCACGTTTTTGATCGACGTGTTGAGAGCTTATTCGAGATTTTAATCGAGCAGCTCACTGACTCCGTCCCTTATATTGCGATGCCGGCTGCTTCAAGAACCAGTAACACCAGCAGCGGCCGTCTGGAACGCTCTTCCTTCCGATATTAGGAAGCCACTGGAGCACTGCACGTTTAAATCGTTTAGATTGAAAAGTAATTTCTTTAGAAGGGCTTTTTTGTGTTTAGTTCGTTGTCCTTGCCCCGCACCTCCGATTAACGCGGGGGTCGCTACGTATGGTGCGAAAAAAGTTCAACATACGTACATACATAATCGAGGGAGAAGTGAGCTTGCTCAAATCTGTTCCTGAAGAAGCGCGCAATACTTGGAGCAAAACATTGGACATCGTGCCGAACAATACAACCAAAACACGATGCAGGATTACTTTCCTTCACTGAATATCTGGGATATCCAGAGACAATTAAAAGCAAGATTGTTGTGTTTAAACGCCACAGGTATTTCCGTCCCAACAACGCCTCCCTTTAAAATATCAGCCCAGATATTCTTTACTGTACCATGTCAGATGCTGGGCAGTGGTGGCTATGCATGCCTATAATTCAGTGCTGTCTGGAGGTAGCGAGGGAGGGGTTGGTAGATCACCGCACACGAATGTTGAGAAAGCCCCTTCCCATGGGCGTCGAGGTGCCATACCCTGGCTCGCCAGGAGAAGGCGGCGCAGCAAAAATAATGTAGACTCCACCAGTTCCGTGTGAGTGGGATAGAGTGTTTCCCCCTCGCACGCGTGCGTTTCGTTGCAGGCGCTCGGGGTTTCTCCCACGTGTAAACAATCATTGATTGGACGATAACACCGTAATACATAGAGGACCGCAGGGCTTGGAGATTTGTTGTCGCCGGCTCGCCGCGTGGCTGCATTCCTGCTTGTCTGTGGTTCCTCCTTGAGCCTTTGAGTCGCTCTCTGCAAGAGTGAGTGAACACTGTGTGGCACGTTACAAGTGGAAATTATTATAATTATGTGAGCAGTCACAGCAATAAATGTCAGCTGCTATCACCATTCATATTTCATTGGCTGCAGTGTGACATGATGAGGCAACATTAATATAGATATATGCAGCATTTGAACAAGAAGTGTGCATCAGTTTGTGTGCATACAGAAGATTGTGTACACACACACTTAGATTATGGGGGGGGGGGGCGGGAGGGGAACAAACTGGATCCACCAGTATAAGTCCAGCAAACGTTTTATAAAATCCCTATCAAATTGTTCAACGTGGAAAATAACACGTTGCCAAGAATGATTTCTGAATAATGCTTGTGACGCACAGGTCCTTTGGAGGTGACCGTCTGTCGATCCCTCCCGCCGGCCGGCCGGCAAAATGAAAGATTAATAAAATCACAGAGAGGAGTACGAAACTGCTGTACCTGCATAAGATGCCTTATTTTGTGATGAATGGGAAATTCAAGGCAAGCGACGGGAGTGCGATTGTAGCCATACAAACCAAATTAAGGACCATATCGTGAAGCACTGTGGTCTGTACTCATTCAGCAGAGGAGGAAAAGCAAAACTACACGGACTCTCTCGCCTGAAGCCCTCTCGTCGTGGCTGGCAGACTACGGAATCGGCATTTAGCTCCCGAACATACTGCTGTCATACGCAAGAGAAGAACGGAATTTGTTTAGTGGAACGTTTTGAAGGTTTTGAACAGTGTTTACGCTGACCATTTCTGAGAATAGGTTTTTCACTTTTTTTCTGGCAACAAAACAGGTGTTAAGATGTTACAAGACCAAATGATCATTTAGTTTAAAATGGCTACGTTATAATGTGTTACTTAGTCTCGTGTAAAAAGGGATGTTAATAACGTCGTTGTGTTTGGAGGTATTTAGGCATTAATTTGTAGGAAGAGGAGTGGGAAAAAATCCCTTCATAATATCATCATCATCATGTCCAGATTCTTGAGATGTGGTCTCAGTTAGCCATATGCATGCAAATTTCATTGTAATTTATCCTTCCAGTAAGTAGTGAACTGCGATATAAAATTACTTATTAATCACACTGCTGGGTCAGCATACAGTCATTCCAATTGATTCCGGATGTGTTCATAATGGATTTTCTGCAAACATGAACATATTTTTACGTCTGTAATTAGATATCATTATATACATTACTTAAAAGCTTGAAAAACATTGCTAGTGTTTAGATCCCTGCCTACAGATCATTGCATCTGATGCTGAGCAATTAACACAGACCTAATCTAAACATGACTTAGGCGGCGATTGCAACATTGCAGCCGAATAATTTCTGTGCCAGATACTTGAGGAAACGAATCCCAAGCATTTAAACGCACGAGAGAGTGGCGGTGCAATTGTCTTTAGCCTGTGCCATGAACCCCAGTTCGATTCCCCATCACGGCTAACATCGGCGGTGAAGGGAGATAGCTGGCACGGCAAACAACGCCCGTGCACTAAGACTTCCTACTTCACTAAGACTTCCTACTTCACTAAGACTTCCTACTTCACTAAGACTTCCTACTTCACTAAGACTTCCTACTTCACTAAGACTTCCTACTTCACTAAGACTTCCTACTTCACTAAGACTTCCTACTTCACTAAGACTTCCTACTTCACTAAGACTTCCTACTTCACTAAGACTTCCTACTTCACTAAGACTTCCTACTTCATTAAGACTTCCTACTTCACTAAGACTTCCTACTTCACTAAGACTTCCTACTTCACTAAGACTTCCTACTTCACTAAGACTTCCTACTTCACAACGCCCGTGCACTAAGCGCTGTGAGGTAGATATAGTCAAACAGCAACCCCACGGGAAACCGGCATGTGGAGGCCCTCATCCAGCAGTGCATTGAAAATAAACCTGCTGATTATTATAAATAATAATATATACAACTAAAAATTATTTTCAATTTTACCAGGTAAAGCCCACTGAACTATTAGCTTATTTTTCAGAAGTCACCTGCCCACAATTGATAGCTCAACGAAGTGGCTTATTACGCGGAAATGTAAAGCAGCCAAATGCTCTAAATGCATTTTTTATTTAACCAATAGCCCTAGTGGCAACGACGCAGCCAAGCTATAAAAACACTGATCAAAATTCATGGACCATCACGACAAAAATATATTTATTTTTAATACGATGCTGACGCTGTTGGCCAAGCCCCCCCCCATCCCCCATACTTGTGGGTGGCGAAATCCATTTTTGGCAGAAAGAAAAATCCCCCTCGTCACCGAAACTGGACCCTGGGCCTCGTGCACAAGCGGCCGTTTTTATCGGCGCGAGTTTCTCTGCAACTGAGTCGGACTTCACACGCTGAAGCCCACGGCGCAATCAGGCAGATTTTTTACTGGTAGGAACGAAGTGAACCAGCCTACAATAGATTATATCGTCCGTCCGTCCGATGTCCGATTAGGTGTAGCAACATCGCCCCCTACTGCAAACACTTGGCAGGACCCTACACAAACCTTTAGACTCAGTGAGGCTTTCCTGGCTAAACAAGTGTAACATTCCCTTATAATTCCCTGAGATAGTTTTTAATTAAAACATTTAAATTCAAAATTAACTCACAGCGGCCTAAAGCCTACAGCTAGGCTTAAAGCCTAGAACTAGGCCTCAAACTCTCCCTTCGTATCGTACCCCCGCCATTTCATTTTATTATAGCCATTCATTTGTTCGTTCCTACCAGCCCACCCCGCAGGGACCTGTTTTTTTTTTTACGTAGCAGCGTGTGCTTGTGATCTTGAGACCACACAGACTCGACACACACACACACAGGCGGAGATTTGCTTCTATATTTGAGTGGGGGCGGTGGGTGGGACAGGGATTAAATTGTCCCTCACGTGAGGAATCGCGGGAGCATATGATGACATATCTTTAAAAATCTTAATTGTAAACTACTGAAAATGAATTCATAAAGGTGTCCAGTTTGGGCAGGCCGTTCCATCGCACGCGCATCGGTGGTGTCGCAAAGCCTGTATAAAATGTACAATATTGCATATATAATAATAATGATTGTTATTTCACAGATGCAAACAGATCTTGAACTCACTTCTGTTGGGCTTATGGCGCAGTATATATGCTCTCGCCAACGCGCGTGAAAATACTCGATTCACAATTCCCAGAAGACAGGAGGTTGCCGATGTGGGCTTTCAGATTCCAGGGCTTCGGAAAGTTAATTAAAAATAAAAAGTGTTGCATTAACGTGGCATACACCCGGTGCATAAAACACGCATTTAAACGTGCTTTAAACGCAACAGTAAAAAAAAAACAGCTTGCGTAATACAGATGGCGAATGTAAGCTTCTGTAGGGCTACGTGGTGGTCGGAAAAGGAGAGTGCAGGAAAATAAATTCTTGTTGTTGTTGTCGTTCTGTACTCCTATTAATCCCACGTCCTATATCCCTGTATTCACCAAACCCACACTGAAACTAACATATTTAAACTATATCTATTTTCTATTTTACCAAGTCAGGCCCACTAAGCGATATAGCTATTTGTTTTAGAAGCGACCTGGCCACTAATGATAGCTCAACCATGTGACTTATCACGTGGAAATGTATGGCAGCCAAAGACTCTAAACGCGTGACGTTGATTTTAAATGTGGAGGGGAAAAACCGGAGGACCCGGAGAAAGATCCACGCGATCACGGGGAGAACACGCACACTCCAAATGTACAGGCGTCAAGGTAGGGATCGAACCCACGACCTCATGTATACCAGGCGATGTGGTTCACATCTCCTAGCCCCCACGGCTTCTCTCGCCACCGAATATCGTGGTGAAATATGTTTTAATAACCCTGACGACCCACATGGCAATGGTAGACTGTCAACAGTGGATTGACAAAAGGGCTGCATATTTGCACATAATGAATACAACAACAACAACCGCCATTCGCCACTAAGTGTCGGTGACGTCACCACGCGCTTGTCAGGCCATATGCACCTTGAGGCCACGTGAAGTGTCGAACACCCGCTGGCAGGAGGTCACGGGGCAGGCACAGGTGCCATGGGTCGACTGACTGAGATGACCGAGATGACTGGCTGATGCACCACCTATGCCCCCTACTGTGCCAACTTGCTGTGCTTTAGCCACCCGGCGTTCCGCTGGTTGTTGTGAGCGTCGCTCCTCTGCCCTCTATTGTTGTTGGAAGGCGTCTGCCTCCAACTGCCCAGCAGCAGCGTCCTTCACGAGCCTCCTCCACAGAGGCCGATCTTGACACCGCTGGTACCAGTCATCGGCAAGTCCACTCAGCTCCACATCCTCCTGTACCACATCACTCCATCTCTTCTCTAGCCCGTGCAACGCGCCCGTTTAGCCCCCTCTATCCGGCCGAACAAAAGCTATTTGGGCATGCGGTGATTGGGCATAATGAACACAACATATACACACACACAAAATATCTGAACTAATTCCTGTGCGTTTATCACAATATAAATCCTATGCCCATGAAGTGGATCGCTTGGGCCATTCCCACGTAGCCAGGATTTGGTCAGGGTGCCTTGCACCATATAAGAGCTTAATAAAGTTAAATATGATGCATGCAAGCAATGCACAAATAGATTTAAATATTGTAACGACTAAATCTGAAACTATTTATTGGCAGAAGGCTTTCGAAAAGGGGTACACGACTTTGGGAAGATAATTAATGTGCATTGAGACATTAATTTAAGCAGAAGAATACACATCGCTAGCTCTCGTGCTTATGTTGCTGCTACTGATAATAGTCTATTGTTTTCTATTGAATTTCATATAATCGCACTTTTTTTATTTCCACAAAATTATACGATTAAAGATTTGCTGCTATACGTAATGAACAATTATTAAATTAAAATGTAATTTTTTCGTATTTAATCCCTCCCCAGTCACTTGACTGTAAATGTGATTCTGCCACGATCACATTTTCTGAGAATGAATGCTTATTACTGAAAGTAAAAAAAAAACATTAACAACAATATTATATATATACCAGAGAAGATTAGATTTGTTTGCATCATTATCATTACGATTATCTCTGCCAGACGAGGCGACGATCGTGTCAATAATGCAGTGCTAATGAAGGCGGGATTTTGGGGGGAATTTGCAGAGATTGTAAATTTCATCCTCATCATTATGACAGGATGACAACCCCAGAGAGATGGAGCGACGAGATCAGATCATGAACCACAGCGAGATGAATGATGTGGAATTGTATCAGTCGTAGCAGCAGCATAAGCAGTATAGGAAGCGATGTTTATTCGTATGGTTGATGATGTTCATACGACTCCAAACTTAAGACATCCAGGCACTTACAATTGTGAGCACAAACACTGGTCAAAGGTCAAAAGCCCATCATTCCCCACCCCATGGGGTGGTCGGTAGAAATACGTTCCAATTCTAGATTTGAAGCTTTCGTGACTGCAAGGAATCATATTCTTAGGTTTTTTCGGTAAAGTCACGTAGGTAAAACATCAAAATTAATGAAAATAAAATAAAATAAAAACAAAAAATCACGACGTTTCGGAGGCAACACAAGTCTCCGTCATCAGGTGGGACCGTCACAGCCAGATTAGCTGCACCTTGATTTAGCTAATCTGGCTGTGACGGTCCCACCTGATGACGGAGACTTGTGTTGCCTCCGAAACGTCGTGATTTTTGGTTTTTATTTTATTTTCATTAATTTTGATGTTTTACCTACACAGTGACTTTACCGAAAAAACCTACGAATAAAAATACGTTCCACTTTGTGGGAAGCCAACAGTGGTCGTCCTCTGGAGAGATTGGCTGACCCCGTGCCATTGGAATGCAGTATTTCCAAGGCCCCCGACGTACCTACCCAAGTGTGAGGCTACGTCTACTGAGTAAAAACTCCTCTGCTCGGATACGTTTGCTTCCATGCACGATGCTCCCTCGTCCGCGGAACAACGACTTACGCTCGTTGAACTTCTGTCGCACCGCTCGTAGCCAACCGTGCAAATCGGGGAGGTGTTGGGGAAGGACAACAAACTAAACACCAAAAGCAGTTGTAACGAAACGAATTTTCCACCTGGTGTCGGAAGGAAGAGCGTTCCAGACGGCCGCAGAAGCGCATCTGAAAGCGCGCGATGCAGTGGCCGTCTTTGTTCGATGTCCAGCCAAAAGCCGCTACTGCTGCGGGGATGGCCGGAGTTCGCGTGATGATGTTTTATGCTCCTTGATGAGATCAGCAAGGCATTGTGGTTCATTTGTGGCAAACACTCTGTGTGTAATCAGGGCGACCTTATAATGAATCTCCATTGCGATGCATCTCCATTGCAAAAAAATTAAACCGCTCTCTCCCAGAGTAGCAATCTCCTAATGGATAATTCGATTTGTTTTATCGTAATAAGTTTTACCCTTTCTGGCAATTCGTATATCTTGACACCGGCAAGGGAGGTCCCTGGATTTATTTTCTCGGCCCTCCCCAAAGTCAATGGGCTCGCAAAGCCGCGACGTCGCGACTGGCCGCCGTCACCCATTGAGTGCCCGGTGGCACGCGTCTCAGCTCCCCCTCGCATCGGTCACACACTGCGGGGAGACACGGGGGGGGGGGTGGTGTGGTTGGGTGGGTGGGGGGGAGAGACTATCGGCCTGCTGCTGCTGCCTCTTTATTTACGGACAAGCCCAGAGAAGGCTGGCGGTGCTGGCTTTTTTTTTTTAAACGACACAGAGAGGCAGCCGCGCGCTGTTTTTTTGCACGGCAGACTCCAGGACCTGGAGTGGCCCTAGACCTTTGGGGGCCATAAGCAAAATTTGGTTGGAGGCCCCTTTGATGTATGATTTGTTTCACCCACTAGCTCGCAGTGACTCTAGGGGGGGCCCTCTGCTGGCCACGGGGCCCTTTGCAATTGCAAGGGTCGCTTAGTGGCTGGGCCGGCTCTGCTCCAGGTGCACCCACTCCTTTTTATTGCGTATTGATTAGAGGTTGCTCGGACTCGCAATGCCGAAGGTTGATCGTCAAAATCTCGGTCGGTGGGAGAGGGTGGTGGGCAGAGATAGTGGGGGGTAGTAGGGTGCAACGGTAGTGAGAGGGGATAGTGGGGGGGGGAGGGGCAGGGCTAGTGGGGGTAGTGGGGGGGGGGTGGAGGGGCAGGGGTAGTGGGGGGAATGGTGGGGGTGTGATAGTGGGGGGGGGGGGGGCAGGGGTAGTGGGGGGGAGTAGGGGAGTAGTGGGAGGCAGGGGTATTAGTGTGGGGGGTAGAGGTAGTGGGGGGATAGTGGGGGGGGGGGGATAGTGAGGGGGGCAGGGATAGTGGGGGGGGGGGGAGTAGGGGGGTAGTGGGGGGCAGGGGTATTGGTGTGGGGGTAGAGGTAGTGGGGGGATAGTGGGGGGGGGGGGCAGGGGTAGTGGGGGGTGGAGTAGGGGGGTAGTGGGGGGCAGGGGTATTAGTGTGGGGGTAGAGGTAGTGGGGGGATAGTGGGGGGTGTGATAGTGGGGGGGGGGCAGGGGTAGTGGGGGGGAGTAGGGGGGTAGTGGGAGGCAGGGATATTAGTGTGGGGGTAGAGGTAGTGGGGGGATAGTGCGGGGGGGGATAGTGAGGGGGGCAGGGGTAGTGGGGGGGGGGGGGAGTAGGAGGGTAGTGGGGGGCAGGGGTATTAGTGTGGGGGTAGAGGTAGTGGGGGGATAGTGGGGGGGGGGGTGATAGTGGGGGGGGGCAGGGGTAGTGGGGGGTGGAGTAGGGGGGTAGTGGGGGCAGGGGTATTAGTGTGTGGGGTAGAGATAGTGGGGGGATAGTTGGGGGGTGATAGTGAGGGGGGCAGGGGTAGTGGAGGGCAGAGGTAGTGGGGGGGGAGCATGGCGACTCCACTCATTTTCCCAATGGGGGTCGGTTAAATCACGATTTTGTGCGAAGTCAATTCGATAAAACTGGCCATGCCCTGGAAATGTGGAATTTCCACCACGAATTCAGTTCCTCCCGCCCCCCCCCCCGCCCCCCAATAGACATGAATACTGCCTCACATCTATAGGAAAATGAGGCAAATTTGGTTTTCAAATAACACTAATAAGCAAAGATTAATCACTGGACCTCAAGGCCGCCGCACTTGTGATGTTCTTGAAGATTCGGCAGATGCAGCAAAACAAATGTGTGCGTGGTCTATCCGCAGAAGGTTACGTTTTTAAAAATAATCTAATAGAAACAAATGTTAAGAGTTCAAAGGAGCTGAAATAGTCGTTTTACGCATTGCTTGTGAAAAAAATAAATATATCCCAAAGTCATAAGTAAAATTTAATGAGAGGCTGGGTTATTTTTATCCCTTTCAAACAAGAAGATGAAACATTGATAAGACGAAGCTTTCTAATGGCACTCCAGCCGATGTTCCCCTGCATATGAGTGCAAAAGATATACTCCCGCATGGCTACACACTACACGAGTGCTTTGAGGTACAGTTCAACGTATTAACTTTGCATAGGTTGGCGCTGAACATTGTTCGGCTGCAGTATTACGCTCATCACTAAATCTAGTCCGTGGGCCCAGACAAAAATGTATGCATGTATATTGCATGTATTGCATGTTGAACTTCTTTGACATCATCCGTAGTCAACCGTGCTCATCGGATATGCGAGGGAGGAACAATACACACTGAATCTTCTTGGTTCTTTCGGTAAAGTCACGTAGAAGGAAAATAATAAGATAATAAAAATAAAACATAATAAAATAATTCCAACGACGTTTCGGCCACAACGCAAGCAGCCGTCTTCAGGTGGAGAACAGGTCTGTCTCCTCGACAGACCTGTTCTCCACCTGAAGACGGCTGCTTGCGTTGTGGCCGAAACGGACTCTGTCTCCTCGACAGACCTGTTCTCCACCTGAAGACGGCTGCCTGCGTTGTGGCCGAAACGTCGTGAGAATTATTTTATTATGTTTTATTTTTTAGTATTTTATTATTTTCCTTCTACGTGACTTTACCGAAATAACCAAGAAGATGAATCCCTGCAGTCACGAAAGCTTTAAATCGAAATTTAAATACACACTGAACACAAAAAATGCAAATTCAGTCGCCGGTACTGTACCACTGGAGGTGGACACAACGTTAGCGGGTTCCAATTTCTCAACGTGGCCAGTAACGGTGAATTATGTGAGAATCACTGCAAATGAGTGGGCTGTCAAATAATTCGGTCTCATTCGCCATCGAAATGAATGGGCACTGCTAAAGTCTTGCTACCTGAGGTGGGTACCGATTTCTACTCTGGCCCATGGTCCAACACCAATGAAGACTAGGCTCTAAGAAAAGCTGTCTCGGGTGTGGACCAATAAACTTCAAGGACAGTGCATATCATTATCATTATCAGAGTTGTTTCTTTTTGTTTGCATTTTGACTGCTTGTGTTGTGATTTTTGCAAACATGATGCCTTGTATAAAGGTGTCAGTTTTTGTACCAGTTTAAAGGGTAAAAACTTACTACTATATTTTGCCACTGGTAAAAGAGGTCTCATAGTGTAAATGCTTAGCCCAAGCTCTCAATACTCTGAGAGTGCGCTGTTTTTGAGTTGTACGCCTTTTGGCGTCATCTGGTCCAACACCAATGGAGACTAGGCTCTAAGAAAAGCTGTCTCGGGTGTGGACCAATCAACTTCAAGGACAGTGCATATCATTATCAGAGTTGTTTCTTTTTTGTGATTTTTGCAAACATGATGCCTTGTATAAAGGTGTCAGTTTTTGTACCAGTTTAAAGGGTAAAAACCTACTACTATAATGACACCGTGTTAATGTATTGCGGGCACTTCAACTGTCTCAGGATGACCACCGCTATTTTTATTTTCGTTTACTAATTGAACAAAGCGAAGAAATCGCTTTTATTTTGGAGATACAAACCTAGGCAGTGTATACGGTTAAGTTGTAATCAGTTGGAATGTGGCAGTATGCATACTGGTATATATATATCCATTTTATATATAAGGCAGTATGTGTACAATAAATATTACTGGTACCCGATTATGAAATCCCATTCCTTTTTGGACAAGGCTAGGACTTGATAAACAGCGTGATATCAACTTTCCTACCACTGGGACACGGCCATAGAAAGCTCCTCCATCACACAGCACCCTGCAGGGCTGCTTATCGGATTTTTTTCCTCTACAATTTAAAATGCTTTGAGGGGGGGGGGGGCTGGGGGGGGGGGGAGAATAAAGTTTTTGAAAAAAAACATTTTAATGTAACGTGAAATTGGGTTCCTGCGAGCAAAAGCGTTCAACGGAAAAGGTGAAACATTTGGCATGGATAAACTATTGTTAAGATTAACAAATAGGCAAATGTTGTTTGCTGAAATAAATTAATATTTTACTAATTTAACGGTGCGAGCCAGGTGGTGCCGTACCAAGTTTTTTTTGTTTACTCACAATGGGAAAGTCCGTGGGGTTCAAAGCCCATTTGGAGGTCAACTGACCCCATCGCTCCTCCAGTCTCGAAAACATGCAGCTGCACTCTGGATAAACAGGCCTCGGTCATAGCAATGTGGAATTTGCAACATTGTCTGAGGACCGGCTAGAGCGAGTACTTATGCTTGTTTACTCTCAAAGACACTTAGATATATATTTTTTATATGACTGCCTATTCAAAATACTTTTTACTTAATTCAGTAATAATCATTTTTAGATGACAATGTTATACTTTACCTGCTTTAAAGTATATTGCTGTGATATTTTAATCATTCATTACAAACGAGGTGTGTATTGCATTATATTTCCAAGTTTTCTATGTTTGTTTTCTCATTCATTTGTACCTGATGATGGTTGCTGATGTTGCAATCGAAACGTCGTATTCTATTATTATTTAATGTAATTTATTTCTACGTGACTTTACCGAACGAACCAAAGAACAAACAAGGTGCTTGCCACAAATGAACCACGATACCTTGCTGATCTCGTCAAGGAACATAAGCCATCACCCGAATTCCGGTAATCCTCGCAGTAGCAGCGGCTTTTGGCTAAGCCATCGAACAAACACGGTCACCGCTGCATCGCGCGTGTCTTTAGTTCGTTGTCCTTCACCCGCACCTCCGATTGGCACGATTGGCTACGTACGGTGCGAGAGAAGTTCAACATACATACACACACATGCAGTCCATTCAGTTGAAAACCATTGTTTTTGAAAACCATTGTTTTCAGTTGGCATTGACTCGTACCCAATATAAAATACAATTGTGAGAATTGTATTTTATTATGTTTTATTTTTATTAATTTATCATTTCCCTTCTACGTGACTTTACCGAAATAACCAAGAAGATCGTACCCAATATATGCGGCTGTAACTTCTTGATTCTCAGCGCCCCCCCACCCCCACTAACTGCCTCCATATCCCCCTCTCTAATGAGGCCAGCAGCCAGAGCCACGCGGTGTCTGGGGAAGATCTTTGACCTGCCCTAATGAATTCTTCAAGAACCTTTGTACTCTCAAAGGCGCCCCTCCTAATAAAGGAACGACACGTGTATATAGGCCTTCTGTCAGCAACAAAATCGAAGAAAGGAGATACCTTTGTTGTGCCCAGACATTGTGCATTTTAACAACAATAATGTGGGGCCCCAGTGGGGGACAATGCGCCATACGCATCCCAGTGAATAGAGCAAAAAAAAGGTTAAATGACACAGAGAGGCACGGCTCCAAATCCTCTCGAAATGATGGGGGGAGGAGTGGGGAGGAGTGGGGAGGACCAGCAGAACCGTTGTGGGTGGGGGTGGAGGCACCGTAACAGTGATGGACCGCTAAGGGGATTGAACTTGAGTGGGCCAAAGGGACCCTGTGGTAGTGCAGGGCTGAGTCCAGCACCACCGCACACCCACCCCGTCTAAAGAGCACTTTCAGCGGAGAGAGAGAGAGATACTTTTTTTGACTTTTAAACAACTTTTATTGCCGCCAGCAGAAAAAGCACTGCAGGCGATTTCGATATGAAATACACAAAGTCACCAGCAAACAAATGAAAATAAACGCTACAAGAGAGAGAGCCGCACTAGAGGGTTCTTTTAAATACCAAAAATAAGTAGGTACACAAACTAATAAAACAAAGCCAACGGTGGATTAAATTATCTCTTCGTTGCCTTTTAATGTCCCCGTGTAACTCCCTAACCCGTCCGTGACACCGAATTCAATGTTTTGCTTCGTCTCCTTTTCTCTAAACGCACGCTGGAGCACACTTCATTGGTCCGATCCTACTGCCACATTTAATTCTTCCTTTTCCAACGCTACGATCCCACGCAATTTTTATTTTTTTATAGTTTTTTTTTAGAAACGTAACATATTTTCTTTCAGTCGCTGCAAGCTGTAATCCGTTGCATCATGAAAGCACTCGCATGCAACTGAGACACGCTTGTCCCGCTGTAAAGCTTGTCTTTCATGTATGAACACGAGGTATTAAATATATATAAATAAATAAATATTGATGACATGCCAGGCAAGCGGGACATTTGTGCACTGCTACACATTGCTCAGTGTTCAGCGGACGTGCGCAAGCACAATCGGTCTGGAAAAAATTCCTAATTCGCTGTCAGCTCCTTTAGACTTCAACTGCAATACTTTTGGCACGCCTTCTGCTCAGAGTACGCATGACAGTGCGTTTTGTTTTAGCCCAGAATATGCCTGCGAGGCACACGATGAGAGCACGGCTCGATGCTTCCCACCGATATTGGCTTATACCGTACGATGTGATGCCGCTGCGTGGGGCTGCCCGCTGTGACGAGTGAAGCGTGATTGGCACGCATTGCGGGAAAGGTTGATACGCTTAGGTTTTTTCGGTAAAGTCACGTAGGTAAAAATAAAATAAATAATAAATAATAGAAATAATAATAGAAATGAAATAATTGATTGTTTTATTTCAAATTTTGTTCTAAAGTCACGTAGGTAAAAAATAAAATAAATAAATAAAAATTGAAATAATAGAAATAAAATAAAATAATAATTTATTTTATTTCTATTATTTCTATTTGTTTTATTTTATTTATTATGTTTTTTACTTACGTGACTTTACCGAAAAAACCTAAGAGTATGAATCCTTGCAGTCACGAAAGCTTCAAATCGGGAAAAGTTGATTTGTTGTTCAAAACTCTCCCGTCGTCTGGTGTGGCACCAAGGGACGTTTTACTCGAGCAGAGAATATGCACCCGGGTAGGGAGTGTTCCCCGCCCGCTGGAGATGGAGCGGCTTAATGTGGCGTCGTAGGATCATCTAGTAGTGGATTGAATCAAGGCAGACGAAGCCAGGAAACTTCATCGGCGTAGAAATTGTGCCTATCCTGCTGAAAAAAAGTAGATCACGATGTCTGCACGATTTTTTTTTGTAAACGGAGCGTTTCACTTTAATGACATTTTACATCGTTTAAATAACATTTCCTACGATAACAATAATAATTAAACCCGGTTTCGCGGAGGGAATCTGAGATGTTAACGCAATCGCCGGTGGTGCCTCTCCATGCAGTGAAATTTAACGGAGAGAATGCCACCGTCACATTTTGAAGAGGACTTAGACGCGTGCGTGCATTGACACTTACAAGGGTGCAAGAATACGCCACTTAGCCCATGCCTCATGTGTACATTCACTGCTGGATGAGGGCCTCCCAAAGTTGTGCAAGCCTTGGGGGTTATAATTGACCGTGCTGATCTGCAGAACCTAGTGAAGGTGGGGAACGCAGACACACGAGCATGATATTTATGTTGAACTTTTCTTGCACCGTACGTAGCCAACCGTAAAGGAATGAGTGTTTTCAATCTAGATTTCAAAGTTGCATGGCTGTAGTGGCTCCCTAATATCAGAAAAAAAGAGCGTTCCAGATGGCCGCAGAGGCGCATCTGAAAGCGCGCGATACGGTGACCCGCCGTCTTTGTTCGACGGTCAGCCACAAGCGGCTGCGAGGATGACCGGAGTTTGCGTGATGATGGTTTACCGCTCGAATGTTTAATTCACAAAGGGGCACGTACACCTCTCGATGCACATTGCTTCTTTGCCCGACTGCTAGAAAGTAATTTGTGGGGCCTTGCGCTGTGGATTTGCCGGAGGAAGAAGAATAAAAAAGTGCTGACTTCGCAAGCCCTAGCGGCGAATCCCATTCCGCGAGGATGCTGGGAATGCCAAAATGAATGACGGGCATCGGCAAACCCCGGTTTCCATGGCAACAGCGGCGCCATGGCAACAGGGGCGCCATGGCAACAGAGCGCGCGGTGTGCGCTGGCAGCGCGCCACGTGTTGGTGACGACGCAAA